>NC_083278.1:109939662-110281328 GCF_963506605.1 Zootoca vivipara
GGACAGATCGTGAAGCTGAGGCTCCAATACCGGTACTTTGGCCACCTCATGAGAAAAGAAGAATCCTTGGGAAAGACCTTGATGTTGGGAAAGATGGAGGGCACAAGGAGAAGGGGACGACAGAGGACGAGATGGTTGGACAGTGTTCTCGAAGCTACGAACATGAGTTTGACCAAACTACGGGAGGCAGTGCAAGACAGGAGTGCCTGGCATGCTATGGTCCATGGGGTCACGAAGAGTCGGACACGACTAAACGACTAAACAACAACAACAAAACATTAAAAAATTTAAAACTTACCTAAACAGGGCTGCCTTCAGATGTCTTCTAAATGTTGTATAGTTACTTATCTCCTTGGCTCACGGGTTGCATAACTCCCTACCCTCCAACGTTTCTCTGATGAAAATAGGGGTGTCCTAAGGAAAACTGGGATATTCTGGGATCAAACCAGAAACTGGAATGGCTTCTGTAAATCGGGACTGTCCCCGGAAAATAGGGGAGGATCTGAGAATACCTCAGATGACCAGTGAAGGGTCTGGGTAGGTACATCTGGGGATAGCTCAGAGCTTTGGGGGTTCTGAGCTGCTTAAGACTTTATTGGTCAAAAACAGCACTTTGAGTTGAGCCCAGAAACTAATTAGTTAGTTGTATCCAACAGAGACGTCATATTATTTTCCTTAGCTGCTATGAGGTTGAATGAGTCTCCTTTGTATGATTTTGCTCTCTAACTTTTTAAACACAGTGTGAAATTCTCTGGTTTGCAAACAAAACACTGGTATTTTCCGCCTTTGTGATTTCCGAGGTGCCCATAGGATCAAACTCAGGGGAAGGTTAATATGATTCATGCAACGCGAATGTCCCTTAATTATAGGATCCTGCTCAATTCCCCTGCTAACTCATGCAGTCGGCTGTATACATTTCTTCAACGGATAGCTTCATTAACAAAATGTAATCACGTTAAACAAAAATTCCATATAATTCTGTTAGGAGGCTCTTCCCACTTTGCATTGCAAGACGTATAACGTGGAATTGTTACTTTAGGCCAGAGCAGTTTAACATTTAATTCCCTCTTCCCAGGAAACTCTGCAAATTGTAGCTCTGTGAGGGGGGGGGGGGAAGGCTCTCCTAACATCTCTCAGCACCCTTAACAAACTACAACTCCCATAATTCTTTGTTTAAAGTGGTATACAGTGGAACCTCGGTTTATGAACACCTCGGTTTATGAATTTTCTTTTTTTTTTTAATATATTTTATTAATTTTTCCAATTAAAACCAATTATATCACATTCATTATTTCAAATTATACACATATATATCAATCAAACCGAATGTTATGCCAAATCATCTTAAAAATTTTTTTAGGGTTCCCATGCTTCAAGAAATTGGGGATTCCTCGCAACCGTCCACTGTCGTCTTTTTTCTAAAGTTCAAATCGTCTCTCCAAATCCATAATAATCCAGATCTTTCCCTTTACAGTCACATAGATGTTTTCCTCTTTCAACCGATTATTTCCCAGCTGCTGAGATAAATGTCAAACAAAGTTTCACAAATGTTCTTTCTCCTGTGTGAGTTAATCAGTCCAGCCCCCCCATAAATCTTCTTGGTCCGGAGCGTCCCTATTGCGTCGGCTCTCAACACGAAGCAGCGCCATCTTAAAAAAAACTCAAATCACTTTCGTTTTCTCTCATAACCATGTAGATTAAACGATCATTATAGAATTTACAGCTTTTCCAGGCCGAAGAACCAGATCTCACACCATGCATTGACTCTTGGTAAATTAATGGTTCTCCTTGCCCTATAGCTGAACTTAGCTTCAGGTCGCTGCTCCAATTCAAAGTGCGTCACAACTCATAAATCCTCCGAACGCGTCCAGGCACTCCTTCCGTCCAACTAGAGGGGGGCTTTTCTCATCAGCAACTCCTCATCTTCAAAGAATATGCTCAATAACAACGTTTATAAAGTTCAACTCACACAGTCTTTTGCTTCTCTTTCACTCCAAACAAGCCAGGACATCGCGTCTGGGAAGGTACGAAGTAACCTTCCCTTATCGCTCTGTCCCCATCAATCCTTCTTCCAGATGAAATACAGCCTTTAACTCCTCACCTTCAGCAGCATAGATTTCTCGGCAGTAAACAGCGCTTCTGCCCCTCCTTCTGAAGTATGTCCATAGATTTAAGCCTAATTATCTTCTTTAATCATGGAAATCCCCGCCATGCAGATTAGCGTCCGGGAGTCCTGGCCGTCGTAAGGGCTTGAGCCCAAGCTCCCCCCACTCCATAAACAGTCGGAGTGGGTCTGGGGGCATCGCGGGCCAGCGGCCCCTCTCCGTAACCCCCGGAGAGGGCAGGGGGTTGCCATTTACTCCCCTAGCAACCGCCAAATTCCTTACGAAGGTCAGAGGGATGGAAAACAGGTCCGCCATTCCTGCAGGCGGAAACCGGAACCTCGGTTTATGAATTTTCAGTTTATGAACGCCGCGGACCCATCTGGAACGGTTTAATTCACTTTCCATTACTTTCAATGGGAAAGTTCGCTTCAGTTTATGAACGCTTCAGTTTATGAACAGACTTCCAGAACTAATTGTGTTCATAAACCGAGGTACCACTGTATCATACTGCTTTAAATGTGCCTGGGGCAACCCAGCCTGATGGGTGAGGCATAAATAATAACATTATTATGATTACGTTTGTGGTGCAAATGTGGCAATAGTGAAGCAATTCAGCCTTGGATTTCTTGGAAGCCATAAAGATGTTGTTATTATTATCGAATAATTATGTACACTGGCATTGATGGGTGTCCTGCGATTCCCCAATGAGTTGGGGGATGAGGAGACCTGGAAACAAACAGCTTGAGAAAGGGGTCCTCTGTGGTTATTACTTTTGTGATGTCTTTCCCTGCAAGCAGGGACTACTGCAATGCACCTTTGAAGGTGACCTGGAAACTACAACTAATCCAGAATGTGGCAGCTAGACTGGTGACGGGGAGCGGCCGCCGAGACCACATAATACCGGTCTTGAAAGATCTACATTGGCTCCCAGTATGTTTCTGAGCACAATTCAAAGTGTTGGTGCTGACCATTAAAGCCCTAAATGGCCTCGGTCCTGTATACCTGAAGGAGCGTCTCCACCCCCATCGTTCTGCCCGGACACTGAGGTCCAGCACCGAGGGCCTTCTGGTGGTTCCCTCACTACGAGAAGCCAATTTACAGGGAACCAGGCAGAGGGCCTTCTTGGTAGTCACACCCGCCCTGTGGAACGCCCTCCCACCAGAAAAACAACTACCAGACTTTAAGAAGACAGCTGAAGGCAGTCCTGTTTAGGGAAGCTTTTAATGTTTAATAGATTATTGCATTTTTTTTTAATAAGATTTTTATTGCAAAAAAAGAAGAAGGACAATACGTATATATATATATATCTACAATATATAAATTCAATTTTCATTACATTTACATACATTAAAATCTCAAAAAGACTAATATGCAGTAAGAAGAGAAAGAGAAGTGGAGAGTTTGAAAAAAAGAAAAAGAAAAAAGAAAAAAGAAAAGAAATTAGAAAAAAGGAAGAGAAGAAAAGAGAAAAAAAGAGAAAGAAAAAAAAAGAACAGACTGTATCGACAGTCATCACTTATCTACATATATTACATCTTATAGTACTTCCACCGCACTGAACACAGAAATAAACCCTTCAAAAATTTTACACAGTTGTCCTCTAAATAACACTCATCTTTAAATGTACTGCGAAACAAAACGTTTTAAACAACCTTTTATGTCTTTACCCTGCATAATTATTCTAAACACAACCATGTTTCCTTTCCCACTCCTTGTTTCCTTAAATATTCGTTTAGACATTCCCACTGAGTCTTGGTTTTATTTTTAGGTTTGTTGCGTATCATGTCTGTCAATTTCGCTAGCTCAAGATATTCACAGAGCTTATCAATCCAGACCCCTTTCGTTGGTATAGTAGGTTCTTTCCATACTTTCGCAATCGTTATCCTAGCCGCTGTTGCTGCATATAGGAAAATGTTGATCTTGTCTAGTGGTATATCGCTGTTAAGAATTCCTAATAAATATGCCTCTGCCCTTTTACTAAACGGTATCTTAATTAATTTTTGAATTTCTTGATGGATCATCTCCCAAATTTTTTTAATTCTAGGGCACGACCACCATAAGTGGTACGTTGTCCCTATCGCCTGTTGACATTTCCAGCATTGGTTGTTACTACCCTGTTTCTCATATTTTAAGACATACCCATAAAATAAGCCATAGCAGGATTTTTAAGCATTCAAGGAATATAAGCCATACCCCGAAAATAAGACATAGTGATAGGCGCAGAGGAGGAGGAAAAAAATAAGACATCCCTTGAAAATAAGCCATAGTGTGTTTTTTTGAGGAAAAAATAAATATAAGACATGTCTTATAATATGAGAAACACGGTACTCTTGTTCATTTTTGCTATTCTTGCATTTTAATGTTCTGTTCTGTTGGAAGCCGCCCAGAGTGGCTGGGGAAACCCAGCCAGATGGGCGGGGTATAAATAAATTATTATTATTATTATTATTATTATTGACTCATTGATGCCCTGTGCTACAGTAATCTGTTCTGAAGTCTTTCAACCAGCAGAAGGTATTTGGAAAGCAATGAATTACAATAGAATGTTTGCAAAATACTTGGGGAACATAAGGCCTGGGGGCCAAATGTGACCCTCCACACCTCTCTCTCGGATTCTTCCTAGGCCATGCCTAGGGTGTGTGTGTAGAAATAGCCTACTGTACTTAAACATGGAAAGCGTAATGCTGGTGGTCAACAGAAGAGGTTTAAAGACTGTCTTGAGGACAATTTTAAAAATGTAGTATAAACACCAACATTTGGGAAACACTTGCCTGCAAGCGCTCCAATTGGAGAACAGCCTTTACCAAAGGTTTCATGGGCTTTGAAGACACTTGAACTCAGGATGTGCTAAGAGGAGGGCATGCTTGGCAAATTCACAGTGATCAACTCCCACCTGGAAACCTATGTCCCCACTGTGGAAGGACGTGTGGATCCAGAATTGGCCTCCACAGTCACTTAAGGACTCACTGTTAAAACCATGTTTATGGAAGGTAATCTTACTCGGCTATGAGTGATCACCAAAGAAGGCCTTTGTACAGTAGCCTATTTCTACACCCCCCCTTTCTCCTGTACAAAGGTAATCCCACCCCATTGCTCTACTCACTTTTGTTTCTGGCCCTGCCCACGGCTGGCACCAGGCCGCAAGAAGGTTGGCCATCTGCTCACTGGAGATGCAAGCGATTACATTCTTGCAAAGAATGTTCTCTGTCACTGGTCTAGGCTAGGGCTGGGCGATATAGTGATATATCATCCCAAACTGGTTTGAAGTCCATATCGGTGTATCGGTTCCATAATTTATGACCTGGAAGTATATTGCGACTCATGATGTGTGCGTGTGTTAGGCAAAAATATCGATGTGCGGGAAACCACGAAGCCAGCCAGTGCTCCTCTCGGCTCCTGCAGCTTCTGTTAACTCTGCTACCTCAGCTCTTCCCTGCCTCATGCAGGGGGGCAGCGAATCACAAGATTTGCCTCATGCAGGGGGGCAGAAAATCGCTGGCAAAAATCACGATGCAGGAAAAACTGTGAAGCCAGCCAATGCCTCTACCTAGCTCCATCCATATTTCAGGCACCATGATATATTCCTATGTCGTGATGTTTAGCAGGCGATACATCACAATGTTGATATCGCTCAGCCCTACTGTTAGCCTCTACATAGTTCCATTCTATCAGAAAGAAGGCTGATCGCCGAAGAATTGATGCTTTTGAATTATGATGCTGGAGGAGACTCTTGAGAGTCCCGTGGACTGCAAGAAGATCAAACCTATCCATTCTTAAGGAAATCAGCCCTGAGTGCTCACTGGAAGGACAGATCGTGAAGCTGAGGCTCCAATACTTTGGCCACCTCATGAGAAGAGAAGAATCCTTGGAAAAGACCCTGATGTTGGGAAAGATGGAGGGCACTAGGAGAAGGGGACGACAGAGGACAAGATGGTTGGACAGTGTTCTTGAAGCTACGAACATGAGTTTGACCAAACTGCGGGAGACAGTGCAAGACAGGAGTGCCTGGCGTGCTATGGTCCATGGGGTCACGAAGAGTCGGACACGACTAAACGACTAAACAACAAGTTCCATTCTTATTTCAGACATTGTGATATATCAATATATCATGATGTTGAGAACCAGATATTGCCCAGCCCTGGTCTAGGCTGTGGGTCATTCCTTGCCACTTAACTAACTTCCAATCCACATTAAAATTCCAGGCTAGATTTGCCCTCCCTCTCAAGTTCCAGATTGTCTTTTCATTCATGCATACCTGCGCTGGAGGTATATTGCTGATGCAATGCTTTGAAATGCCAGAGAGGAGTTGGAAATTTCAGGAGCCTCTGCGACGTTTGTGAAAGGAATGATGGCAACCGTCAACGCTATCCTCTTATGGGATGATTTGTTTTCATTGCCTGTCACTATAACTGGATCACAGTCTCTCTCTCTCCTGCTCCACTTTCTCGTGACGATAATCACCACTGCATTAAACACCATGAAAACCCAAAATTCATTTGAGGTCATGCTAAGGGTTGAAAGCCAAGCCGCTAAATCAAGCATAAAAGCAAAGACAGCATCCTTCACCTGAGTAACTTGAGCCTTTCATTTGCAAATGCATGGACTGTAGCGCCTGTCGTGTGAAGGCATAGAGATGCATATTCATATGTTCTGCATGCAGAATTCAATCCCTAGGTGTCAGGAGTATGGGCAGGAGTCAGGTGCTGGGGCCTGTAGTGCTTTGGAGGACTGGGGCCTGCCTCAGCTTTTGCTGGAGAAGCAAGGAGTGACCACTCAGGTGAGGCCACTTGATAACTCACTGCACCTGGTGGCAGGAGCTGGGAGGGATAAAAGCTCAGCATTTCCCTTCAGCTCTTTGCCACAGCAATGCTATCCCTGCCTGGTTGCATCTGGCCCCTTGCTCCTTGCTCCTTGGACCCTTGCCTTGCCGACGCCTTGCTCCTTGGATCCTCGCCTTGCTGATGCCTTAATCCTCGACCCTTGGACCTTTGCCTTGCAGATGCCTTGCTCCTTGACTCCCAGACCTTCGCCTCTGCCTTGCTCCTTGACCCTGTGACTGCCTGCTGCTGGACCCTCAACCCTGCACCTGTTCCTGCTTCTACACCACCATCTTGCCTCTGGTCCTGATGCCCTCAGCCAGGGCTTCAACTGCCTGCTGACCCGACTGTGACACTAGCTTCAGTCCCTAGCATCTCCAGGGACAGCTGGAAATATTCATTGCCTGAATCCCTTGTCCTCCCAGACCATTGCAGGAAGCGCTGAGAGAAGAAAAGCCATGGTGCCTCTGCATCGGCACAACCAGACTCCTTCATCTGCCCCGGCTGCAACAAAACATGTCTCTCCCCTATCGTTCTCTACAGCCACAGCAACCACAGCAACTCTCCAATGGTTTGACTTCACCCCAAAGGCACACTCCTCCATTGTCTCCTGAGAGTACTCCCTGGAGAGTAGCTGCCAGTTGGTGTAGGCACTCCTGATCCAGATGGACCAGGGGGGGTCTGACTCAGTTTAAGGCAGCATACTCTGTTCCTAAAATGGTCTTCCTTTTTCTTTCTTTTAAAAATGAGATTTATTAACAACAGAAAGTGCAAATGTAACAAACAGATGGAAAACAAAGTATCCAAAATCTAAAGCATAAAGCATCATAGCCTGGGAGGACAAAAATACAGGGACACAACACAGGGAATATTTCATAGAACCATAGACTTGTAGAGGTGGAAGGGACCATGAGTGTCATCTAGTCCAACCCCCTGCAGTGCAGGAATCTTTTGCTCAACATGGGGCTTGAACCCACAACTCTGAGATTAAGATCCTCAGGGTCTATCAACTGAACTATCTGTATGAGTTAATACTTTATTATCCCTTTGGTCCTTTACAGAACAACCCAAACTATAAGAAGCTGTCTTATTATTATGTCTTTTTGTATTGGGTCAGATTATTATTAGGTTGTACAAATTAAAAGCAAAATGAAATGAAATAGCAGGGTTTAGTGAGCAGGACGAGTCTGTGGCAGGGAGAAGTCCAGAATCAGAAGCAGGAGAGGAGGGAAGCCAAGAAGCAGAGATAAGTCCAGCAGGTGAAGAAGCCAGGGTGTCTCCCCCTCCTGCTGGGACCAGATCCCCTTCCCCCTGATCTTCCAGGACTAGGAGAGGTATGAAGAGAGAGGAGCAGAGACAGGTGTGTTCACATAGTCTCAGATTGCTTTGGGAGGACTCAGGGGAGAAGGAGACTTAGGCAGCTGTGGGAAGGCAGTCTCCACAACTGCCTCATAGGGGCAAAACCTCCTGAGAAGAGTTGCTGTGCTCCTTAGGCTTGGCACTCCTGAGCAGACTTTGTTCCTTCTAATAAAGAGTGAACATATGCCAATGATTTATTGCTGGTTGGCTGCTTAAAAAAAGTCCCCCCCCTTACAGGATCAGCTTGCTCTGCTAATGCTTTCTTCTTTAAAGGGTTATTCTCCAAGTTTCTGGCAATGTCAAAAGTCTCAGGAGGAAGTTTGTCTCAGTTGTTCCTTTATTGATCTCGGTGCTTGAAAAGCATGGAAGCCCTGTGCATTGTAACTGAGGCATAGACTCCGACAAGGATTCAGGCCCTGGTCAGAATACAGACTGAAGTGTGCTGTCAAGGGCATTTCGAGGAAATGATCGCTTTCATCACATGTGACAGATTACGCCTGGAAGCCCAACAACATCTGCCATTCAGTAAACATGTTAGATTCAGAGAGGAGACTGCGAAGGGGGGGGGGGGAATCACGTCCGATTCACTTCCAATTAGAACAGCTCTGTCTGCCTTCTCTCTTTAATTCTTCACAGATTTTTTATCATACATTCTTTCTGCTGCAGCCTATTATCATGTAAAAGGTAGCGGTTTGTGCTTTCACTTAACCCGAGCTGTAGGAGATTTCAGGGACAGCTTTATGGAGCCTGTGCAGAGGCATTGCTGGTGACTGACGCTGTTCTTGTAATGTCTGTTTATTTACAAACCCCGTGTTTTGGAGCGGCTCCAGCTTCCAAAGAAGAAGATAAGAAGAGCCTGTCTGGATCAGGCCAATGGCCCGTCTAGTTCAGCATCCTGTTCTCACCATGGCCAACCAGATGACTGAGGGAAAATTGCAAGATGACATACAAATGGCTTTTACAGATGCAGGTTTGTCTGTTCATTTATCATCATCAGACCATCACAAAGTAAAGGTCAAGTGAATTGTTATGTACTGAGCTGAATCCTAGAACAATAGGATCCAGAATGCAGCAGTCTGATTGGTCCGCAGGAGCCACCCAATCCAGCTCCAGGTGAAACTGAATCAGCAACCTGATTGGCCTGCAGGAGCAGCCAATCAGGCTGCTGGCAGAAGTCAATCTGCAACCTGATTGGCCTGCAGAAGCAGCAAATCAGGCTGCTGGCAGAAGTCAACCTGCAACCTGATTGGCCCACAAGTGCAGCCCTGAAGTAGCCAATCACACAAGGCCCATTGTGTAAATAATGTATATAATCAGACGTTTTGGGGGAAAGAGCCATTCTTCTCTTCTTCCTCTATTGCTACTACAAGCTGAATAAAGAGCATGAAATTCACTCTCGACTCCGAGTATATTTCATGAATGAAAGCAATGCAAGGGAACTTTGTGAGTTGATTACCCACCACCCGCGTGGCATAAATAAAATACAAGGACGCATGATTTTAGGTTAATGGGCAAAATAAGGCCACAATTTTATTGGTTACAGCATGTGAGTGGTATTGGCTTAGGCATTGGACAAGAGCACAGCAATTGACTCTACCCTGTCCGGCAGGGAGTCCCTTTGGGGGTTAACAACCAGTGGGAGGAGCTTGTTGATGTGTGCAGGAAACCGAGTGGAGAATTGGCGCCGCCACAGCTGCCTAAATGCATCCAGGCTCCGCCCCGCCAGCTAGCCTTATTGGCCGGTTGAGGGGCTTGGCGCGGTGGCGGAGCGGGGCTGACGCATGGGGCCAAACATGCCCCTCTGCAAGCAGGGGAAACGGCTCCCGCTCGCAACTCCTCCCCTCTGCAAGGAGGAGAGGTCTTGTGAGAAATTCAAACAAACTGAAATCATAGAATGGTGGAGTTGGAAAGGACCTGAGGAAACTGGGACAGAACAACGGGAGCTCACCCTGTTGAGCAGATTCAAACTGCTGACCTTCTGATCAGCAAGCCCAAGAGGCTCAGTGGTTTAGAGCACAGCCCCACCCGCTCCCCCTAGTCCCACAACAAACCTGAAACCTTGGTGTTGTGAGCATCATGCTCCAACCAAATGAGCTATCCATGCAGGGTTTGAAGCATCAACTGCCTTAGAATGCTGAATTTTCCTGGCAGATCACAGCAGTCCCCTTTAAAAAGGAAAAAATAGTTCATCTTTTAACAAATATTTAAATTAAATATTTAAATTCAATAAAATAGGATGAAACCAAATGTGTTCATCTGAATAGAAACACTAAAGAGGCTTAAAATACTGGGTAACACAACATTCTCTTTCAAAAACCTCCCCTCCCCTTTTCATAAAAGTAAAGGTAAAGGGACCCCTGACCATTAGGTCCAGTCGTGACCGACTCTGGGGTTGCGCGCTCATCTTGCATTATTGGCCGAGGGAGCCGGCGTATAGCTTCCAGGTCGTGTGGCCAGCATGACAAAGCCGCTTCTGGCAAACCAGAGCAGCACATGGAAACGCCGTTTACCTTCCCGCTATAGTGCTTCCTATTTATCTACTTGCATTTTGATGTGCTTTCGAACTGCTAGGTTGGCAGGAGCTGGGACCAAGCAACGGGAGCTCACCCCGTCACAGGGATTCGAACCGCCAAACCTCTGGTCAGCAAGCCCTAGGCTCTGTGGTTTTAACCCACAGCGCCACCTGGGTCCATCCCTCTTCATAGTTATATATAAAATGTAGTATAAACACTGACAACTGGGGAACACTGGCCTGCAAGCGCTCCAGTTGGAGAACAGGCTTTACCAAAGGTGTCATGGACTTTGAAGAAGCACAAACTCAGGACGAAAGGGAGAAACGAGCTAAGAGGAAGACACATTTAGCAGGCCTCACTGTGATCAGCTCCTGCTCAGAAACCTATGTCCCCACTGTGGAAGGATGTGCAGATCCAGAATTGGACACACGTCAAGACCATATTCATGGAAGACAATCTTACTTGGCTACGAAGAAACCACAGTAAGAAGGAGTTGCATACTGATCTTGTAGATAAATTATAGACTCATGGACAGACATCTCCCCTTCTCTGCCTGAAATTTGCCCCCAGTATTGCTCTTTCAGTGTATTGTATAAAGGACAATATCTAATTTGAGATCCTGAGTCCGGTTTATACCTCAAGGACAGATATGGGCAGAGTACAGCATAGTTCTGAAACGTCCTTATAAAATTGCTGAAGGCATGAGATTTAACTAGGCTTTAATAAAGGGCAGCTTACCTCTCAGCTTCTGCAAACCCTTAAAATAACAAAAAGTGGTATGAAAGGAACACAAGGAAAATTATTGTATCATGGTTCAATTTTAGAAACCAGCACAGTTGTTCTACCTATGGGAAGGGAGACATTGGACAATATCTGCTTCAATAGGTCTTTAATGAACTCAATTCACTAGACTTTTTACACGGAGTTCAGAAAAGTGACAGCAATGGCTGCGGTGTCCTCCATGGATCTGCCTCCTCTACAAAAAAAGGGGGGCACTGCTGGTGTCCTCCTACTCTTTGGGGTCTCCTGAGCTCTGCACCCTCCTGTTAGGGACTGCCTAGATGCGAAGGAGTGGTGGAGACCGCCTGACCAAGAGGCCTTCAGGGAAAGTGCAGGAGAGGACAGTTTGGACCCAGGCTTGTAGTGGTGAGAGACAGGACACACCCCAGAGGAGGAAGAGAGCTGGGAAATACTGGAACCTGGGAGTCGGGAGGGTGAGGAACAGGGGGCAAATAAGCAGAAGCCCTGTCACGGTCCGGTCGGCGGGCGGTTTAAGCCCTGGCTGAGGACGTCAGGACTAGAGGCAAGATGGTGGTGTAGAAGCAGGAACAGGTGCAGGGCTGAGGGTCCAGCAGCAGGCAGTCGCAGGGTCACGGAGCAAGGTAGAGGCGAAGACGAAGGTCTGGGAGTCTGGGAGCAAGGTGTCAGCAGGGCGAGGGTCCAAGGGTCGAGGATCAAGGCGTCGGCAAGGCGAGGGTCCAAGGAACAAGGCGTCGGCAAGGCGAGGGTCCAAGGAGCAAGGGGCCAGATGCAACAAGGCAGGGATAGCGTTGCTGTGGCAAAGAGCTGAATGAAAATGCTGAGGTTTTATCCCTCCCAGCTCCTGCCACCAGGTGCAGTGAGTTATCAAGTGGCCTCACGTGAGTGGCCACTCCTTGCTTCTCCAGCACAAGCTGAGGCAGGCCCCGGTCCTGCAAAGCACTACAGGCCCCAGAGCCTGACTCCTGCCCATAGTCCTGACAAGCCCCAACCCTGAGTAAGGACAGGAGTCAGCCTTAATAGAGGCAACACCACCATCAGCTGATAGCATGTCTGTTGAAATTCTGCCAGCTTCACCTCTCACCCCTAAAACAAGACGATTACTCCATGTAACAGAACAGAAAGCCAGGCAGAAACAGAGAGGGGACTCTCCATAGGCAGAGGGAGGGACCTGAGACACAGAAAATAGACCAGATGGGAGGAGCAAATCAATCTGGGCAACGGCTCATTCTGAGGGAGTATACTTCATGAAATTTCATGTCTCCCTGTATTGACGCTAATAAAAGAGCTGTGAGCTGAAGTTAGTTGCACGCCTTGCTTCTCTCTGCTTTTTGCCAAGTGTGCTTCCTGTCAGCTGCCCAGTGACACCACCCAGCGTAATTCAGAATGGGCCCCTCCCCACCTTGTGATGACCTTTTATTCCTTAACTGTTGGGTAAGCTTGGTTTTATTCCCCACATTCTTCCCAATGTGAATCTTCACACACCCTTACCTGGTAAGGGGAAGAATGGTGTGCCTTTTGTGGAAATCAGCCCTGAGTGCTCACTGGAAGGACAGATCGTGAAGCTGAGACTCCAATACTTTGGCCACCTCATGAGAAGAGAAGACTCCCTGGAAAAGACCCTGATGTTGGGAAAGATGGAGGGCACTAGGAGAAGGGGACGACAGAGGACAAGATGGTTGGAGAGTGTTCTCGAAGCTACAAACATGAGTTTGACTAAACTGCGGGAGGCAGTGGAAGACAGGAGTGCCTGGCATGCTCTGGTCCATGGGGTCACGAAGAGTCGGACACGACTAAACGACTAAACAACAACAACAACAACAATAGCAACAACAATTACAACAATTAAGAACCTTTCTTGGAGAGTGTGTGAAACGAGCCAAACAATTCAAGTAAGCCTGTAATTATCTTCATCATCCTCATCAAATTTACTTGCCTTACTCTGCTGCTTTTGCATGCTCTCCAAGGAAGGTTTCAAATCTGCATGATAATTCCAACATTCGTTTTTACTCAACCCTTTCACTCGTGCCTGCATTATATACACCTTCCCCCATGGCATTTGAATTTGACCTGGTTCACGGGAATCAAAAGGATGCATACATAAAGGTGCCTTTTAAATACAGAACCCCCTTCAAGGCAATTGCCTGTAATTTGGATCTGCATGGCACTTATGTAAGATAAGAGCAATATCAGAGAGCAAAGAACATGGCACTTTCTCTAATGCCTCATAAACAAATGAAATTTCATGAAGAAGATGGGGTTGAGAGACGCTTATTGGAATAAGGCAGGGTGATGCAATTGCCACTTTCAAACGCTTCTCGCAGCCACCTCAAGTAATTACACAGCAGCATTTCTGTGAGAGCAGAGAAGCCCAGGGGCATGAGATTGTACTAATGCTGCTTGCAAACACTGTAGACACCAAACACAAAAATGCCTGGCTTATTATATAAGCTCTCTTCCTACTAGTTGGTCTAAAAGGTAAAAGTAAAGGACTCCTGGACAGTTAAGTCCAGCCAAAGGCAACTATGGGATGTGGTGCACATTTCACTTTTCAGGCCAAGGGAGCTGGTGTTTGTACACAGACAGCTTTCCGGGTCATGTGGCCAGCATGACTAAACTACAGGCACATGGAGGACCGTGACAGAAGCCAAAGCGCACGGAAACACTGTTTACCTTCCTGCCACAGCGGTACCTATTTATCTACTTGTACTGGCGTGCTTTTGAACTGTTAAGTTGGCAGAAGCTGGGATAGAGCAACAGGAACTCACCCTGTTGCATGGATTTGAACCGCCTACCTTCTGATCAGCAACCCCAAGCGGTTCAGTGGTTTAGACCACAGCGCCACCCGCTCCCTAGTTGGTCTATCCCATCTTAACAACCCACCTTGAGTGGATTCACCTGGAGTGAGTGGCAAAGGGAAGAGAACCTTGATTTGACTTTGAACTATCTACAATCTGCTACATGGAACTATCAAAATGGGCAAACATCAGCCTTCTTTTCGCAGTGCAAAGTTAAGCTATGGAATGAGCCTCCAGAGGAGGCAGTGATGGCTTTAGAAGAGGATTGGACAGATTCATGGAATCATAGAACTGTAGAGTTGGAAAGAACCGCGAGGATCCTCTGGAATATGACGCTGTCCCTTAAGGGGATCAATCCTGCGACCTTGGTGTTATCAGCACCACACACTAGCCAACTGAGCTATCCATAGGAGGCAGGATAGGGCTGCTAGTCGTAATGGTTGCGCTCTGCCCTCACAGTCAGAGGCAGTAATGTCATTTCTCTGATGAAAATAGGGATGTCCTATTCCATTACCACCACCATCGTTTTATTATTTGTACCGCAGTAACTGACTGGGTTTCCCCAGCCACTCTAGGTGGCTTCCAACATATATAAAAACATAATAAAACATGAAACGTTAAAACAACTTCCCTCTATAGGACTGCTTTCAGATGTCTTCTAAAGGTTGGTATAGTTACTTACCTCCTTGGCTCAGGGGGTTGCATAACTCCATACCCTCCAACATATCTCCAATGAGAATAGGGACATCCTAAGGGAAAACTGGACATTCCAGGATCAAATCAGAAACCTGGATGGCTTCTGTAAATCCAGGACTGTCCCTGGAAATCAGGGATACTTGGAAATGCTTCTGAATACTAGTGGCTGGAAACTGCAGGAGTGCTCTGGTACGTGGGTCCTGTTTGTGGGTTTCTCAGAGGCACCTGCTTGGCCACTGTGAGAACAGGATGCTGGACTCGATAGGCCATTGGCCTGATCCAGCAGGGTTTTCTTACGTTCTTTAGGGTGTGTGCCAAGAATCTTCTCCATCATTGCACTGAGCCATCCCAAACTCAGCATAACGGTTGGGATGGACTTGAAAGATCCACATTGGCTCCCAGTACGTTTCCGAGCACAGTACAAAGTGTTGGTGCTGACCTTTAAAGCCCTAAACGGCCTTGGTCCAATATACCTGAAGGAGCGTCTCCACCCACATCGTTCTGCTCGGACACTGAGACCCAGCGTCGAGGGCCTTCTGGCGGTTCCCTCATTGTGAGAAGCCAAGTTGGTGGTGCCCACCCTCTGGAATGCCCTCCCATCAGATGTCAAAGAGGAAAACAGCTAACAGATTTTTAGAAGACACTTGAAGGCAGCCCTGTTTAGGGAGGCTTTTAATGTTTAATAGATTTTTTTATTTCATTTTTCTGTTGGAAGCCGCCCAGAGTGGCTGGGGAAACCCAGCCAGATGGGCGGGGTATAAATATTATTATTATTATTATTATTATTATTATTATTATTATTATTATTAGCTAAAGAGGAAGGCTTGGGCTGTTTTGTTGTTCTTGCTAGGGCAAAGATGATGCATAGAATGCCTACTGTAGCAAGTATATAGATTGGTAATACTGAAACCAAATGGACTGCAAAGACTGAGAGTTAATTTCTGCATGCATCGTACATTAGCTGTGTTGCTCATTAACGTTCAGCACCAGACCCTTGGCCTTTTGAGGGGAAAGTAGGACATGAAATCTATTTTTCAAACTTCACACCAAATGATATTTCTCAGAAGAGATATTTTTCCAAGTGCACACCATCAGAAAGCATAAAAGACCTCTTTGACTTTCCCCAAAGAGATTGAAAAGAACCAGCAGCATTTCCTGTTCCTTTGTTTATTTATTATTTGGCTGTTGCAAGAAGGAAGGGGAGGGGGGAAACAACCAATAGCGCCCTTGAACTTAATTAAAGCCATTGTTAATCAACCATATTACAGCTTACAGGGCCCAAGCAATATTTTTTCTGCTTGCCCTCACTTTCTTATTTTCCTGCCCCAAAGAAATGGTGTTTTTTTTAAAAAAGCGCTTCGAAAAGACAACGTGGATGTTTTGTAGTGAGCACTGAGAAAACTTTGGCTTTAGAAGAGTTGTGAGAAAAAGAATAATATAAATGGAGATGGGTAGTTTTGTTTTGGCCTTGCCTAGCACAAAAAGGGCTAAAATAAGAAGAGGAAGGAAGGGAAACAAATGTTTTAATGATAATTTCCTGCAGATACAGTAAGTGAATGGAGAGGCGAATGCTCATAAACTATTCCAAAGGGGGATTTCAACTGCAAATGTTACCCAAGGCACTTAAAGAGGCAGGCGAAAGGAAGTTAGGTCACTGCTGTCTTCATATCGCCTCTTGTCAAGAGGGTATTCAACATAGCTTTTCGCTATTAGAGGTAAAAGATAGGGGACCAGGTTAGCATCTCAAGGGATAGAAGGAAGGGTGATTACCATGTGAAGTCAAATTGCATATTCATTCAAATGTGGAAATTACTTATTCACTCGAGGAATAAAAAGAAAGCGAAATGTGGGCTATCAGAATGTCTGGAGACTGGGTTTATCCTGCTGTCACTGATCAGCTGATTGGGGGGGGGGTGCTGCTGCGGAGGAACCCTACCCCTTTCAATTGAGCTGTCTCTTGATGTGATCCATTGACTATTAAACCACGCCGGGAATGGTAGCTTTGTGAATAGGTGTTTCCTAATAACTCTCAACACCCTTCACAAACTACAGTTCCCGGCATTCTTGGTGGGAAGCCATGGCGGTTTAAAATGGTATAATATTGTTTTGAATATACAGCAAAGGAGGGGCCTATGTCTTAGTACACAGGAGCATGTGACCTCCCAACCTGAAGGGGTACAGATTTACCGCCACAGTGAGAAGGACACCCCAGTCAGGGGCGTTGACTTGCCCCCCCCCATATTGGAGGGGCCCAGCATCATGTGATATATCCTACCGCTTGGTGGCAGCAGCAGAGGCTGGGGAGCTCAGATGGTGATCTTCACTCTCTGCACGTCCCGCTCCTGCCCGGTGCATGAGCACTCGCCCAGTGGCAGCAGGTGATGGCGGCCCTCACAGCCCCCTGCCCACCCCTAAGTTGGCGCCCTGACCCCAGTTGTCCTCTAACCTCTGCCTTGTTAGGCAGGTGCCTCATCATAAGAAACGATCAAAGAAAATCAGGAAAATTCCACGTTTCCCTCTAGGAAAACACAGTTTACCTGAAGGAGCGTCTCCACCCCCATTGTTCTGCCCGGACACTGAGGTTCAGCACCGGACACTGAGGTCCAGAAGTTACAGAGAACCAGGCAGAGGGCCTTCTCAGTAGTGGCACCCGCCCTGTGGAACGCCCTCCCATCAGATGTCAAAGAGATAAATAACTACCTGACATTTAGAAGACACCTGAAGGCAGCCCTGTTCAGGGAAGTTTTTTTAATGTGTGACATTTTAATGTACCGTATTTTAGATCTTTGTTGGAAGCCTCCAAGAGTGGCTGGGGAAACCCAACCAGATGCTCGGGGTACAAATAATAAATTATTATTATTATTAGGACTTCTTAAGCTGCATCATAGCTCAGTGTTTCTCAACCTTTTTTGGGCCACGGCACACTTGTTCCGTGAAAAAAATTACGAGGCACACCACCATTAAAAAAGTTAAAAAATTTAACTCTGTGCCGCCCTATATTATAATTATAACTGTAAGAAACACTTGCCAAATATTGCTTTCCGGCGGGTTAGTGTTATTCATTGGCGGCCGCCAGGCACGTGAAAATGCAAATCGCCCTTCTCGTCGCCGCACGTCGCGGCACACTAGTGTGCTGCGGAACAGTGGTTGAGAAACGCTGTCATAGCTGATCGAGCTGCTTCTTTGTTTGTTTTGCCAATCCTGTGTGGATTCCGTACGACTTTCTCACCTGACTCCCAGGTCTTGCTAAGAATCAAATCTTGCAGCGATTGTGTTGCTGGCTTGCGCTCGCAGTGTGACCTTCTCCTCTGAAATGTGGACCAAAGCAAGAGGGAAGCGTCAGCCAAGTGGCACTGCAGATGCACTCGGGTGAAACTTTCCTCACGGCACCCAGAGGAGATAGCGTGACTGTTTGACATCACAACGCCATCTGGAACACTTTCCCAGAAACCTGTTGTGCGAGCACAGAAGCCTGCCGGGTTCAAATAAGAGCCAGACGAATTTCTGAAGGATAACTAGATCATTACAGTTTCGGATGCCTCATCTAGGTTTCCTCATGCAGGGAAAATGGTCTACAAGGTCCAGCTATTTTTGGAGCTTTTCAGACATTTCCTGAGAAATCCTGTGATATTACTTGAATATTTGATGCTTTCCTCAGGATGGAAGTCAGCAAAGGCAGGCAAGCTTTTCTCAAAACAGCTTGCCTAACAACACTGACCTTCACTTGCAATGAAGGCAGTGGGCAACAGTGAGGACAATAGCTTTTTTTTTTCTTTTTAGAGTTGTCTTGCCGACAATGTAGGTAGTAGCTATGGAGCTTCCTATTGGTTGAGTTTTTCAGCCAGGGTTTATTAGCCAGCTGATTATAAAACACAGGTTGGAGGAAATATTTAATATACCGGAAGAATGTAGCCAAGATGGTATTATATGGTTGGACTCCAACTCCCATCATAAATAAATAAATAAATAAATAAATAAATAAATAATTTTATTATTTGTACCCCACCCATCTGACTGGGGTGACCCAGCCACTCTGGGCTGCTTCTAGCATATACAGAAGAAACATAATAAAACATTAAACATTGAAAACTGCCCTGTGCAAGGCTGCCTTTAGATGTCTTCTTAAGATTATATAGTGACTTACCTTCTCAACATCCACAGGGAGGGTGATACTACCGAGAAGGCCCTCTGCCTGGTTCTCTGTAACTTCACTTCTCACAGTGAGGGAACCGCCAGAAGGCCCTCGGAGCTGAACGATGGGGGGTGGAGATGCTCCTTCAGGTACACCGGGCCAAGGCTGTTTAGGGCTTTAAAGGTCAGCACCAACACTTTGAATGGTGCTCAGAAACGTACTGGGAACCAATGTAGGTCTTCCAGGACTGGTGTTATATGGCCAGCAGTCAGGGATGATGGTAGTTGTAGTCTAGGAACATCTGGAAGGTACATGGGGTCACGAAGAGTCGGACACGACTAAACAACAACAACAACAGGTTGGCTACCTCAGTATCAAAACCAATTCTATTTCTCAAGCATTTAAGGTCTAACATTAATAGCTAGCAATGTTACTAGCAATGGCAATACAATCCTACATGCCTACTGAATAGCAAGCCCTATTAGCCCTGGTGGGTGATGGGTGTTGTAGTCCTACAACATCTGGTAGGCCACAGGTTAGCATTCCACAGCCTGTATACCTGCCTCCAGGCTAAATAAAAAAATTCATTCAGTAGCACCTTAAAGACCAACTAAGTTTTTATTTTGGTATGAGCTTTCGTGTGCATGCACACTTCTTCAGATACACTTGAAACAGAAGTGTCAGACCCATATATATATATATACAGAGGGTGGTGGGGGTGGGTGGGAATGGGTGATGGGCTGATGGGAGTGGTAAACCTGTAGATGGCTGTTAACGATTGCTGATGACTACAATTAGTCCTGGGGGGGGGAGCAAGGGCTGAGGCGCTAAAGAAAGCTTGATCATGCATATTGAGATAAGAATCCGATGTCTTTGTTCATCCGAGGTTTAAGTTTAAGGTTTTTGGCATTAATTTGGCCACAACTTTATTTAAATACAACTGAATGTGACTGGTTGCTTAGGCATTGGTTCTTGCCATCTGTCCCCTGCCTGGGACAGATCTGACTCCCACTAGCCTAGTAGGGGAGCCAGTAGGTAAGCACCCTTCTGGAAGAGATCGGGGCAGGGCCCCACACCCTTGACCTCATCCCTCAGATGCTCCCCGAGGCTCATGCATGGTCCTGGCCCCTAATGGGGATAAACGGACAAACATGTAGAGCCCCAGGATTCCTTTAAGGGAACACCCCTAAAGGCAGGAGCAACCATGAGGGGCAGGCCCAACCAAAATCCGTGCCCCTCCACCATCCAATTTGAACCAATAGTAGTAGGCAAAAACCACCTGGCACCAGCCAATCAGCCAAGTGGCAAAATTCCTACCAGGCCCCTGATCCAAAACAGGCGACTCCATGAGAGGCGCAGCAAGGTCAATGCAAAAACATCGAAAATTAGAGGAGGGCGGGCGGGAGATTCGTTGCGAGCAGCAAAAGTGGAACTGAAAGCTGCTCGCTAAGCATATATAGGGTTATGGCTGTCAATCAATCATTTGCTACATGCACATTTTCCCAGCAACAGCACACCCACCAATCACACATGTGGTCATCCAAACTGACCCGCCTCTCCAACCCTGGGATGTCTTGTTAACCCTTCCGGAACCCATGTTCTCCTCTAGGAGGAGAACCTGCTCTGTCATAAAGCGAGCCAGGAGCCAATGTAAGCAAAGCTGGTGTCATGATGCGTAAGATTCAAACCCAGTTCAGCAGCAGGGCTCTTGCTGCTACTCTGCCTAAGCCTGTCAGGGGCGGGGGGCGGGGGGGGGGGGCGGGGGGCGGGAAAGCAACCTTTGAAATGGTGTTCTATGCTAGGTTGTTTCAGATATTAAATATTTCACAGTTTGAAGAGACTGGAAACATAAGAACTGACTCCTTTAGAAATGAAACGTGGCCCAGACCCATATAAATATTATTTAAACTTTTACTGGCAGAGCTTTCTTTAAAACAGAATTGAAACATCAAAAAATATGCATACAGAATCTTATGCTGTCCAGCACAAACTCAGCATTTTACAAAATATGAAATAATCCAAATGGACCTATAAGCAAAGGTCTCTATCTCTAATCTGCTTTCTGGCCACCAGGCTGTATGCCCCCCCCACCTCATTTTTGCCTTGCCATGGGACTGCCTTCTTAGTTGAATTCAACCCCATATGCACGGGTATCCAAATTTTGAATTAACCTTCCCAAGTGCAGAAAAACATGGTACTCTTTCTGCTCACGCCATAGCAAGCACTTTTCCTCCAAGTGTCAAATCCTCATCAGCTGGGATCTGGTAAATCCAGCCGCAGTCCTGTTGCTTTAATGGGTTTATAAATTGGTTTTGCAATTAGCAATGGCTCCATCATTCTGATGCTAAATGGAAGGAAATTGTCCTGCTGTTTTTCGTTAAGCGCTCCCCTCCCTCCTGCGAATGCTCCTCATCTCCACCCCCCTCCCCTCAATTTTCTATTAAACCAAGTTTTCAAATTCTGGGTTGAAGAAAAATCAGAGGATAAGTTGAAACCTCTGTGAGGCTGAGGGTTAGATGGAAGACATGAGAGGTTTGCCTGGCAGACAGTTCAAGGAGGAAAGGAATCCCTGGAGGCTGAACTTTTGAAAACAACTACCCCAAGGTATTGGAGATGGGAGAAATGAACTAATATTCCCTATAAATATTTACAGAAATTCCTGTACTAAAGACCTTCTTCCCTTGGGGATAGGGGGCCAAGGAGGGAGAGAATGAGAAAACGTGGCCTGTTTTCCTGGAGCTATTGAAGGACAACAGGCACAGTGTTCCCTTACAAACAGTCGCCGAGAGAAATAATTATAACCCTGGTCTAAGTAAAAGTCAAAATAGGTAGGGTATTCTTATTTTATTTTTAACCGTAATGAAGTTGCTGCGGATGATAGGAAAATTATACACTGCCGAAGCCAAGTATTTCCTTTTCGTGTTTAGAACAGAGAAAGGACCTTCTCTTTTTGTGTATTTATGGGATAATTATAGACTGTGGAACCTCGGGGAAGTTGTTGGAGAGGGTAAACCTCCATTTGGCACTGTTATTCTGATCCTAATAATGTTTGGTTTTTTTCTTTTTAAATAGAGAATGCCCGTATATCCTTTCCCCGTAAAGAGAAGCCTTTGCTGGATCAGACCAAAGGGTTTGACTCAGGAGAGGTCTAAACCACCATTCTATGCAGTGTGGGTAACATCTACATGGGATATTGATTTGTTTGCAGGATCAATTCGAAGTTCTGGTTCTTCCCTTTAAAGCTGGGATGGGGAACCTCAGGCCTGGTCACCAGATGTGGCCCACTGGACCCTCTCACAGCTGCACGACTCACCCCCAGCCCTCCTTTAAACCACCCGTGAAAGTTTTGGTCTGTCTAGAATGGGTCTAGAATGGGTCTTTGAACTGTTAACAATGCTTCGTCCTTGGCTGGGTGGCGGAAACAGAAGGGATGTGTAGAAACTTGCCTATTGTGTAAAAGTCAAATTCCCATTCATTTCCCTGCCCACTTTTGACCCTGCCCCCCGCTGACATGTGTAAGGGAACTGTCTGGCACTATGCATCGCCCCACAATAGTGCCCCACACCGAAGTATGGCTGCCCCAGGTGGGCCACCTTCCAAGGGGGTGGAGGTGATTGGGGAAACCCAGTCAGATGGGCAGGGTACAAATAATAAAATTTTATTACCATATTGGCTCGAATATAAGCCGCACCCGAATATAAGCTGTGCCTTCAAAATTAGAGGGGGGGGAAAGACAGTACCTGAATATAAGGTGCTCCCTTAGACTGCCACACCTTTAC
The DNA here is from genome assembly GCF_963506605.1 of Zootoca vivipara. Lineage (NCBI taxonomy): Eukaryota > Metazoa > Chordata > Lepidosauria > Squamata > Lacertidae > Zootoca > Zootoca vivipara. The sequence goes on from NC_083278.1 coordinate 109,962,621, forward strand.
TTGGAGTCTATGACATACAGTCAAGGTAGAGCCGTGATTGCTCAGAGATTGGGCGACATTGCTAGACAAGAGGACATAGCCTGCGTGAAACCAGTGATGTTCCTGGGGGGGCAGATCTATCAGGTCACACCAGCCCCTTATCTCGCGGTAATCCACTATGTGGAATACCGCAGACTCCTCACTGCGGCCAGACTGAACGTCCTCGAATCTGCGGTATTATGGGGAAGGTACAGGGGAGTTCCATATGATCAGAGAACTTGCCATTGTGCCTTGGGTGAGGTAGAGTCCACCGAACATATCCTCCTGAGTTGCCCTTTCTATGTAGATTTAAGACAATGTCTCATAGCCCCATTCCTATCTCAGTTTAGCTGTCTACCCAGAGAAAGTCAGGTTGTACATTTGCTGAATCATCCCACTGGGAAAACAGCTTTCTTGGTGGCCAAATTTCTCTTCCTAGCTCTCAAGCGTTGTAAGAGTAAAATCGACTGCATTGATGCGGGTTTATCTGTATAGCCTTTATTGATGCTGCCCATGTTTTATTTTAGTTTTTAGATGTCTTAGATGTTTTAACTTTGCACTGAAAAATGTATCTTTTCTGACTGACGGTCGAATAGAGAATGATGATGATAAGCTGCTCCCTTAAAATTGGAGGGGGGGATTCCAAAAGGCACCTGCCCAATGAAGCACAATCACACAATGCGGAACACACACACACAACGCTTGCCCAGGGAGGGAATCAAAAGGGGGCCAACATGCACTCGTCCTAAACAAGCACATTCTTACCACTGAAGCCCACGCGGTCGTCCGCTGGTGAATACAATAATCAGAAGATGCCTGCTGCCCAGCTGTAAAGGAACAGCTTAATAGTTGATCAGAGATTGTAGCGTGTAGGAGAAATCTTGGGCAGCCGCTCCTGCTCAGCTTGGGGGAACACCGCCTCACAGCTGATAGACTCCTGCGGCGCGCCCAGAGCCTGAGTGATCCTGAGCGCTGCAGCCGAGCCCCGCCAAATCCAAAAGCGCCGCTGCCACAGACCAACTGAATGGCTCCCCGCAACAGTGCGCCACCTCACAGCCGATCAAAAAGCCAATTTTGGTAAGGTCGCGAGTATAAGCTGCTCTTTAACTTTTCACGGTCAGAATTTGGAAGAGAGAAAGTGTGGCTTATATTCGGGCCAATAAGGAATTATAATAATAAAAGGGAAAGGGAAAGAACCCCTGACAGTTAAGTCCAGTCATGAACGAATTTGGGGTTGCGGCGCTCATCTCGCTTTACTGGCCGAGGGAGCTGACATTTGCCCGCAGACAGTTTTTCCGGGTCATGTGGCCAGCATGACTCAGCTTCTTCTGGCAAAACCACAGCAGCACACAGAAACACCGTTTACCTTCCTGCCACAGCGGTACCTATTTATCGACTTGCGTTTTGATGTGCTTTCAAACTGCTAGGTTGGCAGGAGCTGGGACTGAGCAACGGGAGCTCACCCTGTTGCGGAGATTCGAACCGCCGACCTTCCCATTGGCAAGCCCTAGGCTCAGTGGTTTAGACCAGTGCTCCCCAACTTTTTTATCGCCGCGGACCAATCAACATCTGATAATTTTACCACGGCCTGCTGAGGGGGGGGGGCGTTGATTGTTTTGATCTAATAATTTTAATTTAATTGTATTTAAATGTTCCTTGGGCGGCCCGGTACCAATTGATCCATGGACCGGTACCGGTCCGTGGCCCGGGAGTTGAGGACCACTGGTTTAGCCCACAGTGCCACCCGCGTCCCTATTATATTATACATTATATTATATTATATTATATTATATTATATTATAATAATAGGTGTTGTCAATTTCCTCAACGTTCCTCAGCAGGGGTGAACCACTGAGCCAAGCGCACTGCTGCATGAAAGACAGGCTCTTCCTGAGTGCTAGGGAGGAGGAGCTGCAACCATTGAAGCTGTGGCAAGGCCTCCTCCCAATGCTGTCTGTGTGATGTCATATATACGGAGCTCCTTTGGCTCAAGGAGGTGCCTCTGGGCTGCCCCATCTAACAAGGAAGGTTGGTTACAAGGCTGCCGCCACCAAACACGGTGGCGGCAGTTTATAACAACAGCAGTCACCCATTCGGTGGCTGCCATTTCCCTCCCAGAATGCCCCTCAGAAGGCTATTAGCAACTCAGCAACACTGAAGCACAGTAGGTGGGACCAAGGGACCTGATTGTTTCTCTTATGGTGCAGAGAACTTTTGGGCCTCCAGATGTTGCCAGTCTCCTCTCATTCCTGTGTCATTGGTGATGTTAGCTGGGGTTTATGGAAACTGGTGTCCAGCAGCATTTGAGGAGCACCAGGTTGGGGAGGATGCTTTAGAGCAGGCACCCCCAAATTGCGGCCCTCCAGGTGTTTTGGCCTACAACTCCCATGATCCCTAGCTAACAGGACCAGTGTTCAGGGATGATGGGAATTGTAGTCCAAAACATCTGATGCTTTAGAGCATCAGGTTGGATCCTTATCTCTTCCCCCCACCAAGTTTGATCTCACCCACCTGTCAATCACTTGACATCAAAATGACATTAGCTGACCTGTTTTTACCTCCCTAGTTTGAAATCGAACCATGCGGGTAAGAGCACAGCACTTTGCAAGTCCTGATTGACAGCTGGTGTCATCCCACATGACATCAGGTGTAGGGCAGGTAAGGATGGATTCCCAACCATGTCTAGGTGGGTGGTTTCCTAAGAATAAGAATAAGAATAATTTATTATTTGTACCCCGCCCATCTGGCTGGGTTTCCCCAGCCACTCTGGGCGGCTTCCAACCAAAATTTAAAATACATTAAAATGTCACACATTAAAAACTTCCCTGAACAAGGCTGCCTTCAGATGCTTCTAAATCTCAGGTAGTTATTTATCTCTTTGACATCTGATGGGAGGGCGTTCCGTAGGGTGGGTGCCACTACCAAGAAGGCCCTCTGCCTGGTTCCCTGTAGCTTTGATTCTCACAGAGAGGGAACTGCCAGAAGGCCCTCGGCGGTGGACCTCAGTGTCTGGGCAGAACGATGGGGATGGAGACGCTCCTTCAGGTATACTGGGCGAAGGCCGTTTAGGGCTTTAAAGGTCAACACCAACACTTTGAATTGTGCTCGGAAACGTACTCCTTCCAAACTGGATGACCTGAGCTTTCAGCTATCAGAGCACATGGTTTAATTTTCCGAGCAAAAATGATCCTCTGCAAAGAAAAAAAGCACTCCAAGCATTTATCTTCTTGGAGGCAAACCCTTGAGACTATCCTCCTCACGGACATACATTAGGATGAATCCTTGCCCTTCAAGGCTTTATTTCTGTTCTGCCCTCTCATCATCTCCAGTCTCTAGCTCCCCATTGGCCTCCCATTTGCGCATCCGCCAGGTTGGAAAGCAAATGAGGCTACGCAAGAGCAGGCCCGCCGAGGTGAGGACCTGCCAGTCTAGCGAAGGATGGATTGGTCCCTGTTGTGATGCTGTGCCAGTGTGAATCTTCCCTGATAAAACAAAACAGGCTTTCCCCTGACTTGCCTCGGAATGACAAGAAGACGGTAATTTATTAAGCACTTTGTGGAAAGCAAGGCAGGGGAAGATAAAAGAAAGCAATTCATATTAATGAAATGGATTGCCGTTTCCCCTTGCAAATCACTTTGCTTTGAGGACGCTAACTTCATAAATGTCCAGGCTTGTTTTCCTTGTTATAGCTTTGAGATAAACATGGACATTTCATGAGGGACTGTGGGGAGGGCTGCTCTGGAATCTCTGTGGTATGAAGGGTGTCAACGAGCTGGAACATGTGCAGAGGAGGACAACCAAGATGATCAAGGGTCTAAAAAATCCAAGCATTATGCATACAAACTACTTAATCTCTAAGATGCCTTGTTCAGGATTGAAGGGGAATGCTTCCTTGTTTTTCCTTAACAATTCTCCCCGCCCCCCAGTCCTAAAAACTCCAATGTTTTGGCAATTTTGTGATACTCCTTTTGAAAATGTCGGCTTCTTCATTTAACTTGCGCTCATTCTCATGTGCCCCCAGTGTATCATCTCTGGAAGCATGGTCTGTGATGGGTTTTTCTGGATTAAGACCTTTAGAGGTCCTAAACCCTGGAAAGATTATTGTGCCCAGCATAGGTAATTAAAATCAATCAATCAATACTTAACCGCAAAATGAAAATGCAAAACAAACCAAACCATAGATCTATGGCAACGCATGATGGGATCTGGTTTTCTTGCATTACAGACAACCCCACATTTACACGGGGGTTATGTTCTGGGTCATCACACATGTCGGCAGAATATGGATAAGCCTGCCCTCTTTCGGTGCCGAAAGTGACTTGCATGTGTGCGGTTGCACTTGCCTTAAACACACAAAGAGTGCCAGATGTTGCCTGTATTTCTATCTACAGTGGAACCTCGGTTTATGATCACATCGGTTGACGAATTTTCGGTTTACGAATGCCGTGGACCCATCTGGAACGGATTAATCCACTTTCCATTACTTTCAATGCAAAAGTTTGCTTCAGTTTATGAACGTTTCAGTTTAAGAACAGACTTCCGGAACCAATTACACCCATGCTTCGGGTTAAATACGCTTCAGGATGAGTACTCCGCGGACCCATCTGGAATGGATTAATCCACTTTCCATTACTTTCAATGCAAAAGTTTGCTTCAGTTTATGAACGTTTCAGTTTAAGAACAGACTTCCGGAACCAATTACACCCATGCTTCGGGTTAAGTACGCTTCAGGTTGAGTACTCCGCGGACCCGTCTGGAACGGATTAATCCACTTTCCATTACTTTCAATGGGAAAGTTCGCTTCAGTTGATGAACGCTTCAGTTGATGAACAGACTTCCGGAACCAATTGTGTTCATAAACCGAGGTACCACTGTACATCAGTAGGACGTCCCCTGGTTTAGGCATGGATTAGTAATAAAAGAGAGCAGAAAAATGGAGGAAGCGCGTGCGGTGAAGCCTAAGGAAGTCTGAAAAGGTTCTGACTCTTCCCATGATGCCTGCTTCCATAGAGGTGGAACTTGGCCATCATGGCTTGTAGCTGTGGATGGCCCTCCCCTTCATGAATTTGTCTAATCCTCTTTTGAAACTATCCAAGCTGGTGGCCATCACTGCCTCCTGCAGGAGCGAGTTCCACAGTTTAACTACATGCTGCTGTTTAACTAATAACTGGGGGGGCCGGGGTGTGTGGATTTGTGTGTGGGACACTAAAGCTCTCCTGACAGTATGAGGCCTCCCTTCACCCGCTTCTATGAACTTCAACAATACGCTTCTCCTTACCAAGCGAGCGGCGCTGAGGTTGGGATGTTTCTTTGTTCCATAGTATGTCGGTCCTCATGGCTCCTTTGTGTTGTAAATGTAGGAAACTCTAAATAATTCATAGGCAAGAGAGACACCGGCTGTCAGTTCCGTGACCGGGTAACTTTTTAAAATGATGACATCTCCTTTTCTCTTCCCTCCCCATCCTGTCCCCCACCCCGCCACCTACCCAATCCCGCCACAAAGCATGAAAGAATCAGACATACATTAACAATGCCAAATGCTAGACTGTTCGTCTCGCTTTGGTTTGCTGTTTTGAGGAACTACTGGAGACAAAGGCCAAAATAGACTGCAGAGGGAGAGAGGGGAGAAGGCTGTGAATCAAAGCTGTATTCCAGAAACAGCTTCTAAATGTTTGTGCTCATTAGCTGGTCTTCCGCTCTTGGCTCAGGGCTCCTTCCCTTCCTCCTCCATCAAATCTGAAGGCAGGACTCGGGAGCCCGTTGAGTCCTGATGGGACTCCAGTTCCCATCAGCCTGAGTCAATAGTCAGTGATGATGGGAGCTGTAGTCCAACAATGTGGGGCAGGGGGGGCACAGGTCCTCTGTGTCTTCCAGCATTTCACTGGGGACCAACAAATGGAGTCAAGAGAGATATGATTGTCTAAAAATAAATAAATTGTGGGTCGTAAATGAGTGCAAACCCAGACTTAGGTATATCTCCAGTATGTTCCTGCCCAAGTGACATGGACTGGTTGGACACAGAGGAATGATGGAAGGAACCAGCTGGGGAACCCCCAAGGGAAGAAGGCTCAGAGTTTGGGGAGTGGTGGTGGGAGGGTGAGTGATCAGAGGGAGAAGAAGGAGAAGACTGGGAAGAGGAGGTGTTGGAAGCTAAAGAGGTAACAGGACTTAGTGAGCTGGGAGAGTCTGTGGTCGACAGAAGTCTGGAATCAGAGGCAGAAACTGAAGCAGGAGGGTGGGAGGAAGGAGGCCAAGAAGCAGAGATGAGGCAGGATGGTGAAGAGTCATGGGTGTCTCCCCCTCCTGCTGCAACAAGCCCCCTCCTCCTCCATTTCCCATAACCAGAAGATGGCCGAAACAGGCAGAGCAGCAACAGACTGCATGCAGGCGAAATCTCTGATTGCTTGGGAAAAGCCCTGGACAGGAGGGAACTGAGATGGCTGTTGGAGAAGCAGGGACTTCCAGTCTCAGCAACAGATTCATGGGCCCAGACCTACTGGGGATGAGCTGCTGTGTTCCTTAGGACCATAGCTGCCAAGTCTCCCGTTTTCCCCGGGATATCCCCGTTTTTTCCAGCTGTTCCTAGCTGAAAAAACGGATCCCCCCCCGGTTTATTCTGGCGTGGTGGCCATTTTGGAACTGGGCAAAGCAGCATCAAAAGTCACTTCTCCACCCAGTTCCAAAATGGCGGCAGCGCTACTTCCGGTCTGGTATTTCCGGCCCGGTCCCTTATTTCTCTGACAGCAACTTGGCAGGTATGCTTAGGCCTGTGTTTTTGTTAATGAACAGCTAACAGTATGATTTCCTGCTGGCTCACTCTTTGACACCAAGTATTAATATCGTCAACATGTACTCCAAAACCATTGTTGACCCGGGCCAGAGACAGAGACACTTCAGTTAGCGCACCTAGAACTTGTAATTTCCCTTTCCTGAGAGAGCCATCGTGCACCTTCCCTGATCACCTTCTGCTACAGCATGAGCACCTTCCATTTTAGGGAGGCCTCAGATTGCCTCTGACAGTGGAGGTAAGCAATATGGGTTAGTAGCCACTGAGATACTTCTCCTCCATGCGTTTGTCTGACCCTGTTTAAAGCCGTCCAAGCTGGTGACCATCCTGACACCTCGTGGGAACAAATTCCGCAGAGTAGTTGAACACTGTACCTCCTTTGGTCTAGTTCAGGCATCCCCAGACTTCGGCCCTCCAGATGTTTTGGACTACAATTCCCATCTTCCCCGACCACTGGTCCTGTTAGCTTGGGATCATGGGAGTTGTAGGCCAAAACATCTGGAGGGCCGCAGTTTGGGGATGCCTGGTCTAGTTAATCCCCCCCTTACCTGCAGGAACATTCAATCCTGCCATCTCCCACTTACTGTCTCAAGTGGTATGGTCCATGAACAATTTTTCACATGTGACAGATGGTTTGTTTTGAAATCGGAAAGGCTTTCGATACAAGTTGGCTGTGAACTGCAAGTCCCCTTAGCTTTCCTTTTCCTACTCCTCTGATCTGAAATTGGGACAGAATCTGGACTTTTAGGACATGTACATCTCAAGCTCTGCTTTTATTTGATCTGAAGAGTTTCGAGGCAACTGTAATTTCAATGTGTCAGGCCTGGTTAGGCTAGGGTGACAGGGAACAGAGAACAGCTGTTGCATTAAGCAGAGCCCACAATATACTGCGCTTATCTGCATACAAGTGGGGCAAGTTCATTTGTCTCTCTAGCTCAGAACCACAAGGAGGGAGAAAAGCCTGCTCTGAAAACAAAATTGAACTTGGAGTTGTGACATTTGCACGCTGGCGAATATTTCAATTTGTGTGTTTATGAAAGCTTATAAACTGCTTAATCAACAATAAAAACCCTCACCATCACCATTAATTAATATACCTCTTAATGTCAAAATAGGTTTCTAAGCAGTTTACAAGGTATAAAAACCAACTGTTCAGGCATTAAAATATAAATATCTGTAATTAAAATTCGCAATGAAACAATCCCATTAAACCAGCAGATTATCAACAAAATGCAGATAAAAACTGCCACTGTCAAAACACAAGTGTACATAATTAAGGTTGCTTCTTCTTCTTTGGCAATCATCTTCTTGGAGATACCGTTGATGAAATCTTTCAAGGAGTTGGAGATGGCATTTATAAGTCGTCCATGTTTCACAAACATTGTCACTATTCCCTCTTGCTCTGTCCCCCTCTGGACTCAACCTGCACAACCACCTCCAGAGGGGGGAAAGGCTAGTACGGTAGTAGATGTTGCTCTATCTCCTCACTCATTATCTTTCATGGTGGCAGCACCTATGCTTTGGAAATCCCTGCCTATTGTTATTAGGAGGGCACCCTTAATATGTAAAAAAGGTAAAGGTACCCCTGACCGTTAGGTCCAGTCACGGACGACTCTGGGGTTGCACACACATTTTGCTCTATAGGCCGTGGGAGCCGGTGCTTGTCCGCAGACAGCTTCCGGGTCATGTGGCAAGCATGACTAAGCCGCTTCTGGCGAACCAGAGCAGCGCACGGAAACGCCATTTACCTTCCCTAATCCAAACCAAACATGCAGCCTCGTAATATAATTTAAGGTCTGGGAGGGCGAAGCCTCCTCTTTCTTTTGTAAGTATCCTATGTTTAATCCTTGCCCCCCCAACAAATTTGGAGATATCCTTTTGCCATCTTTTGAGGCAATCATCCTTATCCTGAAAAAGATAGAGCATTTTCGACAGCACATTCATTTTTATCGCCACAATTCTTCCTAACAGTGAGACGTTCATTCTACTCCATATTTCTAGATTCCTTTTTAGCTCATACTTTTTCATACGGTAATTGTCTTTATACACATTTATATTTCTTGTTGTTAACCATATCCCTAAATATTTTACTTTTTATGAATTTCTATCTCAATACTTTGCACCAAATCTTTTTTATCTTCTTCTTTTAGATTTTAACTAATAATTTAATTTAGTTTCTATATAATTTTAATCCTGCCACTTCCCCAAATTCTTGAATTTTCTCTATCATCTTAGGGAGAGAATTTTTCAGATCTTCTACCGTAATTACGAAATCATCAGTAAAGGCTTTCAATTTAAATTCATTCTTCCCAGTTTTTATCCCTATAATATTTTTTTCTACTCTTATATTTATTGCAAGTACTTCCAGGACCAAGATGAACAACAGCGGTGATAACGGTCGGACACCCTTGCCTGGTTCCTTTTTGTATTTTACATTCCTTCTTTATCACCTGATTTACAATTAATTTCGCATTCTGTTCTGAATACTGTATTTTTTGCTCCATAAGACACACTTTTTTCCTCCTAAAAAGTAAGAGGAAATGTCTGTGCGTTTTATGGAGCGAATGTGTGGTCCCTGAAGCCGAATTGCCCAGGGGCGAAAGGCAGATCATGCATATATATATATATATATATATATATATATATATATATATATATATATATATATGAAATAGCTAAAGGCTAACAAGAGGGAAAGAGAGTGTTGAAAGGAACCCGCTCAGCAGCTGATTGCAAGAGATCGGGGAGGGAGTTAAGGGAGCTAGCTCCCTTCCCTTCCCTTCCCGCCCAGGCCCCTTGCCCAGGCCTCAATTGTTGTCTGCAGAGGGAAGCTGTTTGTTTCCACAGCGACATGTGACTGGCTGATTAGATTATGTCTAGAAACTGTAGAAATGGGTCCCTTTCCTTTCTTAGAGAAGCTGCAGAACTGTGAGTTGAACCCCATAAAAACAGGATTTTTTTCCCTTTGCAAGGTAAGCTCAACAACTTTGAGCTGATCCTAAAAATGGAGCTTTCCCCCTTTGCAAAAAAGATGCACAACTGTGATCTGAAGCCCCCCCCAAAAAACAGGGCTTTTCCCATTTGCCAAAAAAGCTGCACAACTTTGAGCTGATCCTCAAAAAAATGGAGCTTTCCCCCTTTGCAAAAGAAGCTTCCTCAAATATTTAATTGGAGGGGGGGGCAAAGGCACCTAGGCCTCTAGGAGATGGCTGCTATGCCTAGGACAATTCAAGAAAGCAAAATATGTTTTTCCTGTTTTCCTCTAAAAAAACCTAGGTCAGGTGCGTCCTATGGAGTGAAAAATGCACTATATTGCTTGTATTCCTTTTGAAAAATCATCTCCACGATTAATTTCTTCAAGCAATTTTTTTTCATGAAGACAGACTATCTAAAGTGGTGGCACTGATGCACATCAGAGAAAAGAGCAGGCGCTCTCTCTCCTATTAGAAGCTATCACAGAGGTGCAGAGAATCTAGGCATCTAGACTCCACTGCAAGATTCCTTGAGAAGCTGTGGCACTTCAGAATTGACAACATTCTTTGGGGGCCCTGTGCCAAGCTGACCTCAACTATTTCGTGTCAAGTGGTATTCGTTTAACCTCAGGTTCCTCCGCTGCATGCATTTAAAACATCAGAAACGAGATTAAGGATGCTGCAGATAATCTCCATCTTCTTTTCCTCCAAAATTCATGATCCATCTGTTCCTTTTTGGCATCTACCTTGACCAGTTGCCTCATTACAAATGCTAATGAGAAGCAGGAGAATTATTTGGAGGAGTCAGAAGGTATGTTCTCCTCCCCTTGCCAGCCATTCCGTAATTCATTCCAGCATTGCCAAAGAGAATATTCCTAAAATGGAAAGCAGGAATATTTCGCTCTGGTCCCCAGTTTCCTAAGAGAGGGGAAATCCAGTGGAGGGCTATTCCACACATACGCTTCGGATGAGAGCACTAGAGATTTTTTGCAATCTTTATGATATTTATTTTGTTCATAAATTTACAAGCAGTGCATTGCGGAAGCAAATGAGACTCTCCCAAAGTGAGTTGCATGGATGCTGATCCTGTCTTTGACTCCCAGACCACCATTGTTGCAGCATCCCAAGGTTGCGGTCCAAACCCCTGAGTCTAGATTTTGCAAATGCAAACAGCAAAACTCAGCCTCTTCCAACTGACTGGAGGATGTCACGTTCCTAATTGTTGATCAGTATTGTGTTTCAAAGCTGGAAAGATGCCAGTAGTGAAACAGGGAGTGAAACAGTGAGCCACTGATGAAACAGGGATAGATCATTTTGGGCTGTGAACCAGTTACTAGCATAAACCCACTTCCGCGCCTGTGACGGAGGTGGCGTTGTGGGCAGGCCCCGACCAACACTCGCGACGGGGGCCGAGATCTCACGATGGGGCTGTTCTCGCCTCCGTCAGCCCCAAGCCGACCAATTAGGTCGGCCGGGGGCGGGGCTTGTTCTCTTTTAAACAGCCTGGAGGCGGGAACTCGGCCTCTTTGCCCCTGCTCGGCAGCCCATCCAGTTCACCCGCCCACCCACCCCTTGTTAGGTTAGGCTGACGCTGCTATGGACTTCGGTCGGTTGCCTGGTTGCCTGGTTGGCCAGGGGCCGGGTAGGACTTTTCCCACATGGGCTAGCCATGATGGTTTTTTTGCCTACCTCGTAGCAATTCGTCACAACTTTGGTTTGGCGGTCGGCATTGGAAATTTGCATAAAAGAAAGGGGGCAGGTTGCGTCATCACCTGCCCGGAAATGGAGAAATATTCCCTTAAAGGTTTCCGGGGGCGGAGCTTGGTCCGGAGCCTGGAGAGGTCAGGGCCGTAAGGCATGCCCCAACGGTGGCCACAGGAGGGGTTCCTGTAGATGTACATCACTGGACTCCTTTCTGGTGGTTAATTTCTCCCAGACTCCAACACACGGGTTGGTGTCAGATATAGTCGGTTAGGTTCCAATCTCTAAGCCAATACCGCTCAACATCCGTAACCAATAAAGTTGTGGCCTTATTCACCCACTTAAAATTTATCATCTGTGTCTTGTGTCTTATTTCTCACGGGGGGGGGGGGGGAGGGACATTGCCACACAACACATGGCCACTGCAATATTGTCATGGGCCATGCTAGTTTGTTGTATTAAATGAAGAGATAAGCTCTCCTTTTGTAGGTTTTGGGGGCAAATCACACATTTTCTTTGCAGCCGTAATTGAACTAAGTTTCCCCACCCTGCAACTATTAGGAATAATAATAATAATAATAATAATAATAATAATAATAATAATAATATATTATTTATAAAGCCTGCTTGCTCATTTCATCCTCATGAGATTGTGAGCTGTCCTGCGAGAGGAGCTCTCCATGTTATTCCGTGTCCAGGGCGTAGGAAAAAATATTAAGTACTTAATGAACAATGGGCATAAAACTTTGTTTAACTACAAAGAACAATCAGCCCAGCCTTTCAGGCTTCCCTTGTGCAGAGCTTTATTTAAGAGACATTTGCATTTGGTTCAGAGGGATTCTTGCTTTGAGTGGCTGTCTCTCTGAGAGAGCGTGCCAGAAATTTAATAAACTAGCAATAAAGCCTCTCTTCTCAAGCAAGTGGAAGTTCTGCTGCAAGGCCATCAATATTGTGATCTGACATATCTGAGAAAAGCATGTGGATGGGGGGGAAATATGATTTCAGTGGGTGCCCAGGGAAAACATCGTTCAGTGCTGTAGAATCGTTCAGTGCTGTAGAATTGTGATTTATTAGCAGTCCAGGGTGCTCAAGAGTGCTGGAGGAGACTCTTGAGAGTCCCATGGACTGCAAGAAGATCAAACCTATCCATTCTTAAGGAAATCAGCCCTGAGTGCTCACTGGAAGGACAGATTGTGAAGCTGAGGCTCCAATACTTTGGCCACCTCATGAGAAGAGAAGACTCCCTGGAAAAGACCCTGATGTTGGGAAAGATTCAGGGCACTAGGAGAAGGGGACGACAGAGGACAAGATGGTTGGACAGTGTTCTCGAAGCTACGAACATGAGTTTGACCAAACTGCGGGAGGCAGTGGAAGACAGGAGTGCCTGGCGTGCTATGGTCCATGGGGTCACGAAGAGTCGGACACGACTAAACGACTAAACAACAACAAGCAGTCCAGGGAATCAAGGTAACTTATTCTCCCAAATGATTGGCCTTCCTCAGTTTTGAAACCGAAGCTAGAAATAGCAGCATTTTTGCTTATTAGCCCCTCTGTGCATTGCCCTCTTCTCATCAGTGAACTAGTTGTAACTAGCCATTTTAATGCATGGGATCCTGCAATCCCTGTTGATCCTGCAATCCCTTTTTCAAGACCCATAATAACAGAATCATAGAGTTGGAAGGGTCTCCGGGGGGTCATATAGGCAACCGCCTGCAATGCAGGAATCTCAGCTAAAGCATCCATAATAGATGGCCATCCAACGTCTGCTTAAAAACCTTCAAGGAAGGAGAGTTCACAACCTCGCATAGGAGTCGGTTCCACTGTTGAACAGCTCTTACTGTCAGAAAGTCCTTCTTGATGTTTAGTTGGAAACTCTTTTCTTGTAACTTGAATCCATCAGTTCAGGTTTTAGCCTCTGGAGCAGGAGAAAACAAGCTTGTTCTATCCTCCACGAGACAGCCCTTGAGAAATTAGAAGATAGCTATCATATCTCCTCTCAGCCTCCTCTTTTCCAGGCTAAACATACACAGCTCCTTCAACTGTTCCTCCTAAGGCTTGGTTTCCAGATCCTTGATCTTCTTCTACACACGTTCCAGCTTCTCAACATCCTTAGAACTGGATATGGAACAACAGGAGTGCCTGGTGTGCTATGGTCCATGGGGTCACGAAGAGTCGGACACGACTAAATGACTAAACAACAACAACAACAACAACATGGAACAACTGACTGGTTCAAAATTGGGAAAGGAGTACGACAAGGTTGTATATTGTCTCCCTGCTTTTTTAACTTATATGCAGAATTCATCATGTGAAAGGCTGGACTAGCTGAATCCCAAGCCGGAATTAAGATTGCCGGAAGAAATATCAACAACCTCAGATATGCAGATGACACAACCTTGATGGCAGAAAGTGAGGAGGAATTAAAGAACCTTTTAATGAGGGTGAAAGAGGAGAGCGCAAAATATGGTCTGAAGCTCAACATCAAAAAAAACCAAGATCATGGCCACTGGTCCCATCACCTCCTGGCAAATAGAAGGGGAAGAAATGGAGGCAGTGAGAGATTTTACTTTCTTGGGCTCCTTGATCACTGCAGATGGTGACAGCAGTCACAAAATTAAAAGACGCCTGCTTCTTGGGAGAAAAGCAATGACAAACCTAGACAACATCTTAAAAAGCAGAGACATCACCTTGCCGACAAAGGTCTGTATAGTTAAAGCTATGGTTTTCCCAGTAGTGATGTATGGAAGTAAGAATTGGACCATAAAGAAGGCTGATCGCCGAAGAATTGATGTTTTTGAACTTTGGTGCTGGGGGAGTCTTTTGAGAGTCCCATGGACTGCAAGAAGATCAATCCTATCCATTCTGAAGGAAATCAGCCCTGGGTGCTCACTGGAAGCACAGATCCTGAAGCTGAGGCTCCAATACTTTGGCCACCTCATGAGAAGACTCCTTGGAAAAGACCTTGATGTTGGGAAAGAGTGAGGGCACTAGGAGAAGGGGATGACAGAGGACGAGATGGCTGGACAGTGTTCTTGAAGCTACAAACATGAGTTTGACCAAACTGCGGGAGGCAGTGGAAGACAGGAGTGCCTGGCGTGCTATGGTCCATGGGGTCATGAAGAGTCGAACGCGACTAAACAGCAACAAAGTAGGCTTTTAACATTTACATAAGCACTAGAACAATAACACTATACCAATTTATACAATACAATTTATACAATATCGTATATTTCTTTTTTGCATATTTTTGTTTTTATATGTATCATTGTTGTTGTGTTTTTCTCCCTCTCACTTTTCCTTCTTTTTTATGTATCACTTTATTTTAACTGAAATCACTTTAATAAAATATAAATATTAGATAGGCCATTGGCCTGATCCAGCAGACTCTTCTGACCGTGAACTCCTTGGGGGGGGGAAAATAAATTTCACACACACAACTATGGAGTTCTTTTATGGAGAATAAAGACAATGGCAGCCATTGGCCATGGAGGTGTGAATCCCAGCACCAGCCCAGGGGACTGAATTCCATGCTGGGTACTGAATTTTCCCCAGGAATACTAAGTACCAGTTGCAAGAGCCTAATTGGTTCCATCCTCCAAAGTTTGCATTTGAAAGCAAAGCAATCTTCCTTCCACCTCTCTTCAACACACACGCTGTGCCCTCCTGCAACAGATTCCCAGGGGCATTAGAAGAACTATTTGCAATGCACAAAGTGTACAGGAGCCAGCTTGCTGGCAGGTGTTCAGCTGAGCGGTGCACTTCCACTTTTAAAGTTGGAAAAGAAAGGGAACAAACAAGAAAGAAGCCCTTTGCACATCTTGTGATATAATGTGCAACTACTAGTGGTCCCTTTCTAAATGTTCTTCTCCTTTCTTCTTCTTTGGCGATCCCTTGTAGCCGAGTAAGATTGTCTTCCATGAACATGGTCTTAATAGTGAGTTCGCAAGTGACTATGAAGGCCAATTCTGGGTCCACAGGTCCTTGGACAGTGGGGACATAGGTTTCCGGGTGGGAGTTGATCACGGTGAGGGTTTGCCAAGTGTGCCTTCCTCTTAGCATGTTTCTCCCTTTCATTCTGAGTTTGATTGTCTTTGGTAAAGGCTGTTCTCCAATTGGAATGCTCACAGGCCAGTGTTTCCCAGTTGTTATTCCCATTTTTTTAAGATTTGCCTGGTGTTTATAGATTGTTGGTGTTTATACTACATTTTTTTTTAAGATTTGCCTTGGGAGAGTCTTTAAACCTCTTTTGTTGACCACCAGCATTACGCTTTCCATTTTTAAGTTCAGAATAGAGTAGTTGCTTTGGAAGACAATATACAGGCATCCGGACAATGTGACCAGTCCAACAAAGTTGATGTTGAAGAATCATTGCTTCGACACTAGTGATCTTTGCTTCTTCCAGTACACTGACATTACTTCACCTGTCTTCCCAAGTGATGTGTAATTTTTTTTGGAGATAGCCTTGCATAGCTTCCAAGTCTTGGTTAGAAAAATACTATTATTAGTTATTATTACTAAAGGTAAAGGGGCCCCTGACCATGAGGTCAAGTCGTATCCGACTCTGGGGTTGCGGCGCTCATCTCGCTCTATAGGCCAAGGGAGCCGGAGTTTGTCCGCAGACAGCTTCCGGGTCATGTGGCCAGCATGACAAAGCTGCTTCTGGCGAACCAGAGCAGCACACGGAAACGCCGTTTACCTTCCCGCCGGAGCGGTTCCTATTTAGCTACTTGCACTTTGATGTGCTTTCGAACTGCTAGGTGGGCAGGAGCTGGGACCGAACAACAGGAGCTCACCCTGTCGCAGGGATTCGAACCGCCGACCTTCTGATCAGCAAGCCCTAGACTCTGTGGTTTAACCCACAGCGCCACCTGGGTCCAGTTATTATTACTATCAAACCTTTATTAGGCATTTTACAAATAGAATCACAAGAAATAGAATAACATACAAAAGTGTTTAAAATGAATACAAAGAGGCAACAGTAAACTGCATATACTAATTGTATGTATGTATGTGTGTGTGTGTGTGTGTGTGTGTGTGTCTATATATATATATATATATATATATATATATATATATATATATATATATCTGAGATTTCTTCCTATTAAACTACTCCTTGAGACACTGCTGCCAAAAACTCAGCTACTCCCGCAGTCACATTAGAAAAATATGGGACCACAGCAGACCGGCACCGGAAGTTGCGTAGAAGCAACTTCCGGTGCCAGCGCTGCCCGATTTCCAGCCCAGGAGCTGAGGCGGCACCACCATGAAGGTTGTCCGGCCACCCAGCCGGCCCTCTCCTCCCCTTCCTCCCCCACGGGGGATAATAGTGAAGCAAAACTTGCCTTCAGTTTCTTGGAAGTTCAGCCGCTCCTTCTTTCTCCTTTTCTCAGCGTTCTCCCAAGAAGGAGTATCAATATTTGGTAACATTGCCAATTACCAATGACAGGATGCCTGTACCATCAAGACCTGTTTGGTGAATTACCACTGTTAAGTAATTTTCACCGCCCATAATTTTCTACATTTTATCTCCCTCTGGTTTCGTTTTTTTTCCTTCCCCAAAGCATGCCTTTACATATCTAATGTGGTCCAGGCATCTGATATAGTGGATTGTAGATTACAGAAGAATTGGTGCTTTTGAATTATGGTGCTGGAGGAGACTCTTGAGAGTCCCATGGACTGCAAGAAGATCAAACCTATCCATTCTTCAGGAAATCAGCCCTGAGCGCTCCCTGGAAGGACAGATCGTGAAGCTGAGGCTCCAATACTTTGGCCACCTCATGAGAAGAGAAGACTCCCTGGAAAAGACCCTGATGTTGGGAAAGATGGAGGGCACAAGGAGAAGGGGACGACAGAGGACGAGATGGTTGGACAGTGTTCTCGAAGCTACGAACATGAGTTTGACCAAACTGCGGGAGGCAGTGAAAGATAGGAGTGCCTGGCGTGCTATGGTCCATGGGATCACGAAGATTCAGACCATAGCTGCCAAGTTATCCCTTTTTTACAGGGATTTTCCCTTATGCTGAATAGGCTTCCTCGTGAGAAAAGGGAAAACTTGGCAGCTATGAGTCAGACACGACTAAACGACTAAACAACAACAGATTACAGAAGCTTATGCCATAATAAATTGGTTTGTCCTTAAAGTGCCCCAAGATGCTTTGTTGTTTTCAGCATACAACTAGACGCTGGCGTGTTTTTCTTGAGTCGTTTCCATTTTTCCTCCCCAGCCTTCCTTTCCTCTCTCTCTCTCCCCCCCCCCCCGAGACATGCTGACGGTAGCATTTCTTTACATTTCAATGTCATATTGATGGCGGGAAGATTAAAGACTAGTTTGTATTGCTGGCAAATACAGTCCTATGAAAACACCAGAGATATAATATTACAGGATGCAAACATTTAAGTGGGTTTTACAGTAGTGCACCTTCTCTTTTGACACGGCGATCCGCTGACAAGAGCACTTCTCAATTTTCAACAACATTTGAATGGCTGGGGGATAAATATCACTTTGCATCACTGGCAAATATGGGCATATTTTGAATATAGCACTGGGAGGGGGAATGTTGTCGAATGGTGTGCACATAAAATGGTGCAGAGCTAAATGGTATGGCTCAAACAGTCTTCAGAAACCTTGTGCTTTCCAGATGTTTCGGTCTACAATTCTGTGCTGGTTGTGGGTGATGGAGGCTGTTGTTATGACCTTGGGGTCAGACATACCCTCTTCAGAGGGTAATGTTGAGGAATTTGAGTCAGGGGGGCAATTGCACCTGGGGCTAGACCAGGGGTCAGCAAACTTTTTCAGCAGGGGGCCAATCCACTGTCCCTCAGACCTTGTGGGGGGCCGGACTATATTTTGGGAAAAAATAAAATTAAAAGACGTCTGCTTCCTGGGAGAAAAGCAGTGACAAACCTAGACAACATCTTAAAAAGCAGAGACATCACCTTGCCTACAAAGGTCCGTATAGTTAAAGCTATGGTTTTCCCAGGAGTGATGTAAGGAAGTGAGAGTTGGACCATAAAGAAGGCTGATCGCCGAAGAATTGATGCTTTTGAATTATGGTGCTGGAGGAGACTCTTGAGAGTCCCATGGACTGCAAGAAGATCAAACCTATCCATTCTGAAGGAAATCAGCCCTGAGTGCTCCCTGGAAGGACAGATTGTGAAGCTGAGGCTCCAATACTTTGGCCATCTCATGAGAAGAGAAGACTCCCTGGGAAAGACCCTGGTGTTGGGAAAGGTAGAGGGCACAAGGAGAAGGGGATGACAGAGGACAAGATGGTTGGACAGTGTTCTCGAAGCTACGAACATGAGTTTGACCAAACTGCGGGAGGCAGTGGAAGACAGGAGTGCCTGGCATGCTCTGGTCTGGTCCATGTTAAACATTTTCTTTAACTCATTATATATCATTTCCCAGAAAGCTTTACCTCTTTACATGTCCACCACACATATGGTTAATAGTACCTTCATTTTCCTTACATTCCCAACATTCATTTTTTGCTCTGTACATTTTGGCCAGTTTAACTGGTGTTAAATACCACCTATACATCATTTTCATAAATTTTTCTTTAAGCGTACTGCATGTTGTAAACTTAATACCTTCATCCCATAACCTCTCTCATTCTTCTAACTGTATATTATGGCCAATATCTTTAGCCCGATGTATCATTACCAATTTCACCTCCTCATCTTTTTTTTAATATAAATATGAAATCATATAACAAACATCAAAATTTTTAACATAACAGTAATATGCAACTGATAAAGGACAGAACAAGCATAAGGAAAAAAAATATAAATAGATAATAAAATACAAATAATAATAAGCTACCTACACCTCACCCCCCACCCCCACCCCGTCACCTTGTGTGACTTCCAGTCTTCTCTCTACTCTGGTTTATATATATCTCTATCATTATGCATACTTTCCCCTATTTTTTCCATCTTTAACCTTGGGCCTTTTATATTTCTGCCAGGAGGTTTGCTTTTCCCACCTGTTTCCTTAAATATTGTTTAAACATTTTCCAATCTTTTCCTAATTTTTCTTCTTTCAAACCTTTCACCTTTCCCGCTTTTATTGTTAAATTTTGATAGGTTGTCAATTTTATAATCCACTCCTCCTTATTTGGTATTTTGTCACTTTTCCAATTCTTTGCGATGAGCAGTCTGCTGGCTACTGTCGCATGCATCACCAAGGATCTATCTCTTGCTTTTATATCATCATTTAATAATCCTAATAGAAATAATTCTGGCTCCTTTTTGAAATAATATCTTTTTCAATACATTGTATATATCTTCCCAATTTTTTAATTTCTTCCTGGCACCTCCAACAAATATTACTCGTCCCTTTATACATTTAGGCCAATTTTGCCGGTGTTAGGTACCACCTATATTGCATTTTTAGAAAATTTTCTCGTAATTCATAATTCATAATGTAATTTAGATCCCGATTCCACAAATTTCCCCATCCCTCATACATGATTGTTTCCCCTAAATCTTGTGCCTACCTGATCATTGTTTCTTTGGTCAATTCATCTTTCGTATCCCATTCATCACCTCCTCATCTTTAGTTTCCCATTCCAATAATAGCGAAGGCAGAGTTTTCAGTTGGGGTCAATCTTCTGCTCCTGGAGAGGGCTCAGTCTAAAGTTGGCTGTTGCTGAGGCAACATCAGATTTCTGCTCTATGCCCCCCCCCCAGAGTTCTGCTCTATGCCCTGCCACACTTTGGCACAGAATTGTTGCCATCCAAAACATCTGGAAAATGCCAAGTTGGAGAAGTCTGCATTATATAAAGTGAGCTGGTAAAGTACTTGGGGCTTTTTGGTTTGGGAAAATAAATGACTAAGGGAGAGTATAATAAAAAAAAATTCCTTCAGTAGCCCCTTAAAGACCAGCTAAGTTTTTATTTTGGTATGAGCTTTCATGTGCATGCACACTTCTTCAGATACACTTGAAACAGAAGTCAGACCCTTATGTATATACAGAGGGTGAGTGGGTGGGGGTGGGAATGGGTGATGGGCTGATGGGAGTGGTAAACCTGTAGATGGCTGTTAATGACTGCTGATGACTGCAATTGGTCCTGCGGGGAGAGTATGTTAGCCGCTTTGCAAGATTGTGAATTGTGTGTAGAAAACGACACACACAGGTCACAGTCACGCTAGACATTTAATGCACTATAATGCCACTTTAAAGAGTCATGGCTTTCCCCAAGGAATTCTGGGAGCTGCAGGTTGTAGGCCCGAAAACAGGGAATTCTGGGAGTTGTAGTTTGTTAAGGCTGCTGAGAGTTGCAAGGAAGCTACAATTAACAGAGTTCCCCAGAAAGGGGCCAGGGAGGCAGCAGCTAATGCCTGTTGGCCATCGCAGGACCTCCGACTGGCTCATTCAAAGTTGCACTCTTTGGCGGGAAGGCTACTCCTTAATACTGCCGTTGGAGGGGAATTCCACAACAACGGCCGGCAGGTGAGTGTGCTCTGGCTGCTGGGGATGAAGGTGGAGGAGCATGAGGGGCTGCAACTGTCGCCCTCTGTGGAAATGGTGAGTGGCCACTCTGGGTACATCTTCACGGCCATTGTTGAGCATAGCTGCCAAGTACCCCGTTTTCCCCGGAAAACCCCCATTTTTACTTACCTTTCCCCAGTGGTCCCCCGTATAACTTCGTCTCCCGTTTTTCTCCGTTATTTTCTCCTGCTGGTGGCCATTTTTTTTCTTTCCGATTTGCCCTTCTATGGGCACCAAAAATGGCCGCCGCCGGCTTCAAAAGTCGCATCTACGCATGTCCGGAAGTGCATAGACGCGACTTCCGGTGTCGGCGACGGCCATTTCTGGTGCCCATAGATGGGCGGAGTGACACCGGAAGTTGCGTCAACGCACTTCCTGACATGCGTACCATCGACTTTCGAAGCCGCCGCCGGCCATTTCTGGTGCCCATAGAAGGGCAAAGCGACACCGGAAGTTACGTCGACACAACTTCTGGTGTCGCACGGGGATTCTGCAGTCCGGGACTTGGAAGGTAAGTTGTTGAGAAACAGATGGTGATCTAGCGTGGGTGGTAGGATCTGTCTGCAAGCATCTCCATTGCTAGGAACAAAATCCTCTCCTCGGCATTTCAAGGAATAATCAATAAATATAATAACATTTTAAGTTCAGCATTGATAAAACGTAACCACTTGCCCAGTTGTAGCTGCTGATCTCTTTAGATACGAGAGTAAAAGGAGAGGATTAAGGAGTATCTAGAGAACATCAAAAATTGTCTTTTTTCAGGAAAAGTGAGTCAATACTAGGATGACAGTATACTGGAATCTGGCCTGTAAAGACCCCCCCTCCACCTTTCCACAATGTGGTAATGTTTAGTCAATAGTGACAAGATGACTCACGTTTGTAGGCCAGAAAACAAACAAAGGGAAATCAATCTTCTATTAGCCTATTTCCTTCATCAGACCCGTTGCATGCATTGCCAGCTTGATCCTTCAGCAATTTAGAAATTAAAGCAATAGTGGGATACAAGAACAGAAAATTAAATCTCTGCCTCAGGACAAGCACCTTAACCTTGGGGCATTGCCGGACTTTTGCTATTTGGGGGTGGGATTCTTTACAGAGTGGCGAATTCAGGTTGCAGCGCCTATTTAAACTGTGGAACTCACCCTTGCAAGAGGTAGCAGTGGCCACCAACCTAGTTGGCTTTAAAAGAGGATGAAATGAATTCATGGAGGAGAGGGTTGTTGGGGGCTCCTACCCACGATGGCTATGCTCTTTGTCTATCACTGGAGGCAGTTATACTTCTGAATAACAGTTGTGGGAAACCACAGGTCATGAGAGTGCTCTTGTACCCAGATCCTGCTTGTGGCTTCCCCAAAGGTACCTGGTTGGCCACCGCAAGAAGGGAATGATGAATTAGATGTTCTTCTTTGGTGATCACTTGTAGCCGAATAAGATTGCCTTCCATGAATATGGTCTTAACAGTGTAGTAGCAAGTGACTGTAGAGGATAATTCTCGATCTGGGCATCCTTTAGTCAGAACCATCAAGGTAGTTCTTATGTTCAATCAGCTTGGGGAAGTACAGCGTGCTCAGATCTATCCTTATAGGATTGTTGCTGTTGTTGTTGTTTTAATGAAGAACTTTGTTCCTTCCACTAGGAGGTGTTTCCATGCAGGGTGCCTATACTGGAGCCTGGAATGGATCAGAAGGTAATTTTCCTCCAGGATCACATCCAATTAAATAGTCATCAGCTCAAATCTTGTTGCGAATTTATGCGTCAATGAGGTTTCTCTCCCTCCTGGTGACTTCGTTGCTCAGTGGGTACTACCAGAGTGAATTATGCCTGATCTCTTGATGCCATCCTTTCTGATGTTACACTTCAGGAGCTCCAATTAGTACAAAAATTGAACTCTGGGAAGCACTGGTAAGAGTCAGATCAGTATTTCACCCCCCCCCCGTTCTGACTTGTTAGAAGCATGGGGATAGATTTGGTAAAGCACAGAAAAGGAAGGAGACGATAGCTCTTCAGTGTCCAAATTTGGGTCAGTTTTATAACAGTTGGACTTCCCTAAAGAATTCTGGGAGCTGTCGTTTGGTGAGTGTGTTGAGAAGTAACTTAGAAGCCTCTCACTCTTTCATAGAGTGGGACATTTGTAGCTCTTTAATCATAGAATCATAGAGTTGGAAGAGACTACAAGGGCCATCCAGTCCAACCCCCCTGCCAAGCAGGAAACACCATCAAAGCATTCCTGACAGATGGCTGTCAAGCCTCCGCTTAAAGACCTCCAAAGAAGGAGACTCCACCACACTCCTTGGCAGCAAATTCCACTGTCAAACAGCTCTTTAACAGTCATGTCTCCTCTCAAAGTATCTTACGAACTGTAGTTTACCCCTCACAGTGCGACAATTCCCAGCACAGGTCCCAGAATTCTTGGGGGGAAGCCATGTGCTTTCAAATGTGTAGACATGACCTGAATTTCTCAGGGTTTCCTGGATGGAGGAAATTCGGTAACATCTAAATAGTTGGGGTGTGTGCCATCCTCAGTCTTACCTGGATTGAACCTGGGACCATTTGCAAGCAAAGAACTGATCAGTTGGTTGATTGCATTTGTACCCCACCTTTCCTCCAAGGAATTCATGATCTTCTCCCTCTCATTTAACCCTAAAATAACCTTGTGAAGTAAGTTAGGTGATGTAATAGAGGCTAGTCCAGGGGTCCCCAGACTTACCGGCGTTTGGGCTGGTTCCCACCACGCTGATCGCGCGGCGGGCCGGAGGGCGGGGGAGTGCGCGCCCGTGCGCATGCGCACGGGCGCTTACTGGCGCGGTGGCGCGCTTCCAGGGTGGGGAAAGCGTCGAAAATCCATTGTGCGCATGCGCGTGGGCCTCCCCCGACCTGGAAGTGCACCAGAAATAACTTCTTCCGGGTCGGGAGAGGCCCATACGCATGCGCACAAAGGATTTTCGGCGCTTTTTTCCCAACCTGGAAGAGTGCTGCCGCGCTGCGCACCGTAAGAGCGGGCGGCAGCGGCGGGCGGCGGGGGTTGTCGCGGGCCGGATTGGCAGGCTAATTGGGCTGCATCCGGCTCCCGGGCCGTAGTCTGGGGACCCCTGGGCTAGTCCAACTGAGATTCATGACTGAGTGGGGACTTGAATCTGCATCTCTGCAGTCCTAGTTCAACACTTTAAGTACT
This sequence comes from Zootoca vivipara, assembly GCF_963506605.1. Lineage (NCBI taxonomy): Eukaryota > Metazoa > Chordata > Lepidosauria > Squamata > Lacertidae > Zootoca > Zootoca vivipara. The sequence continues at coordinate 109,986,768 of NC_083278.1, forward strand.
ATACCACACTGCTTCCCTATCAATGAGTTATGACCCCCTCCTTAAATAATCCTCTGCTTTTATTTTCCTTAAAGAAATACATTGTTGAAGATATAGAATATATTATTTTAAGAGCGGGAAGGAGATGGAGACTTTATTCCTCTGTGCTACTTACTGCAACAGTTTTTCAAGCATGGTTCTGGAAAATATGCATTAAAGATTATATTTTATTTAATGGTTTGACTGCATTACACCAGGAAATATGCTAATGCTTCCTTCAGATATACAAACTGTATCAAAGTGCGGCTTTTATGGCAAAATTTTCACATTACACACAGGGGGAAATATACAGCTTTAGTGCTATCACACAATAAACATACTGTGCTGATATCCAATCTCTGGGGCTTACTGTATATTTGTGCAGTTGTAGGACATGTGCTACATTCATGCTTCATAGGTGGGGGTAGTTTTGTTCGAGTTGCAGATTATTTTATGCACAACACTCAATGGCATTCTCTAGATTTCATTCGTTGCAGCTTCTGCATTGTACCTTCGCGATAGTGGCAATTGAGCTCTCATTGTGCGACTGATACAGAACTTCAATGCAATCCCATCAAATGTTGTGCACATAAATCTCCTGGTACCACAATGTCACACAATGTGGCAGAGCGGCTTGAAATACATGCCGAAATCTATAGATGTCCAAGGAATGCATTTGCAAAGGTTTATCTCCTCCTCTGCTGGCTTGGCAGCCATCCAAGATGGATGAAGGACACCCGTCTATCAGGACGGAAACGCTCTTCAATGGGACTCCAACGTGTGTTTGCATCCGATAGCTGACATTGTTAGAGGAAGATAAACAGTGAGAATAGAGGCTTAACAACTGGTATTAATTAGTGACAGCAACTGTGGCCTTCTTTATGCTAACTGGAAAATGGTACTAGTGAAAAAGCCTGGCTCTTTAAATGGAGAGTTGATGGTTCTTAACCCCTCCCCCTTTTAATGAAAGGGCGTACATCTATTCTTCATTCATTGGGGTTGATCTATGTATTCTGGGAGGAGGAGGAGGAGGAGGAGGAGGAGGAGGAGGAGGAGGAGGAGGAGGAGGAGGAGGAGGAGGGCTTTATGTCTTCTTGAGATAATATTGTCTTTTTTGTCAGGCAATTTGGAGGAAGAGAAATGCCCTCTGTTAGCATATCAAAAGCAAGTTTAAAATCGTGATTGTAATAATAGCATCAATTGCCCTCCCTGCCAGTGGGGGGGGGGCTCCCAGCACTGCGGTGCAATTGAAACAGCTGACAAGCCAACAGAGGATGCTGGCCTGCAGTGAGAAAAGTCCCTTCGTATCAGATTCCCTTCACACACCTACCCTTTCCAGAGTTCCTTGTGAAGAGGGATTGATTGTTAAAAAACTCTGCAAATTGTTGCTCTGGGAGGGGAACAGGGGTCTGCTAACAACTCTCGGCAAGCTACAGCTCCCAGAATTCTTTGGGGGTAAACCCATGACTGTTTAAAATAGTATCACACTACTTACAATGCATGGTGTGGAAAGCTTGAACAGACAACAGCGGAGTCCTAGTTGTGGCTGGCAATCAATCAGGCACACACATTGCATAAAAGATGCACAATCTTCTCAACAACTTTCACATCTTCTTCTTCTTCCTTTTCTGCCTGCTGCTGATTATGTTTTTGGTTGGTGGAATCTCAGCCCACAATTTATGGAGATTTCTTGATTCCATCCCCTGCCCCACAGTTGGATTTCCACATCAAATCTTGCAAGCAGAAGTCACAAATTAGAAGAAAACTTTGCATCTAGATTTCTATTCTGTATGTCAGCCACAGTTAAGGAATGCAAATCTCATCTTCAAACATTCTGCTGTGTTCTAAATACCTCCCCCTGCCCTGCTAAAACTACAGGCAATTATTATGATCCTCATCTTTAATACCCAGCGCTTTCTTCCCCAAACCCATGGCACGCAGTTTGATTGTCTCATAAACAAGATTACAGATGAAACAGAAACAAATATTCATCTATCACCTCCCGAGAGGAGACAGGGAAAAGCTGGCATTCAGATTCATTGTCAGTGGTTGATTGCTGAGATTTTATGAACTCATCTATCTCCTTCTCTCCATCTCTTACAGTACAATTTTAAATAATCTACAGTGTAAAACTCATCCCTTGCAATCAACTTGCTGATATGGCGTCACTAGGCAGAAGATCTTAAAGGTGTCATTCTCAGTTATATTTACTTATTCAAGCCTGCCTGAGGAATTTGATTCTTTGCAGATTCTGATACCTGGTATCCTCATCTAATGTGTGGATCGTAACCTAGTAATCCACTAGCTTTCACACTTCGTAAATGTTCCACTGTGGTTGCAGGCTTTAAAAATTTGTTTTAGAATGTATTTTTAAATGTGCATTTAAATGTTGTTGTTTTTTGTTGGAGGGGAGTTATTGTTTTGCTGTTTCTGTTTCAACTATTTATTTGTGCTTTCATCTTGCATTTTTGTCTTGTGAACTGCCCTGAGATCTTTTGATGAATGGTGGTATATCAACCAAGCAACCAACCAACCAATCAATCAAACAAACAAACAAACAAACAACAGTAGCAACAACAAAACAGATTAATGCAGAAATAGGATGGGACAAACTTCTGGGTGAACACCAGAAGGGACATAGCAGAGTAAGGGACATAGCAGAGAAAGAGTCTGATTTGACTATGCCTAGTCACAGTGAGCCTTTCAAAATCAAGGGAAATAGAGATTAGCCAAAAGGATGTTGTATAATAGTGGCATGATTGTACCACCTCAGAAAGGATTTGGAGGACTGTAAGTGTGAAGTCAGCCCCACATCAAAAGCCTGTCCCCAGCAGGTGGAAAACTTGCATATCAGAAAGAAAACTAGACTAGAAGTCTTCTTTCTCCTCTTGTCTTTCTCTCTCCATCCAGTGCCACATCTAAAATGGACTGTCTGACATTTCTAACATGTTCTATATATAAACCGAAGCATTGCTGCCTCCAGCCATGGAGGCAGATCATAGCCCATGGACTGCAAGAAGATCAAACCTATCCATTCTGAAGGAAATCAGCCCTGAGTGCTCACTGGAAAGACAGATCCTGAAGCCGAGGCTCCAATTCTTTGGCCACCTCATGAGAAGAGAAGAATCCTTGGAAAAGACCCTGATGTTGGGAAAGATTGAGGGCACTAGGAGAAGGGGACGACAGAGGACGAGATGGATGGACAGTGTTCTCGAAGCTACGAACATGAGTTTGACCAAACTGCGGGAGGCAGTGCAAGACAGGAGTGCCTGGCGTGCTATGGTCCATGGGGTCACGAAGAGTCGGACACAACTAAATGACTAAACAACAACAACAACATAGACTACACTCCTGCAGGAAGCTCTAGCACTAATAAACATTATTATATATATAAGAAAAGGAAGCTCTTGCACTGATTCATTTCCCAAAACAGTCTCTCACCCAGCTTCCTCCCTTAAAATGGATGATATAAGGTACCACAAAATAAACATCGAGGCATTATAAAAAGTACACTGAATATTATGAAACTGCACATGCTTCTGCCTGACACACTTCTATTTGTTTCTCTGTTGGCCATCTCAAAACCGACTTTGCTTTGTTTTTGTTTTGTTTTTTAATTTTTTTAAAAGTATCTTTGCTTTGAACTCCTCTTTCCTCCAAGTCTTCTTGGTGTTTGAGTTCTCCCATTGTTTCCCATAGCCAGCCTACTGCCAAGGCAAATCACTTTGTATCAATTTCTTCTGGGGACAAAGCTAATCCACAGCACAAGAAGATCCCTTCTCCCCTCCCCTCCAATTCTATAAATTCCCTTCTCATATGTAAGCCAGGCTTTTGCACTTCATGGAGGTGTAGAGGGCCCCCAGATCTTGGATAATTTGTGTGGGTGACTTGTAGGGTGCCACCATTAGGGGAGAACAGAAAACCCCCAATGCAGAAGTAGTATACAGTCTGCAGAGCTTTGGACCCAGCCCCAGCCAAGCATGTTGGGGAAAGATTGAGTGCTGTGCCAGCAGAGAAGATATGAACATCTTTGTCTGTTGACAGGAATAAAATGTAACTTGTCACACGGGCTGATATCCTGTATTGATGGCCCTTTGTAAGATACACAGATGCTACGGAGACAGGTACATAAATATTGATGGGATCACGGAGTGTTTCTGAGCTGTCTTATGAATCCCCTCTCCCTTTTTTAAAAAAAGTGGGGGGGGGAGAGGTAATTGTCTTCAGGGTTGAGAAATCTGAAAGCAGCTCTAGGTTCGCCACCTGGCAAACTGCGAATGGAGAGTTTGTCAAGCTGTTTGGTAGGGGGCAAAATGAAGAGGAGACCATCAGGGAACACTTGTAGAACTTTAACCACAGGCAACTTCTAGTCATATTGGAGTGGATTCAAACTAGCCTGGCACACTAGCAGAAGCCAGTGCAAGTCCTCGCACGATTCTATGATTCTATGACTTTTCTCCTAAATCTACTCGAGAGAAAACCCAGAACAGCATGTGAGATGAGGGAATGGGAGACTGTTCCGTCTGGTAATCAAAAATGCTCACACTGACAGAATAGAAATACTTTATTGTCACTGTACTGTAGCCTTATCAGCTACTAAGGGTCCTTTAAGTTGCGCCCAGGCAGGGACAGAGATAGCCAATAATGACACCGGGGGTTGAATCCAGAGAAAGAGTTTAATTCTTAATTAATTAAGAGACTCTTGGTGGTCAAGCCTCACGACAAGAGCCAAGAAACACAAATTTGCAAAGCTTCTTATACACTTCTTGGGCTCCTTTCCCCCTCCTCTGTAAATGTGCGCATGCAAGGGGGTCACAAGTACATATAAGGAATATCTGTGTCCGGTCCTGTGCATAAACACATGCTGACTCATGCTACCCCGGTAGCTACTCACTCAGCCTTGAGTGGGGGCTTGAATTCCTATCTATCTTGCCTGCTTTTTGTGTCAGACTGCTGGTATAGACCTTGAGCATCTCCTGATGCAGATTGCAGACCTTGTGCTCTCTGGCAAGGCCATCCTGTCTAGCTGTCGAATGTTTTCATTACACTTTGACACAGTGGCACTGAAATGCACAGAGGCAAAGGAAACCACTTTAAGAAGCATTTTAGGGATAAGGGGGACTAAGCCATATAATCAGAATTATACTATAGGGTCAGATTTAGCTCAATAACACAATTGGCAAACCTCTCCCTTCAGAATTGGCAAACCCTTCACAATTGGCAAACCTCTCCCTTCATTCATGGATCAATGCCTTGTCGTGGCGAAGGGGCTTGAATAACTCAGAGAAGCTATGAGCTATGCCATGCAGGGCCACCCAAGATGGACAGGTCATAGTGGAGAGTTTTGACTAAACGTGATCCACCTGGAGAAGGAACTGGCAAGCCACTCCAGTATCCCTGCCAAGAAAACTCCATGGACAAAGACAACAGGCATATAAAAGTTATGACGCTGGAAGATGAGCCCCTCAGGTCGGAAGGCGTCCAACATGCTACTGAGGAAGAGCGGAGGACAAGTACAAGTAGATTCAGAGCTGATGAAGCGGCTGGGCCAAAGCCGAAAGGACGCTCAGTTGCGGATATGCCTGGAAGCGAAAGGAAAGTCCGATGCTGTAAAGAAAAATATTGCATAGGAACCTGGAATGTAAGAACCATGAGTGGAGGTAAGCTGGATGTGGTCAAAAATGAGATGACAAGAATAAATATCGACATCCTGGGCATCAGTGAACTAAAATGGAAGGGAATGGGCGAATTCAGTTCGGATGACTATCATATCTACTACTGTGGGCAAGAATCCTGTAGCAGAAATGGAGTGGCCCTCATAGTCAACAAAAGAGTGGCAAAAGCTGTAATGGGATGCAATCTCAAAAATGACAGAATGATCTCGATACGAATCCAAGGCAGACCTTTTAACATCACAGTAATCCAAGTTTATGCACCAACTACCGGTGCTGAAGAAAGTGAAATTGACCAATTCTATGAAGACCTACAACACCTTCTAGAAATGACACCAAAGAAGGATGTTCTTCTCATTACAGGGGACTGGAATGCTAAAGTAGGGAATCAAGAGATAAAAGGAACAACTGGCAAGTTTGGCCTTGGAGTTCAAAATGAAGCAGGGCAAAGGCTAATAGAGTTCTGTCAAGAGAACAAGCTGGTCATCACAAACACTCTATTCCAACAACACAAGAGACGACTCTACACATGGATATCACCAAATGGACAGCATCGAAATCAGATTGATTATATTCTCTGCAGCCAAAGATGGAGAAGCTCTATACAGTCAGCAAAAACAAGACCTGGAGCTGACTGTAACTCAGATCATCAGCTTCTTATAGCAAAATTCCAGCTTAAACTGAAGAAAGTAGGAAAAACCACTGGGCCAGTAAGATACAATCTGAATCAAATCCCTTATGAATACACAGTGGAAGTGAGGAACAGGTTTAAGGATTTAGATTTGGTGGACAGAGTGCCTGAAGAACTATGGATGGAGGCTCGTAACATTATACAGGAGGCAGCAATGAAAACCATCCCAAGGAAAAGGAAATGCAAGAAAGCAAAATGGCTGTCCAACGAGGCCTTACAAATAGCGGAGGAGAGGAGGCAAGCAAAATGCAAGGGAGATAGGGAAAGATACAGGAAACTGAATGCAGATTTCCAAAAAACAGCAAGGAGAGACAAGAGGGTCTTCTTAAATGAGCAATGCAAAGAAATAGAGGAAAACAATAGAATGGGGAAAACCAGAGATCTGTTCAAGAAAATTGGAGATATGAAAGGAACATTTCGTACAAAGATTACCATAATCAAGGACAAAAGTGGTAAGGACCTAACAGAAGCAGAAGACATCAAGAAGAGGTGGCAAGAATACACAGAGGAATTATACCAGAAAGATATGGAGGTCTCGTACACCTCAGGTAGTGTGGTTGCTGACCTTGAGCCAGACATCTTGGAGAGTGAAGTCAAATGGGCCTTAGAAAGCATTGCTAATAACAAGGCCAGTGGAAGTGATGATATTCCAGCTGAACTGTTTAAAATTTTAAAAGATGATGCTGTTAAGGTGCTACACCCAATATGCCAGCAAGTTTGGAAAACTCAGCAATGGCCAGAGGATTGGAGAAGATCAGTCTACATCCCAATTCCAAAGAAGGGCAGTGCCAAAGAATGCTGCAACTACCGCACAATTGCGCTCATTTCACACGCTAGCAAGGTTATGCTTAAAATTCTACAAGGCAGGCTTAGGCAGTATGTGGACCGAGAACTCCCAGAAGTGCAAGCTGGATTTCGAAAGGGCAGAGGAACCAGAGACCAAATAGCAAACATGCGCTGGATTATGGAGAAAGCTAGAGAGTTCCAGAAAAACGTCTACTTCTGCTTCATTGACTATGCAAAAGCCTTTGACTGTGTCGACCACAGCAAACTATGGCAAGTTCTTAAAGAAATGGGAGTGCCTGATCACCTCATCTGTCTCCTGAGAAATCTCTATGTGGGACAAGAAGCTACACTTAGAACTGGATATGGAACAACTGATTGGTTCAAAATTGGGAAAGGAGTACGACAAGGTTGTATATTGTCTCCCTGCTTATTTAACTTATATGCAGAATTCATCATGCGAAAGGCTGGACTAGATGAATCCCAAGCCGGAATTAAGATTGCTGGAAGAAATATCAACAACCTCAGATATGCAGATGACACAACCTTGATGGCAGAAAGCGAGGAGGAATTAAAGAACCTTTTAATGAGGGTGAAAGAGGAGAGCGCAAAATATGGTCTGAAGCTCAACATCAAAAAAACCAAGATCATGGCCACTGGTCCCATCACCTCCTGGCAAATAGAAGGGGAAGAAATGGAGGCAGTGAGAGATTTTACTTTCTTGGGCTCCTTGATCACTGCAGATGGCGACAGCAGTCACGAAATTAAAAGACGCCTGCTTCTTGGGAGAAAAGCAATGACAAACCTAGACAGCATCTTAAAAAGCAGAGACATCACCTTGCCGACAAAGGTCCGTATAGTTAAAGCTATGGTTTTCCCAGTAGTGATGTATGGAAGTGAGAGTTGGACCATAAAGAAGGCTGATCGCCGAAGAATTGATGCTTTTGAATTATGGTGCTGGAGGAGACTCTTGAGAGTCCCATGGACTGCAAGAAGATCAAACCTATCCATTCTTAAGGAAATCAGCCCTGAGTGCTCCCTGGAAGGACAGATCGTGAAGCTGAGGCTCCAATACTTTGGCCACCTCATGAGAAGAGAAGAATCCTTGGAAAAGACCCTGATGTTGGGAAAGATTGAGGGCACTAGGAGAAGGGGACGACAGAGGACAAGATGGTTGGACAGTGTTCTCAGAGCTACGAACATGAGCCTGACCAAACTGCGGGAGGCAGTGCAAGACAGGAGTGCCTGGCGTGCTCTGGTCCATGGGGTCACGAAGAGTCGGACACGACTAAACGACTAAACAACAACTCCCTTCAGAACCACTTGTTTACAGTGAGATTAAACGAGCCCCCCTCCCCCCCACAATCTATCAGTCCTTGTTACACTTTGTGTGCTGTGGTATGACCACTAACCCCAAACATCAGCTGCAATGTTGCTGTCTTCCATTCAGCAGCCTCACGGCCCATGGGTAGAAACTGTTCTTTTAACCTATTGGTGCGGCTTATCATGAATGATCAGAAGAGCACAAGTTTTTGTTTTTGTTTTTGTTATTATTATTTTAGCTATTCAAACAAGTCACGGATACCTGATAATCAACATTCAGACTCATCTGAATATAAATGGGCTTTGATTTTATGCCACAACAGTGACTCTTTCTACTGCATAGATTAGTGGTGGGGAGGCCGAAGACTGCCCTCCCTTGTGGACAACCTTCCCCATGGCACTAGTGGGCGGGGACAGAGGCAAAAGTGGGTGGAGCAACAGGTATGATCGGCATCTTTCCAATCATGCAAATGCCAGACATTGAAACAAAGAGAACCTTTGCTCAGTTTTGCACCTGGCCCTGCCCACCCTTGTGATGTGGCTCCCATAATATTTTCCAGAAGGGAATGTGGCCCTTGACCTAAGAAAAGCTGGTGGGAAGAACAGGGCATGTGAAGGGAGGCAGTGTAAGGATTAAGAAGAATTTGGTTTGGTCCACATTTTAAAGCAAGCCAATGCGCTACATGATTCCTCGACTTATATGTGGATCATTACACAGTTAATAATCAGATCCTGCACGTCTCTTAAATTTGTGAAAGAGCTTTGGTTTTTTAAAAAATGGATGGAGATGCCCATTTTATTGGGGAAAGGCATGCAAAAAAAATTCAGATTTTAGGAGGAAACACATAGTGAAGTCGGTAAAAAACAGTATTTTGCAGGAGAGTGCATATAAAATGTGTGTTTTCAGGGAAACTGCATACAAAATGTGTGCCACTTAAATGCATTTTTTGTGTTTTTTTTAAAAAAGAAAAGTCCACAGAAAATAGGGTGGGATCAGACATGTGGTTGAAAACATACAACACTGATATGGAACACAAATGTGTTGATCTTTCCATTCCTCCTATCCTGCTCCCTCCCCCATGCTTTCATGAGTTTACCTGGGATGTTAAGTATACAGTAACAAAGTTTGTATTTCTTTACCATTTCCCCCCAATCAAATCACCCACAGTATTTCCTTTCTGTTCATGCCATATGCATTTAAATACCTTTCATACCATCTGCTTCTGGTTCTATTCCAGTGCATGTTTCCTTAGCGGCAGGTAAAAAGGGCACAATGAAAAATTAATATGCATGCAGCAAGAAAATCCATTTAAATCAGGAATGACATGGGACCAGCAAAGCCATCTTTGTCAGTAGATGTAATGGTCCAATTCTGTGTATATGTCTTGTAGTAGAAGTCAAGAGCTAGGGATAAGCTTGACAGCCCCATCCTTTCCATGTTTGGTAGGACATAAGTACCACTGTACTCAATTGGATTCCTGTACCTGCCCGGAACATCATCCCAGTGGATTGCAACTACTATTACCTGGTCAGAAATACCCCCATTCTTACGAAGGTGATTCAAAGGGTCATGGTGGAACAACATGCCATTCTTGTTTGGAAGTGATTATCTCAATCCATGCCAGTCTGGGTTCTGGTTGGGGGAGTGAATCAGCCTTGATTGCCTTCATGCATGATCTTTACAGAGAGAAGGGAGTGTGACTCTGCTCTTTTTTCTCAATATCTACCTTTGATACCATCGCCTGTGGTATCCTTCTGGGCTGCTTGCATGGAATGGGCCTTGGTGGCTCTGTGCTATACTGACTCAGTTTCTACCTCCAGGTTTGTGCCCAAAGAGTAGCTTTCATGTTTGTGGAGTGTCACAAGCTGCTATTTTGTCCTTAGTGCCATTCAGAAGCATTGCTGCCTTCAGTTGTGAAGGAAGAGCATAGCCATCCTGGCTAGTAGCCATTGATACTCCAGGAATTTGTGTCATCCTCTTTTAATCCCATCCAAGTTGGTGGCCATCACTGCCTCCTCTGGGAGTGAGTTTCCTAAACAGCCTCTGCCCAGTATACCTGAAGGAGCGTCTCCACCCCCATCGTTCAGCCCGGACACTGAGGTTCATCTCCGAGGGCCTTCTGGCTGTTCCCTCACTGCATGAAATGAGGTTGAAGGGAACCAGGCAGAGGGCCCTGTGGAACACCCTCACATCATATGTCAAGGAAATAAACAACTATCTGACTTTTAGAAGACATCTGAATGCAGTCCTGTTTAGGGAAGTTTTTAATGTTCCATGTTTTATCACTTTCTTCTTCTTCTTCTTCTTCTTCTTCTTCTTCTTCTTCTTCTTCTTCTTCTTCTTCTTCTTCTTCATATTCTGTTGGGAGCTGCCCAGAGTGGCTGGGGAAACCCAGCTAGATGGGCGGGGTATAAAGAATAAATTGTTGTTGTTGTTGTTGTTGTTGTTTGTTATTCCAATCCAGCGTGTGTGAAGAAGTCTTTTCTTTCATCTGCCCTGAATCTTCTGACACTCATCTTCATCACATCCCCACCATTTCTTGTGTCATGAGAGAAGGAGAATAATTTTTCTCGATCCACTTTCACAATGTCATCCACAATTTATCATGTCACCTCCAACTCATCTTTTCTCTAAACTAAAAAGTCCCAAACACTGCGACAGTTCCTAGAATTAATGGGAAAGTGGCTGACCTTGAGTCTACCACCTCCTTAGATACTTCATTGCTCTGTTGGACAGCTCTCTCCATCAGAACGTTATTCCTGGTGTTTAGTTAGAATCTGTTTTCTTGTAACTTGAAGACATTGGTTCGGGTCCTACCATTTGCAGTGGCAGAAAATAAGCTTGCTCCATCTTCCATGTGACAGCCCTTCAGATACTTGAGGATGGCTGATGTGTTTTTTGCTAAGGTGTTTGACATTCATCCAGTAAGGCTTTCTCAGCTATTGCACCTGCATGCTTAAAGAGCTTTCCCTGCTGAATTTCTGCTTGTCTTGTAGCAGTTCAAGGCAACTATAACGTCAAAAATGTGCTACACAACTGATTTTGGTACAAATAAAATCCAGGAGCCATTGCTAAACCTCTTCCTTGCAGTCTCCCTCATCACTTCGCACCACCTGTTTCCCCCCCTCCCAGATACAAATCAGATCATTTTGTGTGCATTGTCTCTGCAATTAGTTTAATTGCATAACATCCATCAAAATTTCCTCCCCCACCACCTGTGGATGCAAAGATTTTGCCATGCTTGCCTCCCGTTCAGGACAGCTATCTGAGCCTTCTGCAGCAGCAGCAACAGCAAATATTCCATGTTCGTATAGGGCTCATTCAGATTGACTTTTGTGCTGTGTTTAAAGAAACAGGTCCAGGATGTAGAAGTCAGTGTCCAAGCTTTTATTTTTTTGTCCTGCGCTTTCCTCATGAAAACCCTGTGTTTTACCACTGAATTGATGTGATTGCTGTGCCACAGATTGCCGTTTGCTTGAATTCAGCAGTAAAACCGGACTTCCGGTTCACCGCGGACACTCGTTGGAAGCGCGGGATAGCCTCTCGGGGAATCCCGAGCTTTTTGGGGCGTACGGAGGTCCTGCAAAGGCTCTGCGGACCTCCAAAACCTCAGGGGGGGTTACCCTGAGGGTCGTGGCACCCAGCGGCGCCCAGCGTGCTCTCCTGCACCCCAAAATTTCGACGCTATTAGCGTGGGAACTGGGGAAGGGATCGAGCTGCGGGCGCGAAGGGGAGAAGACCACTAGCCTCATCAAGCGCAGTCTCTGGCTTCCAGTGCAAAGCGGTGAGCTTCCAAAAATAAATAATTCGTGGATTATAAAAGAGAATGAAGATTGAGATGCAATTTGGCGAATTTGGATGGCTGAGGGCGTAAACAGGGAGTCCGTCCCAGCAGCGGTGTGGATAATGGCGCAGTAGCGAATCGCAGGAATGGAGTCGGAAACTGAAACTATCTGCTGAGTAAGGTATGCTGAAGACCTCTGCTATGTTAGCGAGGCAACAGACTGTCTTTGTTTAGAGTTACTTTGAAGCCTGCATAAAGGCACTTTGTTACCCTGCTGGGGGAACGGACCTGCTGTGATTCTGAAACTGTTTTAGTTTGATCTGCCCGATATTAGCCCATAAGAGTGAACTGCCTGTGACGCAGCTCTTATTTATTCTGGACAACGTGAATTTGGGGGAAAAAAGGACAATAGTTTTAACTTTTATTATTGCTGGATCTCCGTATGCTTAGGATTTTAAAACAGCGGATCTCTCCCCTCTGATGCCTTGAGATCGGGAAGGGGGGCCAATGGGATTAAGCCAGTAGCGGCTGAAGAGGAACTCCTCTTTGGATGCTTTATTTTACCGTTTGACTTGGTCTCCTGATCTTCCCAGCAGGATCCAGGCTCTATCTGCATTGAGCTTTTTATATGGAAATTAGCATTACCCCTAAAAATTCTTGGATTAGGCCCTAGAAGAGGCTGAAGAGTCGCGGGACTTGGCTTTCTTTTTGTTGTTATTATTTTTAGGTACCGTGGTGGATTAAGCCAGCAGGTGGCTGAAGAGGAATCGAAACTAACTTTAGAACAATAGACTAAACTGCTATCATTGACTGATTAAACAGTGGAAAAGTACTGAGAAAAGGGAGGGGGAGCAGAAATTGGTGCCATCTGGTGGGGGAAATATAATATTGCATGTTGTTTTGAATTTGAGAGTTAAAACCTTAGAGCTCCGCCTAGAGGCCACTTGGGTATTGCAATTAAAATTTTTATTTTGAATTGAGAGCTCCCCCTAGAGGGTAAGATTAAAATTACAGGTATAAATTAAAGTTAAAGATGGCAGGAAAGGATGTAAAAGATGGGAAAAAAGGAACGGCTACACCGTCTGATAGGAGAGGTTCAAAACAGGAAGAAGTCAAAGACCTTGACGTTTTATGGCATAAAATCAAAGAAGAATTAAGACAAAATGAACAACGTATGGAGAAAAAATTAGGGGAAATGCAAGAAACATTAGATAAAAAATTTGAAAAAGTAGAAGGAGCAGTGGGGGAACTCACAACAAAAATAAAAGATTTATCGGTGAGATCTAAAGTAACAGAAGAAGCGGTGAAGAAAAATCAGAAAGAAATAAAGGAAGTAAAGAAAGATTCAGATAAGGTTAAAGAAAAAATGGATAAATTAGATGTGGCACATGAACAAATGTTGGATAATCTTGCGATGATGGAGATGAAGCAAAAACAATTGAATCTGAAATTTAGGGGGATTCCAGAAGAACAAGGGGAAGATATAAAGGCCAAAATCACCGCAGAATTGGCGAAATGGATGGAAAAGACGGATGAGGAAGTGAGTAGCTCCATTGTTACTGCATTTAGAATAAGAGTTAAATCAGCAAAAGCCAAGGCAAGGAGAGCCCCAGGAGACTGTTTGGTTATTTTCAACTCCATGGATTTGAAAAATGAAATATTGAGATTGAGTTTCACAAATAAATTGATTATAGGAGGAAGACCTATAATCATTTTTAAAGAGGTCCCAGGAAGGTTCTTACGCAAGAGGGATGCTTATAAATCGATGGTGTCATTGCTGAAGAAAAATGGGGTACAGCACAAATGGGAATATCCAGAAGGAATCATGTTTTATTACAAGGATAAAAAACACATCTTGACAAGTATGCCCGACATCGGGAAATTTCTGAGGAAGTACCAGAAGTTCCTTGGAACGTTGGAACCTAGCCTGGCATACTTAGCAGAAACAGCGGAAGATGAAGAGGAAGAACCTAAGCCGAGAAGAAAAAAGAAAAAGAAGGATGAAGAAGAGGAAGAAAAAGAAAAAGAAGAAGAAGAATCAGGAGACGACAGAAAATCGGAGGAGGAGGAAGAAGAGGAAGATAAAAATAGTAGTATAACTCCCATCCAAGACTAAAACAAAATTTGAAGAGATTTAAAGATGGCATTGAAGGTGCTATCATGGAATGTGAATGGATTGAATGATAAAAAGAAAAGAAATAAAATTGAATATGTTTTGAGGAAGAAAAAATTAGATGTAATTTGTTTGCAAGAAACACATGTAGCAAAGAAACATAGACATATTTTGATCAACAAAGGATTGGGAAAAGAATTTATCAATTCGGTGGTTAATAAAAAAAGAGGAGTAGTCTTGTATATAAAGGAGAAATTGGACCCGAAACTGATCTCGAGAGACGAAGAGGGAAGAGTAATCGTTGTACAGATAACATTTCAAGGAGAAAAAATGATTTTAGCTGGAATCTATGCACCAAATGAAAATAAGGCAAAATTTTTTAAGACGTTAGAGGAAAGACTGATAGGACACATGGACCAAAAGATCATCTTGATGGGAGATTTCAACGGAGTGGCGGTTCCGGATTTGGATAGAACAAGAAAGAGAAAACATGATGGAAAATTACCAAAATCCTTCTTTAATTTAGTGGAAAACCTGGGACTTGTGGATATCTGGAGAGCAAAACACCCGACGGTGAAACAATTCACATTCTTCTCTGAACCAAATCAAAGTTCAGGAAGAATTGATCATATGTGGATATCCAAAGAACTAGTACCCAGGACAATACGTACAGAAATTACGCCACGAACGTTGTCAGATCACAATTCAATATTTATGGAGATGAAAGGAAGAGAGCAAAATTCTTTCAGATGGAGAATGAATGAAGAACTGCTGGAAAATAAGGAAATAGCCGAAAAGGCCAAAGAAATTTTGAGGGACTATTTCCATTGGAATTTATATAAAGAAACAGGACTTGACATTGTATGGGATGCAAGCAAAGCGGTAATGAGAGGCTTTCTAATACAGAAAAATAGCTTTTTGAAGAAAAAACAGGAAAAGAAAAAGGAAGAAATCCTGAAATACCTCATGGAAAATGAGAAGAAGTTGATCGACAAACCAGACGATCATCAAATTAAGAATAATATTAAGATGCTACAGACGCAATTTTCCATGTTGGTAAATCAGGAGATAGAATGGAAGATAAAACAGATGAGACAAAAAAATTTTGAATCAGCAAATAAAACGGGGAAGTTATTGGCTTGGCAATTGAGGAAAAGACAAAACCAAAATACAATAAATAAAATTAAAATTCAAGATGATTTGATGGAAGAACCAAAGGAAATTAGAAAAGCTTTCCAAAAATATTATAAAAATTTGTATAGCAAAGAGAAAGAAGATGTTATAAAAATAAAAGAGTATTTGGAAAAATATAAATTAAAGCAGATCTCAGAGAGTGAAAAAAATAAATTAAATGCCTCCATCTCCGCCCAAGAAATTCAAAATGCAATAAAGAAGATGAAGATGGGGAAGTCACCAGGACCAGATGGACTTTCAGCGAAATATTATAAAGTATTGAATGAACAACTGGCACCTGTCTTGGGGGAATTAATGAATAGCATACTTAAAGGAGGGAAGATCCCAGATACTTGGAAAGAAGCGTACATAACATTGATACCGAAGCCAGGTTCAGATGGTATGGAAGTAAGGAATTATAGACCAATTTCGTTATTGAATAACGACTACAAGCTCTTTGCAGATATAATGGCTACAAGATTGAAAGAGATATTGAAAAGTTGGATTCATAAAGATCAAGCAGGCTTTCTACCTGGTCGGCAATTAAAGGATAATGTAAGACACATTATAGATGTGATAGAATATTTAGAAACCAGAATAGATAAACCTGCGGCGTTAATGTTTATTGATGCAGAGAAAGCTTTTGATAATATATCTTGGCAGTTTATGAAGATGAACCTGGAGCAGATGAAAATAGAGGGATCTTTCCTGAAAGGAATAGAAGCGATATACTCGGAACAAAGAGCTAAGTTGATAATAAACAATGTTTTAACAGACTACTTTGAGATTACGAAAGGGACAAGACAAGGATGCCCGTTATCACCGTTATTGTTCATTATGGTCTTGGAAGTGTTATTAAATAGAATTAGAGAATCTGAAAAAATAAAAGGAATAAAAATAGGTGCAAGAGAATTCAAGCTAAAAGCATTTGCGGATGATTTGGTATTGACCTTAGAAAACCCCAAAGAAAGCGTTGCAGAAGTATTAGAAGTAATAGAGGAATTTGGACGCTTGGCTGGTTTTAAATTAAATAAACAAAAAACGAAGATGATAATAAAAAATTTAGAGAAAGAGGAAAAAGAAGATTTGCAACAAAGATACGGTATTGCAATTGCAAAAAAAGTAAAATATTTAGGAATATGGATGACAGCAAAGAATATAAATTTATATAATGATAATTATGAACCAACGTGGAAAGAAATAAAGAAAGATTTAGAAATATGGAACAGGCTGAAGTTGTCGTTCCTAGGCAGAATTGCGGCAATAAAGATGAATGTGCTTCCCAAAATGTTATTCTTATTTCAAACGATACCTATTATAAAGGGGACAGGGCAATTCAAAGAGTGGCAAAAAGAATTGCAAAGATTTGTCTGGCAGGGGAAAAAACCAAGAATAAAATATAAAATTTTGATCGACAAGAAAGAAAGAGGTGGATTTTCCTTGCCGGACTTGAAAATGTATTTTGAAGCGTCCTGTCTATGCTGGATAAAAGATTGGATAACATTGGAAAACACAGACTTGTTAGATTTAGAAGGATTCAACAACAGAGCCGGTTGGCATGCATATTTGTGGTACGACAAGAAAAAAGCGCATAAAGGATTTACGAACCACGTGATAAGAAGATCATTATTTGAAGTCTGGGAAAGAAATAAAATGCTGTTAGAAACCAAGACCCCATGGTGGATTTCACCAATGGATGTATTTATTGTGAAAAAGGTGAACATGGAAGGAGAGAGGTTAACATATGAAAAAATTCTAAGAAAATCAGAACAAGGATGGAAATTGAAAACATATGAAGAAATCAAAGATTCATTAACCAGTTGGCTGCAATACCATCAAATAAATGATATATTTGTTAAAGATAAAAAGATTGGCTTTGAGGACAAGAAGTCCAAATTTCATATAGAATTGCTAGAAGGCAAAACAAAATTATTGTCTAGAATGTATGATTTGTTGTTAGATTGGGATACAAAAGATGAATTGACAAAAGAGGCCATGATTAAATGGGCAAAAGATTTTGGGCACAACATAGACTATGATTGTTGGTTGAAGCTGTGGAATCAATCGATGAAATTCACTGCATGTACCGCACTGAAAGAGAATATGTGGAAAATGATATATAGATGGTATTTAACTCCAGTAAAATTATCTAAAATGTATAGAATGAATGACAGATTGTGCTGGAAATGTAAGGAGAGGGATGGAGACTTTTATCATATGTGGTGGAAGTGCGATAAAGTTAAAGAATTTTGGGATATGATATATAATGAACTGAAGAAAATCTTTAAATATACTTTTCCAAAAAAACCCGAATTATTTCTGTTAGGAATTATAGGTCAAGAAATCAAAAGAGAGGACAATGTATTATTTTTATATGCAACAACAGCGGCCAGGACTTTACTAGCCCAAAAATGGAAGACACAGGACCTACCGACGATCGGAGAGTGGCAGACAAAAATGATGGACTATGCAGAATTAGCGAGACTCACTAGCGGGATCCGGAACCAGGGGGAAGCAAGGTTCCTAAAAGACTGGAGTAAATATGTGGATTATATGGAAAAAAACTGTAGAAGTTTAAAAACTCTTGCAGGGTTGAAGTAAATCCTGTGAATTGAATGTGAAGGGAAAAATTTAAGAAACTGCGAGACAAGCTTTGATTAGAAAACCTTATGAGGGGAGGGAGGGAAGTCATAGTAAAAGGTATGTAGAGGTGTTATGTTATAATTTGAATGTTTAAAAATGTAATAATTGGAAAATCTAATAAAATGTTATGAAAAAAAAAAAAAAAAAAAAAGAATTCAGCAGTAAAACATGGGTTTCCCTAGGTAAAATGCCAGGACAAAACAAAAAAACCCACTCGGACACGGAGTTTTCAAGCGTGGACCTGTTCCTGGAAATTGTGGTGCAATAGGAAGCCTGGTTGTGCCCTTCATGAGTAATAATCATGGATATTTGTAGCTTCCGCCTGAGGCTGACAGAAGTGGCAATATTTTCATCCATTTACCAAGTTGTTGTTCAAGAAGCAAAGACAAGTGTTTGAAAAAGCTGAAAAGTGTCTGCTTCGTGATGCTTGAAAGAGGGGAAAAACTATTACCTCTGTCACAAATCACAATGCACTTCTGTTTTGAGTCCGTCCCTTTGAGGAACTTATGGCCAGTTGGGAGTGTGCTAATTTGTGGCAGAAAGAAATCAGAGCAATTATTAGGGTGGACAGGAGAAAAAGGTTTTGGCTTTGTGTGTATTAAGCGCCATTCTTTTCAGCAGCCCTTTGAAACCCTCTTGCTGATGTAAATTTGACAGTAGTGCAGTAGTGGTGCTTTATTATTCTCTCTGGATCATTTTTTCCTGTAAAAGGAAACAACAACAACAACAACAACAACAACAACAACAACAACAACCATCAGTTTTCTCCTCTAGGGGGATTGCAAGAAAGAAAGGCACTCACAGAAAACACAAAGGCATAGAGAATTCAACCATCACTGTAAATACTTTTGACCCTTCTCCTTTGCTATCTCCATCTTAAGTCATATGTACTTCATGTTGTGAAAGTATCTCTGGCCCTGTGGCTCACATGTATGCCTTAGAAGTCACACATTTCACTGTAAAGGTAAAGGTAAAGGGACCCCTGACCGTTAGGTCCAGTCGTGGATGACTCTGGGGTTGCGGCGCTCATCTCGCTTTACTGGCCGAGAGAGCTGGCGTTCAGCTTCCGGGTCATGTGGCCAGCATGACTAAGCCGCTTCTGGCGAACCAGAACAGCGCACAGAAATGCTGTTTACCTTCCCGCTGGAGCGGTACCTGTTTATCTACTTGCACTTTGATGTGCTTTCGAACTGCTAGGTTGGCAGAAGCAGGGACTGAGCAACAGAAGCTCACTCCGTCGTGGGAATTTGAACCGCCGACTTTCCCATCAGCAAGCTCTAGGCTCAGTGGTTTAACCCACAGCGCCACCTGTGTCCTGTGTGTAGGAAGTTCCAAATCGTTACTAGAAGGCTATGAGACTTTAAAAATTCCTCAGTTTATCATGCATGAATCACAGCTAAAGGATTCCCTGGGGTCCCTTCCAACACCACAACTCTTTGGGGTGCTGTAGGCTGGATAGGGAGGCCCCAGGGGCCACACCTGACTCCTGGGCTGATGGTTCTCCGCTCCTGTTCTAGGCTGTTAGCCCAGTTCAGGACTCAAGTTGCAACTCTTCACTTTTCTGCTGCAGAGACATGAGGGAATAGAAGACATGGCTCCCAGAAAGGGCACATTGGCAAAAGCATGAACAACCTATAAAAAGAAATGGAGGCCCTTGCTGGCCTTTCATCTTTGATATTTATAACTGGAGCCCTCTTAAAACATATTAGTGGCTGTGAATCTCCAAACGCCTTGTTCAGTTCTGATTTATTGACGGAGCAAGTCACAACAAAATCCCGCTATAAAAATAATGCCTGCTATATTTCATTGCTTTCTGTTCAGGCTTTCCTTTCCTTCTGCTTTATTTACCTCGATTTTTAAAACGAAGACCTGAAGGTGACTAATAATTTGAGCCGGGACATGCTGTGCTGACAACTGAAGATCAGGTCCCTGAGTCAGCATTCCGTCTGGAGGCAACAGAAGGTTTCATTTAAATATGCAGGAGAAGGGCAACATTGGGGAATGACTGCTTCCATGGCGAGAACCACCTCTCCCCAATGTGGTCAAAACAGAAAACATGACCACAAATAACAATAAGCACGCAGCCCTACATTTGCAGGAGGAGTGGGCAGGCTCAGTCTTTATTGACAGCAGAACTCCCACCCATGGTTGTGCCAGCCCAATTGCAAATTGCAAGGAACAACAGATATCAAACCTAAATATTTTTCAGTAAACCCAGAATATTTCAGTGACAGCAATAGATAGGAGTGCAATTTGATTAGTTTTGCAATATAGTGGCAGTGGGCAACCAGGAACCTTCAGATACTCCTGTAGTGCAACCTCCTAATTTTTCTTGGAGACTCCTAACACCAATCTTGGCATCCTTGCATATGAGCAAAGCAGACTTCATCGTGTCCCTACTCGCTATTTCCTCCATGGAAAAAAACTGAAACCTAAATGTCCCTACAATATTTCCTCTTCCCCTTCCTCAATTTTAATAATTGGCCACACAGCTCCTTAACAATAGACGGAGACCCTGTGATCTTCAAAGTGTCTCTCAGACTACAACTCCCATCACCCCTGACCATTGACTGTGCTAGATGGGGCTTGTGGGAGCTGGAATCCAACACAACCTGGGTCACCACATTGACAACCCATGATAATGAAATACACATATATTTAACATCCTTTACTTTGTAAACTTTTTTCTTTACATTTCTGTTGTTGAAGTTTACAAATCTTTGTGGGAGAGAGAGAGAGAGAGAGAGAGAGAGAGAGAGAGAGAGAGAGAGAGAGAGAGAGAGAGAGATGCAAGGAGAGAACAATAGATGAGGTATGAAACAATCTTAAGAAAGTACACCTTTTAGATTAAGATGGAAGTTGCTCCTTTGATCACACAGTGTCACATGAAAATGTGAATTCACAATGGGAGGAAAGTGTTGCAGTGTGAGCACTTCCTTCAGCAGAAGTGAGGCGAGGGTACCATGGACAGCTCCCTACAGGTATCTGAAGAAGTGTGCATGCCCACGAAAGCTTATATCCAAAACAAATTTAGTTGGTCTCTAAGGTACTACTGGACATTTTTAAAAAATAATTTTAAAAATTATTTCAGCTCCCTACAGGGTTGAGGCAAGAGATTCCACAAGAGCAGAGCTCAGATGTTGCTTCAGTAGCAGTCATTCTCAGGCTGAGCCTTAAGCAAGAGCTGCAGCTCTGTCTCAGGGGCCAAATCCACCTTCACTGAGAGGAGTGCCTTTGTCTTAGAACCTTTGTCTTAATACCAGCAGTTGTTGACTTTGACAAGAGTAGGGAGGACTCTGGTTGCACTGGGGCTTCTGAGTTGGATTCCTTGGAGCAAGAAGACCACATCTTATGGCTTGAAGGGTATTGGCACTGTGTGCTCTTATTGTGGAAGTTCTTCCAGCTGGTGAGGTGCTTTGTGGCTACTCCTTGTCCCATGCTGAATTCCCAACCTCATTCCCCGAAGAAGATAAAGTCTGACATCAGGGTCATAACAAAAAGCTCTCATTAGTGTCAATGGGGGGGCTTTCCTTCCACTGTGAATAGCTGTTGATAAGTTTATTCTGATCAGGAACGCAACAGGGGGCAAAGGCTTAATGCCCTATTATGGTCCCTATCCAGCTCACCACCTCCCCCACATGGACTTTCTAAAAAATCCAGATGCAAACTATGTGATAGCAGTCACTTCTCAATGGGTCCTGAACTGGTTTGGGACACTGCTTACAGAGACAGGCAACCCTGAAAAGCAGCCTAAACCATTATGTACTTGCTTAGATATATACTTGCTTAGATTTCTGCCCTGCCCCCTGGCTCAGCTAGCTGCTTACCTGCAGCCAACCTGACAGGATCCAGGTCTTCCCACTCTGAATCTGACACCCAACCAGCTTCAAAACACTAGTTCTTCCAACTGAAGCAGATTGCTTCTAATTTGGAAACAATCAAAGCACACCTTCCCCAATACTTAGCAGCTACTGACTCTCCTCTGGCTCTCCATCCTTCATAATGATGGATAACCCATCTTCTAGTCTGTCACTCCTGACATTTGTTGCTCAGCAGCCCAGAGAAGCAAAAACAAACACCGGGAATGGCCCTTATCACTCGTCATGTGGTGCATATTTAGTGATGTGCCAATTCCCAAGAGCATTATACAGAAATTAGCTTTCAGTATGGAGAGGCTAATTGTCAGGAAGGGGAGTATACCTTGCTTTGCCTTCCATCCAAATTCTAAACTTACTCGTAGGGATATTGAGCCATTCTGGGCATAAGGTGTTGTGACAATGTGCATCACCCCCCCCCCCCCGGTTAGAGATGCTTTGAGGAATTCAGTTTGGGGCATTACAGTGCAAACCGACCCAATCCGCTCCTCCTGAACTAACATGCAGATTGGAACTTAATTGTTCTTCGGATTCTGCACTTCTGCGAATTTTGTAATACTGTTGTCAGGTCAGAAAAGCAGAACACATGGAAAAATTATATTTAAGGATGAGATATAGAGAGGAACCCAGGAAGTTGTATTCCACTGTGTCAAACCATTGGCCCAACCAGCTCAGTGCTGTCTACACCAGAGGTGGTTAACCTGTATCCTCCTTTGATATTCTTGGACTGCTATTCCTATAGTCCTTGAATGTTGCCCATGCTGTTTGAGGCCAATGGGAGATGGTGCCCCTAAAATCTGGAGAACCACAGGTTAGACACCCTTCATCTGCATTGACTGGCATTGACTCTTCGGGGTTCCAGAGAAAGGACTTTTCCTTTTTTTTATATAATGTTTTTATTAGATTTTCAAATTATAAAACAACAAATAAAGACAATCATGACAATCTTATTTCCGAATCCGTATGTCCACATCCAAAATATAACATAAAATAAGAACATACACAGATAAGAAAAAAGAACAATAATAACAATAAAATTTCCTAATTTTAAGTTTCTTAATTCCTTATTGGACCCCCTCGAGCCCCCTTTTTAACGGTTCCAATATCAACTCCACTTTACAGGTTTCATTTTCCCCCCAAAATCTCCTGTTTCATAATCTGCAACCTATATAAATGCTTAAAATCCCCTTCAAATATCTAAGTTACAATACTTCTTAACGTATATTCTAAATTTCTTCCAGTCTTCTTGCAGCTTCTCGTCTCCCCGGTCGTGTAGTTTCCCGGTCAGGTCAGCAAGTTCCATATAGTCCAACATTTTCATCTGCCATTCCTCCACTGTAGGTAGCTCAGATGTCTTCCAGTACTTTGCTAGTAAAACTCTTGCCGCGGTCGTGGCATACAAAAACAAATTCCAATCTTTGTTAGGTAATTCTCTTCCCATTATGCCCAGAAGGAAGGACTCTGGTTTCTTAATAAACGTAGTCTTAAAGACTCTTTTCAATTCATTATAAATCCTTTCCCAGAAGTCCTTTACTAGTGGGCACGTCCACCACATATGATAAAACGTTCCTATTGCCTCCTTACATTTCCAACATTTATTATCCTGGTTATGGTACATCTTAGCGAGTTTTGCTGGGGTCAGATACCATCTATACATCATTTTCATCATGTTTTCTCTCAAAACCGTGCATGCCGTAAATTTCATATTCTTTTTCCATAACCTTTCCCAATCCTCCATCATTATGTTATGTCCCACATCCTTTGCCCAATCTATCATTACCTTTTTTGTTTGTTCATCTTTCGTATGCCACTGCAGTAGCAGATTGTACATTCTGGAAAGATTCTTTGTCTTTGGATCTAGCAGTTCTGTTTCCAGCTTGGATTTTTCCTGTGAAAAACCATTTTTCTTATCTAGCTTGTACATTTCATTTATCTGGTGGTATTGGAGCCAGTCGTCTACCTTACTTCTTAACTGTTCATACGTTTTTAACTTTAACTGGCCTCCTTCCTCCACCAAGATATCTCTATATTTGGGCCACCTGGCCTCCGTAGTCAATTTTTTATGAGCCTTAGCTTCCAATGGTGAAATCCACAGGGGTGTTCTCCTCTCTAATAAATCTTTATATTTAATCCACACCTTCAACAATGATTTTCTGATTACATGATTTTTAAAACTTTTATGATTCTTGACTTTGTCATACCATAGATATGCATGCCATCCATAAGCATTGTTAAATCCTTCCAAATCTAAAACATCTGTATTCTCTAGTAAACACCAATCTTTCAACCAACAAAAAGCGGCAGCTTCATAATAAATCCCAAGATCTGGCAGAGAAAAACCTCCTCTCTCTTTACTGTCTGTTAACAATTTATATTTGATTCTCGGTTTTTTCCCTTGCCATATAAACTTAGATAACACCTTCTGCCACTCTTTAAAACAATCCACCTTATCTATAATTGGCAACGTTTGAAACAGAAACAGCATTCTTGGCAATACATTCATTTTCACGACTGATATTCTTCCTGACAAAGACAATTTTAAATCCGACCATCTTTCGACCTCCCTCTTGATCTCATTCCAAACTTTCACATAATTATTTTTATATAAATCCAAATTTTTCGCAGTTAAATTCACCCCTAGGTATTTCACCTTTTTCGCAAATTGTAGGCCGGTGGCCTCCTCCAAGGTCTTTTTCTCTTCCGGTGTCAAGTTTTTATCTAGCACTTTGGTTTTACTCTTGTTCAATTTAAAGCCAGCAACTCTGCCATACTCTTGGATTAAATTCAGTGCGTTAATCGCACTGGTTTCTGGGTCTTGCAAAGTTAAGACAAGGTCATCAGCAAAGGCTTTTAACTTAAATTGTTTCCTCCCTACCCCCACTCCTTTAATCGATTCATCTCTTCTAATCATTGACAAAAGCACCTCCAGAACCGATATAAATAAGAGGGGTGATAGGGGGCACCCCTGTCTGGTTCCTTTTTCAATTCTAATTTCCTCTGATACCACACTATTTACAATAATTTTTGCTTTCTGCTCTGTATAAACTGCATTTATCGCATTCATAAAACCGCTTCCCGCCCCCATCCTTTCCAAATTCTTCTTCATGAAGGCCCAAGAGATATTATCAAATGCCTTCTCCGCATCAATAAAAATCAGCATCGCTTTTTTGTTAATTTTCTCCTGTAAATACTCCAAAATATCAATTACATTTCTAATATTATCCTTCATATGTCTGCCCGGCAAAAAGCCGGCCTGGTCCGGATGAATCAAGTCTCCCAACACCATCTTCAATCTGGAAGCCAAAATATTTGCAAAAATTTTGTAATCCACATTCAATAAGGATATGGGGCGGTAATTCTTGATTTGAGTTTTGTCCATTTCCGGTTTTGGTATCAGCGTGATAAAAGCTTCTTTCCAGGAGTCCGGTGCCCCCCCTCCCCTCAGGATCTCGTTGCACAAGTCTGTCAATGGTCTTATCAGCCATTCCTTTAAAGCTTTATAATATTTAGCTGTCAGTCCATCCGGTCCCGGGGCTTTCCCGAGTTGCATCTGATTTATTGCATTTTCCACTTCTTGTATCGTTATCTGGTGGTTAAGTAGGGTAGTTTTATCCTCTGGAATCTTTTGCATCCCATTTCTGTCCAGAAACTGCTCGATCTTGTCCAAATTCTCCTTTTCTTTCTTGTATAGCTGTTTGTAGTACTTCTGGAAACATTTTCTGATCTCTGCAGGATTCTCTATATTTCTCTCATCCTGGATTAGATTTGTTATTGTATTTTGCTTCTGTCTTTTTTTTAACTGCCAAGCAAGTAATTTACTGCATTTATTTGCAGATTCGAAAGTCCTCTGTTTCATCCATTTAATTTTCCATTCTATTTCCTGGTTTATCAGAATTGCATACTGGGTCTGCAATGCCTTAATTTCTTTCTGTAATTGTTCACTCTTGGGTTTGGCTCTCAATTTCTTCTCTTTCTCTTTTAATTGATCCAGGATATTATTCTTTTTCTCATTTTGTTCCTTCTTCCTCTTTGCATTCTGCTGAATCAAAAGTCCTCTCATAACTGCTTTACTTGCATCCCATACTGTTTTTTTTTCCAAAGAGGTATTCAAATTTATCTCAAAATAATCTCTCAACGACTTCTGCGCAATCTTTAAAACCTGATCATTTCTCAACAACGAATCATTCATCCTCCATCTGAAAGAACCCTGCTCGATTAATTTTAAGTCCAGAAATACTGCATTATGATCAGAGCATGTCTTTGGGCAAATTTCCGCTTTATGTATTCTTGGCGCCAGTTCTTTCGTAATCCAAATATAATCCAGCCTACTCCAGGAATTTTTTGATTGAGAGAAAAAAGTTCTTTTTCTAATGGGTTCTTGAGTCTCCACGTATCTATTAAGTCCATCTCATCTATCATCTCAAAGAAGGATTTAGGTAGTCGTCCCTCGTTTGATATTTTATCTCTTTGGGATCTGTCCATCATTGTGGAGACTACTCCATTCAAATCTCCCATCAAAAACATCTTATAGTCCATATAGTCCATCAGAATACAATGTAGCTTTTTGTAGAAATCCGCTTTGCCTTCATTTGGTGCATAGATTCCAACTATTAAAAATTTCTCGCCATTCGCTGTTATTTCCACCGCAATATATCTTCCCTCCTCATCCTTGAAAATTTTTTTTGGCTTGTATTTTTCTTTAACATAAATTACAACACCACGTTTTTTCACCTTGTCAGCTGTAATGAATTCCTCTCCCAATTTTTTGTTTTGTAAAATTCTTCTATGAGATCTATTCACATGTGTCTCCTGGAGACAAATGATGTCCAATTTTTGTTTTTCCAAGATATGAAACACCCGGTGTCTTTTCTTGGGTGCATTTACGCCGTTCACGTTCCAAGATACTGTCCTCAGCGCCATGATGAATTAATCAAGTGCGCCTGGGCCTGCCCCCAAACCAAGATCTGCTCCCAATCCTGTTAGGGGATCAGTACCTTGTTCTGGCAATCTTGATGGTCGTCCTTGTCCTCCTTTCAGCTCTGCTCCGTGGTCATCCAAAAATCTTCTTTTGTCCTCCAATGATCTTATCTTAATCTTCTTTTGCTGGTACTGAAAATGAAGACCCTCCGGAAGATCCCAGGTGAAGGGTATATCTATTTTCCTCAATGCTGTAGTCAAATCTAGGTACTCACGAGAAAGGACTTTTCCTTCCCAGCCACATTTGGAAATTGAACCTGCATGCAAGACATGTGCTCTATCACTGACCATTCCCAATATCCTCAGGCATGACTAAAACACCACTTTATATCCCTTCCCTAGAGTTTTTACACATGATTCCAACAGGTCTCAGATTTATGATGATGTAGCAGAGTGCATTTTCAACGACCAACCCTGAGATGGCATGTTTGACCATCAAATGACCTCTTTAGCTATGGATACCTCTAGGCTTCCTTTCCTTCTGTGAGGGATTGCTTATTAGGAGTTCATTTGTTTTCAGATCAGCTACTGCCTTCAAGGATCTGTTATGCAAAGAGTTGTTGCTCAGAAGAGACGGCGGACCTTTTGGCATCTGGGTTGTAACATGTCTGTCGCAAGAGGCAAGGGACATAATGGGAGGTGACAGATGACTGAGAGGTAAAGAATCCACTGTTGGGAGAAGAAATAAACTTGCTGTGGAAGAAACTACTTTTTTCAAGTTCCCATAAACAGTTGCTTACCACCATTGCTGCTCAGAGGACCTTCAGCATGTCTTTTGAACTGGACTGACAAGAGTCACAAATCTCCCACTGTAGGAGGAAACAAAACAACAGGATTTTGTTGGTGGTCAGGGGTACCTTTTCCTTTTTATGTATGTATTTATATCCCACCCTTCTTTCCAAAGGAGCCTGGGAAGGCAAACATCAAGAGATAACATGATCAAAACATCTTTCCAATGCAGATGCAGACTGTGAAAGGTCCCAACTTAGAAGACTTGTGAAAGAGGAAGGTCTTCTGTAGGCACCAAAAGGACAACATAGACCAGGCATGTCAAACCTGCGGCCCTCCAGATGTTTTGGCCTACAACTCCCATGATCCCTAGCTAGCAGGACCAGTGGTTGGGGAAGATGGGAATTGTAGTCCAAAACATCTGGAGGGCCGCAGGTTTGACATGCCTGACATAGACTGTCTAATATTTAAGGAGAGGGAATTCCAAAGGAGATGTGACACATCACTAAAGGCTGGGTTCTTATGCTGTGCATAGTGAACCTCCAGATAAGGTGATATCTGCAGGAGGCCCTCATTTGCAGAGCGTGGTAATTGATAGGGTATATAAGGGGTGAGAGGATCTTTCAGGTATAGGGCTTTATACTCCAAACCAGCACCTTGCACTTCAGCCTGCAGCTAATTACAGCAGCATCATTTTATAAGTATTAATACAGAAGTATTTATATTTAGGGATGCAGGTGGTGCTGTGGGGTGGGTTAAACCGCAGAGCCTAGAGCTTGCTGATCAGAAGGTTGGCGGTTCGAATCCCCATGACGGGGTGAGCTCCCATTGCTTTGTCCCTGCTCCTGCCAACCTAGCAGTTTGAAAGCACCTCAAAGTACAACTAGATAAATAGGTACCGTTCCGGCGGGAAGGTAAAGAGCATTTCCGTGTGCTGCTCTGGTTCGCCAGAAGTGGCTTAATCATACTGGCCACATGACCTGGAAGCTGTACGCTGGCCTCTCGGCCAATAAAGTGAGATGAGCGCCACAACCCCAGAGTCGGTCACGACTGGACCTAATGTTCAGGGGTCCCTTTACCTTTACCTATTTATACTGTATATAGTTTTGTGCAGTGCTGAAGGCATATGTTTATGTGCTGGTAGCTAATTGACAGCCAGTGTATACATACACCATATGCAAAAACATCAGGGCAGGACCTGTAACAAAACGTTGTAATATCAAGTGCTCTTGTTCAGGTTTCTATCCATCCCATTCCTCCCTGCATTTCCTATTCCCTCCCGCTCCCCAAACCCACTGCACATGTTCAGTCATCAAAATGCTGCAGGCAAGTGTCTCCTAGAAGCGAAACATAATGTCTATAAGTTTATTAAATGGGGGGAGGGACATGAGGATGTGTGGGGAAGGGGAGGTTAGTCTTTGGCCTGATCCAGCAGAGTTCTTCTTATGCTTTAGACTGATCCACCCATCTCAAATTTCAAGCAAGAGTGGTTGCTTCCCAACACCAGCTGAGAAGATACCCTGAGTGCCAAGGTCATTGAAAAGTCACCGTAAGGGTGGGTGGGATAAAAGCATGGATGTGAAGGTGAACTATTTTGCGTTCCCTTAATGGCTTTCTGAACTATAACCTCCTAGCTAGTGTGTTCCTCCTGTAGACCCCTCTCCAAATTGTTGTGATGCTTGGTTGGTTATCCAACATCTGAATAACTCTAATAAGAGCCAATGGTTAAAAACTGTTGTGGAAGAAGTTGAAAAGCCTGGAGGCTGATGTCAATTTGTATCATTATCTCATCCCCACCGTGAGACTATGGAGGTTGCTGGCGGAGAGAACTTGCTCTACAGTCCCTCTGGTCAGTCCTCTAGCTTTGTTTTGTTCTTTCATATGCACATGGTCCTTCTTCTCTGAGCATACAGAGCCCTGAGTTTTCCCTCTGACATCTTCACTAATCTGGCACTTGTCTGTTTGATGGCAACTTCAGAATATGCAGAAGGGTTCTGTGCTTTTCTTTCCCACCCTTCAATGTTTGCTTGCCTCAGTAGCCAGGGTGGTGCACTTCAGCTTATCTCCCGCTTGGAGTACTGCAATGCGCTCTATGTGGGGCTACCTTTGAAGGTGACCCGGAAACTACAACTAATCCAGAATGCGGCAGCTAGACTGGTGACTTGGAGCAGCCGCCGAGACCACATAACACCGGTCTTGAAAGATCTACATTGGTTTCCAGTACGTTTCCGAGCACACTTCAAAGTGTTGGTGCTGACCTTTAAAGCCCTGAACGGCCTCAGCCCAGTATACCTGAAGGAGCGCCTCCACCCCCATCGTTCTGCCCGGACACTGAGGTCCAGCACCGAGGGCCTTCTGGCGGTTCCCTCACTGCAAGAAGCAAAGCTACAAGGAACCAGGCAGAGGGCCTTCTCGGTATTGGCACCTGCCCTGTGGAACACCCTCCCATCAGAGGTCAGAGAGATAAACAACTACCTGACATTTAGAAAATACCTGAAGGCAGCCTTGTTTAGGGAAGTTTTTAATCTGTGATATTTGATGTGTTTTAATGTTTGTTGGAAGCCGCCCAGAGTGGCAGGGGAAGCCCAGCCAGATGGGCGGGAAATAAATAAATAAATAAATAAATAAATAAATAAATAAATAAATATTCATCTGTTGTCAGACTCCAACTCCCATCATCCCTGATCCTTGATCAGGCTGGTTGGTGATGGTGGTTGTTGGAGCTGTCTCCTTTTCTCATTATATCCCTTCCCTTCCCTGCCCTCTGTTCTCAAGTCCCCCCATCTGTCTCCGAGGCTTCCAGTGTTGTCATCTGAGAAGGAATTTTGACTTGGACATTTTTAAAAAGAAAGTTATTTCAAAATTGGGCAATAATTCAGTCCATGCTAAAACACAGAAGCATGACTAATTTAAAGACATTTTCAGTGGTGGCCGTTTCTAATACTGGGATCCAGGGATGGTCTGAAGTCACATGAGACCACCACCTTGGTGTAACTAAGCAGATCTGGGTCTTGTCAGTTCCTGGAAACAGATCATCAAGGAATAGGATTGTCAGATCAGGAGTATCCTAGACCATGAGACTTCAGGGTCCAAACCTGAGACTTAGGAGCAGCCACTGATGATGTCATGGGTGCTGGGTGCTGGTAGTTTTTCCTCTGTGGTCCCTCAAACCCCAGAGCCCTGGAGATGGAGGTTAATTGGGAGAGGGGAGGAGAAAGCAAAGTAAAGCAGGCCCTCTCCCTGAAATTCCATGCAATAATTTACAACAGGCTCTTGCCAGGCTGAAACTTGAGAGCTTCACTCATAACCCATATATATCTGGCAATTTTATCCATATGTATGTTAAACCACAGAGCCTAGGGCCTGCCGATCAGAAGGTCGGCGGTTCGAATCTCCGTGATGGGGTGAGCTCCCGTTGCTCGGTCCCTGCTCCTGCCAACCTAGCAGTTCGAAAGCACGTCAAAGTGCAAGTAGATAAATAGGTACCGCTCCGGCGGGAAGGTAAACGGCGTTTCTGTGTGCTGCTCTGGTTTGCCAGAAGCAGCTTTGTCATGCTGGCCACCTGACCTGGAAGCTGTACGCCGGCTCCCTCAGCCAGTAACGCGAGATGAGCGCCGCAACCGCAGAGTTGGTCACGATTGGACCAAATGGTCAGGGGTCCCTTTACCTTTACCTATATGCTACTCTGAGTTCCATGATGGAAGCAAGGCAGGATTAAATATTGGAGGAATATATCTGATGGAATCCAGCCCTGCAAAACTGGAGAAAAGGCAGTCATTAGCCTTGATGTGTTTCAGAGCAGATTCTCTTGGAAATGTTGTTTGAGAGAGGAAATGCCGTGGAACTTTGTGGGGGGGGGTGTCAAAAGAGGATTAAACCTGGTTATTAGAACATTTAGGAACTGACACTCTCACTAGACATGTGTATATGTAATAAAGATTGGTGTTGATACTGACTGGCTGCAATTATCTAGTTGATCCACTTATCAGCTTACATTTTGCAGTGCATTAAAGCGCATTAGTACACCAAGTGCTCCTTATCTAGAATACACTTATTATTGTTCCCAATGATGTGTGAAATGAGCCCCTGTCGGAAATAGTCTTCAGTATTTATGTATCGTTTGGGGGGAGAGCAGCAAGGTGGGGGAATGGAGAAAGAATGAAAATACTGACAGCTTGAGTTTATAACTCTTAACTCTCTCATATAACTGATGTCCAGCCCTTCTGCTTTAGCTTGTCAGAATTGACTCCAGGCTTGTTCTATGCATGTGTAGCATGACCACAATGGCAGAGTGATTCACATAGTCCACGGGTGTCAAACACAAGGCCCGGGGGCCAAATCCGGCCCGCCAGACCTCGTCATGTGGCCCGCCGAGCGCCCCAGCCAGCGGGACCCAGCAGCGGGACCTTGCTGCTGAAGCACCATGCGACAAAGCGCCGACAAACAGCTGGGGCAGGGGGGGGGTAGAAAGGCGGCCAGAGCAGCCTTCTCTCCCTCTCCCTCTCCCTCTCCCTCTCCTCAGAAACATAGGATGCTGCTTTATACTTCTGGCCCTTAAACCCTGGAACCAGGAGAGCAGCTCCAGTGAGTCAACCTCAGCCAGTCCCTTTGGTGAAGGGTGGTGGCTCACTGGCAGAACATCTGTCCTGCATGCAGAAGGACCCCAGCATCTCCAGGAACTAGTAGCTCTGCAAAGGTCCTGCATGAAACCCTAGCGAGCCTCCACCACCCAGTGCAGTTACCAAAAATCATTTTTCAATAAATTGTACAATAATTGTACATTTGAATATCTACTTGCCATTATTCTGACTATGTTTCTGCTTTCAGAGCTACCGGTAGTTATTACTTACATTATTACAAAAAACAGTAATAATTGAATGCAGTGACAATAATTTATGATAATAAAGAGTGGACACATAGTCCTACAGATACAACCGGCCCTTTGAGGGTGACCAAACTGCTGATGCGGCCCCCGATGAATTTGAGTTTGACACCCCTGACATAGTCTCTTGTGAGAGAGGTTGTCCCCTCCCATTTCCCATCACTTTCTAAACAATTTTTGACACAAATGATTCTAAAGGTGTGTTTATGGACAACTAGCTGTCCTGGCCATGCCTTGCTGTGGCTCATCCCTGTGATTGGCCCCACCCTGTCCCGACCCATGATCTTTCCCGCCCCTCCCCCTCCCCCATCCAGGAGAGCCCCCACCTCTACTCGGCCTAGTCTGCAAAGTCGAGCCGAGATGTTGTGGAGAGGGAAGATTTCCTACCTGCAGTACCAGTGTAGCCTCCACTAGAGGCCGCTGTTGTGCAACCTCTCCTGTACTCCCAGCATCCCCGGCTGTCTGAGTTTTGTGCTCGGAAACAGTGGGTTTTACCTGCTTTACCTGCCGTAGGTGTGGCATCTGTCTACGCAAATGGTATGCAAACCCTCGGATATTCGCATGTGACGTTGTGTCCAAATTTCAACACAATCGGTCATAAAACACAAACATGGACCTTTTACATTTATATATATATATAGATAGATAATCCGATACACTAATATGTTTACGGATATGCATTTGGTATTGTTGTATCCTTACACTTGTAAAATCAAATAAAAATTATATTTTTAAAAAATCCAGTAAACACAACTTAAGCTTTGGAAAGTACGTAGAGATGAAAGTACATAGAGTTGAAAGAGGAAGTGGGGAAAGTGCCACTCCTCCAACTTCCTCCTTCAGCTCTATGCACTTTGCAAGGGGTGGGGGAGGTAACCATCCTCACCACCTTGTGACCAAGAAAGCAATAGTTAGATGGGGGGCTCAGAGGCTTTCTAAAGACTGCAGCCATTGTATCCATAAGTACCACATTGGTGACCCCAAAGATTTAGGCAATGTTATCTCTCTTCATGAGGGACACGGGTGGTGCTGTGGTATAAACCACTGAGCCTTGGGTTTGCCGATCAGAAGGTCGGCAGTTCGAATCATGCATTGCAGGCAGGGGGTTGGAGTAGATGACATTTTATAAATTGATGAATTTAACAAGTCTCATAGCCTTCTAGTAACGATTTGGAACTTCAGCCCTGAGTGCTCACTGGAAGGACAGATTGTGAAGCTGAGGCTCCAATACTTTGGCCACATCATGAGAAGAGAAGACTCCCTGGAAAAGACCCTGATGTTGGGAAAGATTGAGGGCACTAGGAGAAGGGGACGACAGAGGACGAGATGGTTGGACAGTGTTCTCAAAGCTACCAACATGAGTCTGACCAAACTGCGGGAGGCGGTGCAAGACAGGAGTGCCTGGCGTGCTATGGTCCATGGGGTCACGAAGAGTCGGACACGACTAAACGACTAAACAACAACAACAACACATGGGACACGGGTGGTGCTGTGGGTTAAACCACTGAGCCTAGGGCTTGCCAATCAGAAGGTCGGCGGTTCGAATCCCCGTGATGGGATGAGCTCCCGTTGCTCTGTCCCAGCTCCTGCCAACCTAGCAGTTTGAAAGCACGCAGTGCAAGCAGATACCGTGTTTCTCATATTATAAGACATGTCTTATATTTATTTTTTCCTCAAAAAAACACACTATGGCTTATTTTCAAGGGATGTCTTATTTTTTTCCTCCTCCTCCTGCCGCGTCCGGCATTGCTGCTGCGCCTATCACTATGTCTTATTTTCGGGGTATGGCTTATATTCCTTGAATGCTTAAAAATCCTGCTATGGCTTATTTTATGGGTATGTCTTAAAATATGAGAAACAGGGTAAATAGGTACCGCTCCGGTGGGAAGGTAAGCGGTGTTTCCGTGCGCTGCTCTGGTTTGCCAGAAGCGTCGTAGACATGCTGGCCACATGACCCAGAAGCTGTCTGCGGACAAACACCGGCTCCCTCGGCCTATAGAGCAAGATGAGTGCTGCAACCCCAGAGTCGTTCGCGACTGGACCTAATGGTCAGGGGTACCTTTACCTTTACCTCTCTTCTTAGCTTCTTTCACAGAATACAATGGGATGAACCCTGTTCATATTTCTGCAGGTTTCCCACAGACATCTGGTTGGCCACTGTGAGAATGGGCCTGATCCAGCTGGACTCTTCTTATGTTCTTATGTATCTGCTCTGAGCAACTTGGAGGAAGAATGAATGACAAAGAATTCCAGCAAGTTATTCTTTGAGTGAAGAAATACTTTTCTCTCTCTCTCTCTCTTTTACCTGTATCTGAGGCCAGTTCATTTTGTTTGGCAACCCAGGCTCTAGTGTTTCCAAGCACACATTTTCTTTCTCTCTTTACTTTCTCTGCTGCATTCAGGGTTTTCGCAAACTTTCTGTTGTAGCTCGCATCAATTCCAATGGAATGAAAGGCCTCGGGCAGACTGAGGTCGCTTGCAAGGGAGATGTGATCCCAGTGCCACTGAAAACAAAACAAAAACAGTGGCTTCAAGTGGATCCAGTTAGTTTGCTCCTGACCTAAGGCAATCTCTTCACCTGCAGATGTTGGTTCTGTGCTCAGAGGCTGTTGAGGTGAAGGCAATCTTGGCAATGTCAAATATATCCCTTCCCTGTGGGCGCTGTGGAAAAGAGGAGATGAAAGTGTGGAAATAACCAAGGGAAGATCAATAGAAGAGTGAGCAACACACAGGGAGGGGGATCAAAAGAGCACAAATCAAGGCAAAGCACTTGTTCCGTGGCTTCTCTTGGGAGTTTTATTTTATTGCCACCTTCTGTGACTTGCTCTAGATTGACAGCCCAAGTGGCTTATCTTGAATTTTCTGCAGTTCTTCGTCGGAAAGGAGCATGGAATTAGATCTCTTTCTACTCTCCACAAGCACCAAGTTAGTATCCTGCTATTTCATAGGCTGGATTTTTGTATGATTTGCATTTAATCAGTATTCCATAAACTGTATTATCTCTTTCATGGATCACTGCCTTGTCGTGGCGAAGGGGCTTGAATAATTCGGAGAAGCTATGAGCTATGTCGTGCAGGGCCACCCAGGATGGACAGGTCATAGTGGAGAGTTTTGACTAAACGTGATCCACCTGGAGAAGGAACTGGCAAGCCGCTCCAGTATCCCTGCCAAGAAAACTCCATGGACAAAGACAACTGGCAGATAGAAGTTATGACGCTGGAAGATGAGCCCCTCAGGTCGGAAGGTGTCCAACATGCTTCTGAGGAAGAGCAGAGGACAAGTACAAGTAGATTCAGAGCTGATGAAGCGGCTGGGCCAAAGCCAAAAGGTCTCTCAGTTGCGGATATGCCTGGAAGCGAAAGGAAAGTCCAATGCTGTAAAGGAAAATATTGCATAAAACCTGAAATGTTAAGAGCCATTAACCTTGGTAAGCTGGATGTGGTCAAAAATGAGATGGCAAGAATAAATATTGACATCCTGGGCATCAGTGAACTAAAATGGATGGGAATGGGCGAATCCAGTTCGGATGACCATCATAAAGAATCCCATAAAAGAAATGGAGTGGCCCTCAAAGTCAACAAGAGAGTTGGTCATGCAAACCATTCATTGACTTCATGCTGGAATTAGCCAAGAGATGGAGATTGCAAAGATGGGGAAACCTGCTGAACATTTAACAATGGCAAACTGGACCAGCTGCCTCTGGAATATTTCCGTGGCTGAGAAACTGACTTTCAAATTGAGAATGGCCAAGGGAAAATAATCACTGCACTACTATGCAGTGTGGAACATGTTTATTACAGTGGTACCTCAAGTTACAAACGCCTCAGGTTGCAAACGCTTCAGGTTACAAACTCCACTAACCTGGAAGAGTTATCTCAAGTTGAGAACTTTGCCCCGGGATGAGAACAGAAATCGTGTGCTGGCGGTGCAGCAGCAGCAAGAGGCCCCATTAGCGAAAGTACGCGTCTAGTTAAGAACAGTTTCAGGTTAAGAACAGAGCTCCAGAACGAATTAAGTTCATAACTAGAGGTACCACTGTATTTATATTAGAGAGCACAGTCCCATGGCAGAAATGACAGGGACATTTCTCAGGCCCTGGGACAAGGAATAGAACAGGCAAAGATGTACCGTATTTTTCCATGTATAACATGCCCCTGTGTATATGACGCCCCTATTTTGGGGGACTCAAAATTAAGAAAATGGGGGGAGTTGTTGCCCAGAGTTTTTGAGGTTCTTTTTAGGCAGGAAAGACGCTCACCTGCACTCGTTGAAAAGGCCACCTATCGCCTGTCCCCGTGCCAGCAGAGTATACCAAATGCCAAACCTATTAACGCAGCAACAGCATATCTACACCAGCCCTTGCCAGCAGCCAACAATAACACACCAAAATAACCGCTGACCATCTCTGGCTCGCAGAAGCAACCAATCCCACATCCCCCTATCCGTGTAGAAGACAACTCCAAAAAGCAAACATAATATTTTAATTTAAAAAAACCTAGTCTCATCTCATACACATAAAAATACGAAAATTCCTTCAGTAGCACCTTAAAGACCAGTGTCCATGTTAAGTCCATGGTACCAGAGCCTGCAATAAACCCAGATGCCAACTTTGCTGCCACATACACCCGGACAACACCATTACTGGCCCCAACAACATCCAACATACCATCTCAGGACTATTTAATTGCTCATCTTCTAACATTGTGTATGCCATCAAATGCCAACAGTGCCCTTCAGCTCTCTATATTGGACAAACAGGCCAAACCCTACGCCAAAGAATAAATGGACATAAATCTGACATCAGGAACCAGAAGACAGAAAAACCAGTAGGAGAACACTTCAATCTCCCAGGACATTCTATACAAGATCTCAAAGTAGCTGTCTTACTACAAAAGAATTTCAGAAATAGACTGGAAAGAGAAGTTGCTGAATTACAACTTATCACCAAGCTCAAAACCATGGAGGGACCTGGTTTGAACAGAGACATTGGATTCTTATCTCATTATACATGATAAAGCAATCTTCAGCCATCTCCACCCTTGCTTTTTCATGCAAAACCATCTGCAGTCGTTTTCGGTCATCAACAGCTATCAGTCAGTCAATCACCCACTTCCACCACCCTTCTGAGTGATACCCCATCCCCTCCCCACCCCCTCCCCACCCCTTCTCTACATAAGTGCCTGGGGACTCCTATTTCAGTGTATCTGAAGAAGTGTGCATGCACACGAAAGCTCATACCAAAATAAAAACTTAGTTGGTCTTTAAGGTGCTACTGAAGGAATTTTTTAATTTTACTTCGACCCAGACCAACACAGCTACCTACCTGTAACATAAAAATACGGTATGTTGACTGGAATTGTGAAATAGGAGAAGCATTCTTCCAGCACTAGGTTTGCAAGAATGTGTCGATGCCCTTTATTATTTTGTATTCAACTATATTGCCATCCTACTATTTAATTTTATTTGGATGGGGGTGTTTCATATGATTATGTTATCTAACTGTTGATATCAGAGGATTCTTTGGGGCAACTTGTTTTTGCGGTAACTTGTTTCTTGAAGTTAAAGCTATGGTTTTCCCAGTAGTGATGTATGGAAGTGAGAGCTGGACCATAAAGAAGGCTGATCGCCGAAGGATTGATGCTTTTGAATTATGGTGCTGGAGGAGACTCTTGAGAGTCCCATGGACTGCAAGAAGAACAAACCTATCCATTCTGAAGGAAATCAGCCCTGAGTGCTCACTGGAAGGACAGATCCTGAAGCTGAGGCTCCAATACTTTGGCCACCTCATGAGAAGAGAAGACTCCCTGATGTTGGGAAAGACTGAGGGCACTAGGAGAAGGGGATGACAGAGGATGAGATGGTTGGTCAGTGTTCTCAAAGCTACCAACATGAGTTTGACCAAACTGCGGGAGGCAGTGGAAGACAGGAGTGCCTGGCGTGCTATGCTCCTTGGGGTCACGAAGAGTCGGACACGACTAAATGACTAAATGACTAAATAACAACAATTTCTTGAAGTAACATTTTAAACATAAAAAGAAAGCCAAGCTTTTGCCACATCTTTTCCAAAAAGCCCACCTACCTACCCCAAGCATGGTCAGGTCAATACATTATGCTGCCTGAGATGAGATGGTACCCTATCCCCAGGGTTTTTTCCCCAGCTGGAACTCATGAGAACTAAGTTCCAACACCTCTCAGGTGGGCACCATTGCCATTATAAGAGAACAAGGGAGGCGTTCATGATGGGTTCTGGCACCTGGGCACCACAATTTAAGAAATATGTTTACAAGCTGGAATGTGTGCAGAAGAGGGTGACCAAGATGATAAGGGTCTGGAAACCAAGCCTGGCGAGGAGCAGTTGAAGGATCTGGGTATGTTTAGCCTGGAAAAGAGGAGACTGAGAGGAGATATGATAGCCATCTCCAAATATTTCAAGGGCTGTCACATGGAAGATGGAACAAGCTTGTTTTCTGCTGCTCTGGAGGGTAGGACTCAAAACAATGGCTTCAAGTTACAAGAAAGGAGATTCTGACTAAACACCAGGGATAACTTTCTGGCAGTAAGAGATGTTGGGGAGTGGGACAGATTGCCAGGAGAAGTGGTGGACTCCCCTTCCTTGGAGGTATTTAAGCAGAAGTTGGATGGCCATCTGCCATGATGCTTTAGCTGAGATTCCTGAATTGCAGGGGTTGGGCTAGATGCCCCATGGATCCCTTCCAACTCTACTGCTATCCCCATTCTACAACCAAAATGATCAGGGGTATTGAGCGACTTCCCTATGAGGACAGGTTGCAACATTTGTACACAGGCCGTTTTTTTTCAAGGCTTCGGCTACAAGCAAGTAATTGATAGCATTGAATCAAGGGAAGTGCAA
The DNA here is from genome assembly GCF_963506605.1 of Zootoca vivipara. Taxonomy (NCBI): domain Eukaryota; kingdom Metazoa; phylum Chordata; class Lepidosauria; order Squamata; family Lacertidae; genus Zootoca; species Zootoca vivipara. The sequence continues at coordinate 110,026,303 of NC_083278.1, forward strand.
ACAGCAGCCATACAGAGTTTGAAGAGGCAGATGATGTTTCTGTGAAATCTGTTGCTTGGGGCTGGCTGAGAAAATAGATTTGAGGACCCAGCTTCATGTCCCTGTATCCAGAGCTGTAGAAAAAAACAGCCCCTGAGGAATTGTGTTGACACTTTTTTTTGTACTTACTGAATCCCTGGCAGGAATAATTGCTTGAACACAGAACTTAAGCCAGCAGGAAGTTCTTATAGCCAGCCATATAACATAAACTCACACAAAGCTAATATTAAAAATAAAATAAAAAAATGGTTGAGCACTAAAGGTTCAATTGCAGCCTGTGCTTCAACGGACGAACGAATGAACGAACGAACACACACACACATACATATATAATGGAGGAAGTGGGCATGAAATATAATGCTATGAATACATCATGCATTTACAGACCCAGATAAATATAGACTTGACCTTCGTTGCTGGATTTGAACCTTGAATACCACACTCAGGCTACACATAATAGTCCGGCATCATTAACCCAACCTGCACATTTAGAATAAAAAGCTGAAAATTGCATGCTATGTCTACATGATAGCTGTGACAGGCACATTGAAAGCCCCTGAAAATCCAGCTCAGGAGAAATCTGCAGATTTCTGTCCATTATTTTGCTAAAAGCACCCGTATGCCTAATGAGATGTATCTCGGACTAATGAACATCTCTGCGCTCAAAATGATCAGAAGCTCTCAGAGAGCATTCTTGATAGGATTTTTAATAGGATATTTTGGGAAGTACCTTATGTTCATTGTGGTGCACAAGGGAAGTTAGCCTGAAATTTTCAGGTCTTAATTCTGAACGTCTGGGTTGAATGCATAGCTGCCAAGTTTTCCCTTTTCTCGCGAGGAAGCCTATTCAGCATAAGGGAAAATCCCTTAAAAAAAGGGATAACTTGGCAGCTATGGTTGAATGTCAAGTTCATTGTGGAGCAGCTTTCATGGGCAGGGCTCTATAGAGCATCCTGGTGGCGTTCCCAACACGGGCGAGCACATGGTTTCTTGCGTTCCAAGGGAAGAGAGGGATGGGGAAGTCTGGAGGCTGGTCTGTACTTAAAGAGGCCGTGCACAATTAATTCCCTGTGCCTCACACAATCCTACCCTTCCAATTTAAACCAGCTGTACCTGACTTCAGTGTTTCTCAGCCAATTAATGAGCTAATTGCAATCTCACACTTATTTTGTCTCCGTCCATACAATCCAGATCTTGCGAAAGCCTCGTTTCCCCACCTAAATCTTGCTTGCCTGCAATGCAGCTCAAGCATTTAGGAGAAAGATGGGGGGGGTCTGTATTCAGTCTGGAGGCTACATTCCCTTCTGTTCTGCAGACCACTTGCCTGCCAGGTCTAGAGGCTAAAGTGGGAGGAGAAAAAAAATGTACAGAAGGCTAGATTCTGCATGCACTCACCCCACTCCTCTACCCAGCCAAGATACAGCCCTGGTTAGAATCCAAAGACACATTCCCACCAGACAGAGACACTCAAAGCAGGGGTAGTGAGGGGTGTACTGGAAGAAGCAAAGATCACCAGTGTTGAAGCAATGATTCTTCAACATCAACTTGCTTGGACTGGTCATGTTGTTTGGATGCCTGATTATCGTCTTCCAAAGCAACTACTCTATTCCGAACTTAAAAATGGGGGGCGTAATACTGGTGGTCAACAAAAGAGGTTTAAAGACTCTCTCAAGGCAATTTTTTAAAAATGAAGTATAAACACCGACAACTGGGAAACAATGGCCTGCGAGCGCTCCAATTGGAGAACAGCCTTTACCAAAGGTGTCATGGGCTTTGAAGACGCTCGAACTCAGGACACAAGGGAGAAATGTGCTAAGAGGAAGGCACGCTTGGCAAACCCTCACTGTGATCAACTCCCACCCAGAAACCAATGTCCCCACTGTGGAAGAAGGTGTGGATCCAGAACTGGCCTCCACAGTCACTAAAAGACTCATTGATAAAACCGTGTTTATGGAGGACAATCTTACTCGGCTACAAGTGATCGCCAGAGAAGAAGAAGAAGACACATTCTCACCAGACCGAGACACTCAGGGCAGGGGCGGAATGGAAATCAATCCATGTCTGGCGCGGAAATGAATCCAGGAATTAGTGTTCGCTGTTGTTGCTTTCAGCCTGCAATTGATAAGAAGTAGACTACACACACACACACCAGTTTGCATTGCGTTTCCTCTGAATGAGGTGGAATAGCATAATGTGAATGAGACATGTAATTTGCACAAATAATTGATTATGCAGTTACAGTGGTGCCTCGCTGGACGAATGCCCCGTAAGACTAATTTTTCGCTTAACAAAGAGATTTTTCGAGCGGAGGTTGCCTCGCAAGACAAATTCGTTTTGTGAAAAATTCGTCTAGCGAATCGCGGTTTCCCATAGGAATGCATTGAAATTCAATTAATGCATTCCTATGGGCAAAAACAAAACAAAACAAAAAACAAATTCAATGCATTCCTATGGGATTCGCTGGACGAATTTTTCGTAAAACGAATTGACTCACAGAACGAATTAAATTCGTCTAGCAAGGCACCACTTTAATTGCATCACTAGATAACTGTAAATTATGCATTTTCTCCACACCTAGCAGCAAGAACAACAATGTAGTTTTGAGCAGAAGACAAACTGCAGCAGCAAGGAATCAGTGCTGTATGCGATGAATGAATGGTGGAAGGGAATAGGATGTATTTTTATACCCCAAATTGTTTAACATTTGTGTGTGTGTGTGCACGCACGCTCACACACACAATCCCTTGAGAACCATCTCTTAGTCTGGACAATCGTTTTGCTCATTTCCCTGGGAAGTCTCACTTCCTTAACAAACCTGGTTTGTAAAAAAAAAAAAAGAATATTAATTATCTCAGGGCTATTGTGTGTAGGTGAATGGGATAATTATCAAGCCTTCACCGAGTAAAATATCAGCCTGAGATAACCTGTCCATACACTTCCAAGGCCTTTAACAAATGCCTCCTTAACAAATGCCTCCTTAATAGCTCGTGATTAATTCTCTTGGACATCTTAAAATCCAAGACTAGATCGCTTTTTTTTTTTTTAAGAGCCTCTGAGACAGGATGATCTACAGACGGTATGGGGGAAGGGCTGTTGGTTGGATATTTTAGCTGCTGTCATTTGTACTGAGCTCACTCTGAAAGGTAGTTGTGAGCAGAATGACAAAAAGGGCGGCAAATACCACTGAGCAGGCATTTGACAGGCAATAGAGGACTGATTAATGCGATGAGCACTTGATGGATTTAAGACACATTGGGGTACATTCTTCTTAGTATTGAGAATCCAGGATCAATACTTTCAACACGTCCAGTAAAATGTTGGTGGAAAATGCTTCCCCCATTGTTTTAAAAAGCCAAATCTGAATTATTCCCATTTTGATTTGCACCCCACTTTTTATTATCATGCATATTCAAAACTGCTTACAGACCCATAAAAGTAAACCAGTCAACCAATTAAAAGAAGCTCAGGTGGACCCAAAGCTCCCAATTAGCAATGCTAAGGCCACATTCACACAAGGCATTCAAAGCATTTTGACCACTCTGAACAATCAATGGCTTCCCCCAAAGAATTATAGGGGCTGTAGTTTGTCAGTCAGAAGATCCCAGTCCTCTCACAGAGCTAAAATTCCCAGAGTGGTTTTTTACAATCAATCCCTTCTTCCAGGGAGCTTTGGGAACAGTAGCTCAGTCGGTTAGAGCCTGGTGCTGATAATGGTGCCAAGGTTGCAGGTTCGATCCCCATAAGGGAAAGCTGCATATTCCTGTATCACAGGGGGTTGGACTGTCACTAGGTCATCCTCAGGGTCCCTTCCAACTCCATGATTCTATGATTCAAGGAATAGGGACCCCCTTACAACTCTCATTAAAGGTAAAGGTACCCCTGACCATTAGGTCCAGTCGCGGATGACTCTGGGGTTGCAACGCTCATCTCGCTTTACTGGCCGAGGGAGCCAGCGTTTGTCCGCAGACAGTTTTTCCAGGTCATGTGGCCAGCATGACTAAGCCGCTTCTGGCGAACCAGAGCAGCGCACAGAAATATCTACTTGCACTTTAATGTGCTTTCAAACTGTTAGGTGGGCAGGAGCTGGGACCGAACAACGGGAGCTCACCCCGTTGTGGGGATTCAAACCACTAACCTTCTGATCAGCAAGCCCTAGGGCCTAGGCTATGTGATATAGACCACAGTGCCACCTGCGTCCTTATCACAACTCTCATAACCCTTAGCCATCTACCCTTAGCCAGAATTCTTTGAGGGAAGCCTTGAATGTTTAAAGTGGTACCATGTTGAATTAAATGTATGGTGTGAATGTGGCTTAAGTAACAGTAGCATTACAATTGGGTAGCCCATGTAGTACCCTTCAGTTGCTGTTCGATTGCAGTTCCCAACATCCCTGGCCTTGCAGTCAGCATCTGAATGTACCAGCACTCTCCCCACATGTGATTCGCAGCAGCAAGGACTGATGCTCAGAGCCATCCTGGCTACACAGACATTGCGGCTCAGACCGTTTGGCTGGAGATCCTGAGAACAGAACCTGGGACATTCTGCATGAAAAACGTGCTTTACCATTGAACCATCGGCCCTCTCTTGACTGGAATAGCTCAGTCAGTAGAGCGTAAGACTCTTAATTTCAGGGTCGTGGGTTCGGGCCCCACGTTGGGCAAAAGGTTCTTGCACTGGATGACTCTCATGGCCCCTTCCCACTCTACAATTCTATGATTTCATGACTATATGGTTGGGTAATTAGCAACTGGTTATTTGTTCCTACATGCATGGCTTGATGTAATAGCCAATGTGATCTGAACAGTCCCATGTTTGGGTGAAGAGCAACACAAGACTTGAACTTGGCACTGCATGACTTTCGGATTCCAAGTTGCTGATGATTCAGCATGTTGGTGGTTCCATCTAAAGTTCTCAATGCCTTACGTCCAAGATACCTTGCAGGCCACCTCCGCCCACATCCAGATGTCAGATTCCTAAGATCTGGTGAAGAAGCTTATCTCTGCTTTCTTTCTTTGGCAGGAGCACAATAGGTTGGGTCTTGGCCTGACTTCTCCAGCTCAGAGAACACCCCCCTCCCCTATTCCAGCTTTAGGAAATGACACTTAAAATTTATAGGTTAATAGGATATAACTGTCTGGCCAGCCAGAGAGGCTGCAGAAAACCTCAGGATGCCGCTGTCCTGCCATGTGAGGAGCAAGGGGTCTCTATAATCAATTCCAAACAACTAGCATCTAGAAACTTTACAGCTGGTTGATAGTTTGTGCATTGTGCTGAAGGAGCGTCTCCACCCCCATCGTTCTGCCCGGACACTGAGGACCAGTACCGAGGGCCTTCTGGCTGTTCCCTCATTGTGAGAAGCCAAGTTGCAGGGAACCAGGCAGAGGGCCTTCTCGGTGGTGGCACCCACCCTGTGGAATGCCCTCCCATCAGATGTCAAAGAGAAAAACACCTACCAGATTTTTAGAAGACATCTGAAGGCAGCCATGTTTAGGGAGGCTTTTAATGTTTAATAGTTTTATTTCATTTTTCTGTTGGAAGCCGCCCAGAGTGGCTGGGGAAACCCAGCCAGATGGGCAGGGTATGTATAAATAAATAAATAAATAAATAAATAAATAAATAAATAAATAAATAAATAAATATTGTTATTATTTGAGCAGTACAGAGGGATCATTCCTTGTCTCAGTGATGTTGCATTCCTTACCTCAGTTGTATTGTACAGTGGAACCTCGGGTTACGTACCGTCCTCCTTACGAACGCTTCGGGTAATGAGCTCCGCTAACCCGGAAGTAGATGCTCCTGATTGCGACCTTTGCCCCGGGATGAGAGTGGAAGTCGTGCAGTGGCAGCGGGAGGCCCCATCAGCAAAAGTGCACCCCATGTTAAGAATGGACCTCTGGAATGAATTAAGTTTGTAACCAGAGGTACCACTGTATCCCCTTAAGGAGCACATTAAAGGGTAAAGGTAAAGGGACCCCTGACCATTAGGTCCAGCCGTGACCGACTCTGGGGTTGTGCGCTCATCTCGCATTATTGTCCGAGGGAGCCGGCGTATAGCTTCCAGGTCATGTGGCCAGCATGACAAAGCCGCTTCTGCCAAACCAGAGCAGCACATGGAAACGCCGTTTACCTTCCCGCTGTAGCAGTTCCTATTTATCTACTTGCATTTTGATGTGCTTTCGAACTGCTAGGTTGGCAGGAGCTGGGACCAAACAATGGGAGCTCACCTCGTCACAGGGATTCGAACCGCTGACCTTCTGATCAGCAAGCCCTAGGCTCAGTGGTTTAACCACAGCGCCACCTGGGTCCCTGAGGAGTACATACTGTTAGGCAAATGGGCCGTCACATCTGTATCAGTTTTAAAAATTTCAATTCTTCCCAGCTTGTCCTCAGGAAGGCAAATGGGAAAGGGAGAGGATTTCACACAATTTCATGTTATTTGGTAACATCAGTGGCTATTTTACCCTATTGGCAGGAGTACTGTAGCAAACATTGGCATTTGAGGGAGATAAGCTGCTCTTCAGAGCTTTTCTACGCAAAGATGTGATAACATAATAGACTAGGCTATTATGGCCTCGTTGCTTTCCAAGGGATAGCAAATAACCTTGGAAATATCAGAAGTGGAAACATCTTTATTGCACATTCAGGTTGATTGGGTTGTCAATCAAACGTTGACGCCAAATTCAATTTGCGTCATTTTTCACTTCAGAGGTGCTTTGACTCCTTTATTACTGTTTGAGTTATTTTTCAGCACCTCCTAACTAACTTTGGCGGGTGGTGGGAATCTAAGTTTTCACAGAAGCAGCAGGAGAGGGAGAATGCAGACATAGATCTTTTTGCTGAGAGGTTTTCCGTCATGGGTAGGAATGGGAAGACGAATTAACTAAATCTGGGTTCTAAAGCCAATTGGGGCAGAGTTCTTCTTTGGAGTATTGACCCAGGAAACTGGGGCTGCATGGGAAGAAGCTGCCTTAATTCTCCATCTTCTTTCCACAAGAAATTGCTATTTGGTGCACCTTGAAAATGGGTGGCAGCTGTCTTGTGTAACTAAAACGGGACTGCTAAAAGGCCCGGGGCAGAACTCTTGTTTGGTTCAAATTTAAAGGTGAACCAACCTATTTTACACTTTCCCCAAAAATAAGAGAACTGAAATGCAGCCATCCTTTGAAATTCGTGTTTCTCTGAATTTTGCAGTGTAATTCGCCAGCCAAGTACAAAAACGCACACCCTAAATGTTGCATAAAAATGCATGTGTTGGTGAAAGTGACATTAAAATGTGCTGTACCAGGGAAAATGGCTTTGCAAAAAAAAAGTCTATCTTAGGCAAAATTGCATATAAATACAGTGGTACTCCTAGTTACGAACTTAATTCATTCCAGAAGTCCGTTCTTAACCTGAAACTGTTCTTAACTAGAGACGTGCTTTCGCTAATGGGGCCTCTTGCTGCCACTGCGCCACCAGCACACAATTTCCGTTCTGATCCTGGGGCAAAGTTCTCAACTCAAGGTAACTCTTCCAGGTTAGCAGAGTTTGTAACCTGAAGAGTTTGTAACCTGGGGTGTTTGTAACTCGAGGTACCACTGTATTTGTAGGTTAGGAGACGTTTGCACTGAAATGCTGGTGAATTTTCACAAAGACTTAGTTTCTATTTTTGCAAACTGATGTGGAGATCTGAACTGAAGCTTGGGAAAATAAGAAACTGTGAGAAACTGGAGCTGACAGGTATGCTTGTCTTTAGCTGCAAATGCTCCCTGGAAGCAATGGGATAGGATAAAATTTGTCACTCACATGGACAGTGTCATTAGGACAGCTGGGATTACAAAGTAACCTTTCACTGGAGGCCTGATGAAGAGTAGGTGGGCCAGTGTAGGGTTCAGCAATGGTTAAGTTGCAGTAAATTTGAGTCTTGCACGTTCTTTTTTTCTTACTAGAGTTAAGTTTACATTTTCATATTCAATTTTGTTTCCCATGTAACCATTATTTCCATATACTGTTCCTTATTTCATGTCCTGCATAATGCACTACTGATTTCTTTTCAGCGATATGCTCAGATCTTTCATAAACTGAAATGCTTTCACTGATCTCCTGCTGATGTATTTAAAATAAATCTTTCTAAACAGAGGATATCTTCTTGGGTCTTGTTTGGCTACCAGCTTCTCACACAGTGGGGCAAATTTAGGACCTCATTTTCAAGCAGTATAGCAAAACAGATGGGTGCCCCCATGGCCCTGTGGGGAGAGCAATGACTACCACTATTGGGATCTTGTTTGCTCTACAATGTACAGGTCATTGTATGTGTATTGGTAAGTCGAGAGGGTGGTGGTGAATATTTGGAGAACATTTGGAGAAAATTCTGCAAAAGTGGCTTCCATTTGGGAGTGGCAGAAAGACAGACCTCTGAAATGTTCTCAGAAACCTATCAAAATTTGGCCATGCTCTTGCCACAATCTCTCATTGGATCCAGGAAGAATCCAAACACAATGGGACAGATGGTTGTCCTCCTAGCAAGCCTGACTCCCCTTCCCAGACCCTCCCACTAGCCAACTGCTCCTCTAAAACACACAATTGCAGCTGTCCCTAAGAAAACTTCATCTTACACCATCCCCTGGGATTTTGTTGCCTTATTTGCTTCTAATCAGTGTAAACTGCCGGTCCTGCCCCCGTTTCACTTAGAAAGGAGGGCAAGAGAAAGGAAGAGGTAAGTGTGCTTGAGATGCTGGTGGGAAGAGCTGGTGAGGATGGTGGAGGCTGGTAGAGATGGATGCATAGAATCATAGAGTTGGAAGGGATCTAGTCCAACACTTGCAATGCAGGAATCACAGCTAAAGCAACCATGGCAGTTGGCCACCCAAGTTCTCTTTAAGAACCTCCAATGATGAGAAGTCCACCACTTTCATTGCCTTGAGAGAGTCTTTGAATTTCTTTTGTTGACCACCAGCATTACGCTTTCCATTTTTAAGTTCAGAGTAGAGTAGTTGCTTTGGAAGACGATAATCAGGCATCCGCACAACATGACCAGTGCAACAAAGTTGATGTTGAAGAATCATTGCTTCAACACTGGTGATCTTTCCTTCTCAAGGCAAATCTTTAAAAATGTAGTATAAACACCGTCGACTGGGAAACACTGGCCTGCGAGCACTCCAATCGGAGAACAGCCTTTACCAAATGTGTCATGGACTTTGAAGACACTCGAACTCAGGATGAAAGGGAGAAATGCGCTATGAGGAAGGCACGCTTGGCAAATCCACAGTGTGATCAACTCCTGCCTGGAAACCAATGTCCCCACTGTGGAAGGACGTGTGGATCCAGAACTGGCCTCCATGGTCACTTATGGACTCACTTTTAAAACCGTGTTTATGGAAGACAATCTTACTCGGCTATGAGTGAATGAAGAAGAAGACTACCTTCCTAGGGAGTCTGTTCCACTGTCAAACAGCTATTACCCTCAGAAAGTTCTTCCTAACATTTAGTTAGAATCTCCTTTCTCGTAATGTGAATCCATTGTTTTGGATGCAGATGAGCTATTGCTTTTTATTTTCCAAACTGTTCTGGGCTCTCCTGATTTGTGAGGGAAAAGTGTAGAAAAGTCTCAAGTTAAAATGGGAATTTGCCCATCTCTGCTACCAAACGCTGAAGCCGCTTAATAATAGATATTTTTGCGATGCAGGATTCAGTCATGTTGATGATGTATTCTCATGACATATTAAAGAATTTAAAGCGACAATAAACTGAACTTCCACGATACCTTATTTTCGCTTCAGCGAAGCTTTATGATATAGAGCTTTATGGCGTAAATATCTAATACAACTTATGCTATCAACTTCAGAGACAGGCATATATGATTAATGAGCACTAGAGGCGTGTGATGACATTACTATGCCCCTTAGACAGAAGATATAAGTCTGGCTCTTTTCTTTCATAAGCCCAGCAGCGGCAAAAAGGGGAGATAAATGAACCACAGTCACAGCATATTGCAAAGATTGCTTCTCTTCTAAATCACCAGCTTACAGTGTAAATTGCAGCATTTCACATCAAATATTCCAGGCGTTAATTCTCCTTCCTTTTTTAATATTTAAGTTTAATTTGTGCAATTTGATCAAGACTTATACAAGGTAGAAAAATAGAACTGTGACATTTTGGGAAGTATTTGTGTAACCTTTAGGATTTTTGGAGGCAATGGGATGTTGCCGGAGCTTTGCAATCACAGAAATGTTGAGAATTATAAGTGTGGTGAAGAAAGTGTAGAGAGAGAATTCTCTCTAATAACGATAGAACTCAGGAAAGGAAGTAAAGAAAATCCTCCAGGCATTGAAAGGAGGTGAGTGAGGATTTCTTGTTCTGCACAGACTATCCTTAAAACCTGCCCCTGGTAAGAAAATAACAACAACAACAGTTTTAGGTTCCCTCAGCCACTTTGGGCAGCTTCCAGCAAGATAATAAAATTCCCACTGGATTAGATGGAAGGCAAACTAGTCCCTCCTCCTGTTCTCACAAAGGCCAACTAGATTCCCACGGGAAGCCTGTGAACAGGACCTGAGCGCTGTAACACTCTCCCCGCTTACAACTCCTAACAACTCCTCTACATTGGAAATAGTACATAGCCATTCTCCTCCTGGATCAGCTCCGTGAGATGGGAATTGGGGGGGGGGCACTGTGTTACAGTGCTTTTGGTCCCACATGTGGGACCGAGTCCAGAAGGCAGCATTGGGAAAGTGCTTTTCGCACCCCTGGCAGTTATGCCATGGACTGCTACGGGCCAGTAGTTCATTGCCCTTGCTATTTCTTTCTTTTTTCTTTTTATAAATTTATTTGGTTTCTCAGGTTATAATTTTACAGTCACATACTGAACATACAACATAAAAACAAGATTCCAAGGAACCCCCTAGACTTCTCTCCTTCCCTTTGTGGGTCCTATCGTCATTCATTTCCTCCTGCATCTTTTATCCAAATCTTTTACATCTCCATTGTGTCCAAAACTCACCATTAACCTACAAGTGATATTCCAATCCTACTAACGATTTTAACTGCTCACAATGGTTTTTAAGATAGGTTATAAATTTTCCCCATTCCTTATTAAAATTTTGGTCTTCCTGATTTCTGACTCTTCCAGTCATTTTAGCCATTTTAGTCATGGCTGTGTGGGTGTTATTGATAAAGTCCCTACCAGAGAAGAATGGCAGATCAAGTTGATTGATTATGCCGAAATGGCTAAAATGCCCATGTTATAAACCACTGAGCCTAGGGCTTGCTGATCAGAAGGTCGGCGGTTCGAATCCCTGTGACGGGGTGAGCTCCCGTTGCTCGGTCCCAGCTCCTGCCAACCTAGCAGTTCGAAAGCACGTCAAAATGCAAGTAGATAAATAGGAACCGCTACAGCGGGAAGGTAAACGGCGTTTCCATGTGCTGCTCTGGTTTGCCAGAAGCGGCTTTGTCATGCTAGCCACATGACCTGGAAGCTGTACGCCGGCTCCCTCGGCCAATAATGTGAGATGAGCGCGCAACCCCAGAGTCGGTCACGACTGGACCTAATGGTCAGGGGTCCCTTTACCTTTTTTAATATTGTTATAGTTTGGGGGGGACCCATCCTAAACTCTAGATATTAACAAATGGTAGGATTTTAATGATTTGGAATGTGGAGGGAGAAATACGAGCTGCAGAGGAATTCCTGGGCCAGCCTATGCAAAATGACCTGGCCAAGCTAGGGCCATTAAGAAATAATACAGGGCTATTGAGAGCCATTGGCAATGCCAGAGAACTCCTCTCCACCCCCTTGCCCTGAGTTGTGAACACAGGATGGGGATTTGGAAGGTTGCCAGGGTAACTGGGCATGAGGTGATGGGAGAGAGAGAGATTTTTTGCAAGGTGTTCTGGGAAGAAAGAAGAAAAATGGACTGGGATCCATCTTGAGCAGGCTGGCTGAAGGCTGGCTGAGAGAGATTCCTTGGACTCAATCAATCTCCTTTATGTCATAGTAAGAGAACGTTGTATACATGGATGGGAACACAACACAGGTAACAAAACATAGTGTTGTTTAGTCGTTTAGTCATGTCCGACTCTTCGTGACCCCATGGACCATAGCATGCCAGGCACTCCTGTCTTCCACTGCCTCCCGCAGCTTGGTCAAACTCATGTTCGTAGCTTCGAGAACACTGTCCAACCATTTTGGTTGAACAAAACATAGTAGGAGGTACTTTAAGATAATCTCTCACCTTGGACTCCATGGCTGCACTGCTGTGGGGGGCAAGCCCCTCTGGAAACGACCCTGCTGTAAGATCTGGAATCCCTCCATATGGACTGAAGGAGTTAATAGGTGAATAAACCATATTTCTTAAAGCTACGACAGAAAGAGGGGGAAGCACCCAACTTTTCTTATAAAAATATTGGTCATGCTGCAGTTTGCATGGCTGCCAGTAGGACAACACTTCACAATGCATACAGTGCATAGCTGCCAAGTTTTCCCTTTTCTCACGAGGAAGCCTATTCAGCATAAGGGAATTTCCCTTAAAAAAAGGGAGAACTTGGCAGCTATGATACAGTGGTGGTCAATAGCTTGAAATATTGTTAACAAGCAATTGATGTCATGGAAGAAAAATTGGTCTATCAATGAATATTAGTCATGAGGGCACAACAGAACACTATTACTTAGCATCATCTGAATTTGTGCTGTGCTGAAACCGGTCCTGCAGTTTCAGATGTTTTCTTCCATTTCCAAGGAGGCATCAGTTTTTCTGCCTCTTTCCTATGCCGCTTTTGAATTCATTTAGAAATGCAGCTTCTGCAACAGTGGTTTGTTATGCTCTCCCATTGTTCATCCCCTCATGGGAGATGAACCTGCATCCCACATTTGACATTGGTTAAGTGTGGGAGGCATCCCACGTTGAACATTGGTTTCATGTAGAACCTCTAACTGTCTCCAAGCCTCGAGGGAAGAAAGGCACGGGAGAAGCAGATCACAGACAGAAACTCACATATCCGGCTGCATTCGTGATACAACTATATTTGAGGGTCTGTGTACCACTACATCATTCCAGTGTTCCGTAGAAAGTCATGAGCATCGTTCTAACATCGAACCCAAGCTGAGCTGCATAATGAAAGTAGTTGGGCTGAAATTAACTCTGTGTTCAATATCCTGTTTGTAATAAGCAAGCGTCTCATTAAAACAGTCACTGGAAATGAAGTGCCGTGCAGGCAACTGGCTTCTGTTCCCTTAAGGAAGCTGTTGCAAGGGTCAGGGACTGAGAAAAGAGGGATTAGCCACTGGAGGAAATGCTGGAGTCAGCAGGAGAACTTCCTCAAGAACGGCTTCTCCTCCTCCTTTGCATTTCACAGAGTAACAAGATGACAGGCCCATGTACCAAATAGCTCACAATCGAAAATTAGGAACACAGGAAGTGGCCTTATGCAAATCAGACCATCCAGCCATCCACTGATCAGCAGAGAATCTCCATAGTTCAGTATAGTCTTTCTCAGCCTTATCTGGAGATGATTGTAGGCTGATCTTCAACCATCAGTCGTGTATCTTAAGCATTCTTCCTGATAGCACATGGAGCATTCTTTAGCTAATAGTTTGGTGGAGGCAGAGCATAGCCATCATGGCTAGTGGCCATTTTTAGCCATATCCTCCATGAATGCGTCAAGAAAGTCCCTGAAATAAATATAGCCAAATCAACCCTGGTGATCAATGGGGTGACAGATGCTGCAGCCAGATCACCCTCACACCCAAAATAAATACAGTGGTACCTCGGTTTATGAACACAATTGGTTCCGGAAGTCTGTTCATAAACTGAAGCGTTCATAAACTGAAGCGAACTTTCCTATTGAAAGCAATGGAAAGTGGATTAATCCGTTCCAGACGGGTCCGCGGAGCGTACTTGAAGCGTACTTAACCTGAAGTACGCTTCAACCTGAAGCGTACTTAACCCGAAGCATGGGTGTAATTGGTTCCGGAAGTCTGTTCATAAACTGAAGCAAACTTTCCCATTGAAAGTAATGGAAAGTGAATTAATCCGTTCCAGATGGGTCCGCGGTGTTCGTAAACCGAAAATTCGTAAACTGAGGTGTTTGTAAACCAAGGTTCCACTGTATAGAAATTGTATCGGCCAAGTGCACAGGCCCTGTGTAGCAGTACCGGTTTTGTGAGATTGGAACTCCAAAGGTGGTTGTGGGGGTGGGGGTGGGTAGCCAGCAGGGGTATAGCATGGGGGTGGCAGGGGGGCGGTGGGCCCAGGCACACAATTTTTGAAGGGGTGTGAACCTGGCGCTCTCACACAGGTGACACCAGCGTGGCCCGGCCCTGGTGCTCCTCTCTACCTGCCAAGGGCTGCATTGGACGACCGGGCTCCCTGCCAGGCATGTAGTGTAGCCCCACTTTGCTCTGGTGGGGGGGGTCAGTAGCCAGGTGTATGAACTAGGCCCTTCGAAAGAGGAAGGAGTTACTGGGACCCGAGGAGCAAAAATCCCTTAAATGCTGTAGAAGATATTAGCTATTCAGGTGTGGGAAAAGGCACCATATGCTCCCCAGCCCTTTGGCTCCAAGGGGGGCCACCTTAATGATGCTACAAATAGCACACACCTTTGCTGAGGTAAAGGAGGACAGATGGCATCTCTCGCTCACCTCTCACTTCTCACTTCTTTGCCTCAAACCCCCCCAATTTTTTTGCCTTTTATCAGAAAACCTTTTATATCCTTTTGAGTACAGTACTCCCTTTGCCATGCAACATTAATCACTTTCACCCCTTCTCTCTTTTTGTTTTCATTTTCTGAGCGCGAATTGATACCGCATGATGTAACAAAGGAGGCGAGGAAAGCAATAAATTGGTTCGATGGCGTGTAGATTACACAAAACAGACATGCAATTCAATCAAACAAGGGCACAAATCAGAAATTATATCGGTCTAGTGTTCTTCTTTCACTCTCTGTAGTCTGCCTCGTAAGCCTTAATATATTTTCCCAAACGTCCCTACTGAAGGTCTGATGTTAATCTTTCAGTAATGATAAGCCTCTGCCATTCACTCTTGGATATTATGAACAGTAATACTTTGGGCCTTGGCGGTCCACATACATTATCTTAATAATATTAGTAACAATGCTGTTAAGGTGGGTCAATATTGTTACCCCCTCCCCTTCCATATTGCAGAACAGGGGTGTGGCCAGGAAATTTGGCATTCTGTAAGACCATCAAGTGATGTCACAGCAAAAGCATTATTTCAACCAGGGATTTTCTGCTGCTACGTCACTATGCTACGTCCACATAATATATTCAAAGCAATAGTACGCCAATGACAGCCATGGCTTCCCCCAAATAACCCGGGGAGCTGTGGTTTGTTAAGGGTACTGTGAGTTGCTAGGAGACCCCCATTTGCCCTCACAAATCTACGATTCCTAGGGTGGTTTAACAGTCCATCCTACTTCCTAGGGAGCTGTGGGAATTGTTGTCAAGAGACAAAAGTTCTTAAGAGCAGAAGCAGTAAGGCAATGCCTCCACAATCCTTTCAAGCCTGCTAGCTGTTAGCAGTAAACTGCCACGTCACTGTGACTCGTGACTCATCTTGGGTTCCCTATAAATGTAACCAGCCTCAGTCTCTCTTCAGTTCAGAGTCTGTCGTTCAGAGTGACAGTGTATTTCTGTATTGTTGCAGACAGAGCGGCTCCAGGACTCCAGTTAATCAGTAGCTAAGATCTATGTGAAGACTAAGAAAGCTGTTATGAGCACTCTGTGTATGCTCTTTAACTATGCTGCTTATCAACAAGTTTATTTCCCCAAGGAAAAGTTTTATTCTGTTTATAAAGAAGACTCTGGCAGTTCTGGGAGGTCCCTCGGGAAGGTCTTGCTGCTGTTTCCATATCAGAACATGGGCCATTTTCTCCTCAGAACTGCACCCAACCCAAATGGACAGGCCCTGCCAGTCAGAGGGAAATGGCATAAAAACAGTGGCGTGATCCGTTAAGGATCATTCACAAATGGCAGGGTTTTTTTGTGGTAGTATAAAATGCAGTTTTATGAGTACATTGTTCCGGAATAGCAGCTGAACAAATTTAAATGTGTGTGTTGGGGGGGGGACTGGTTGTTTTTGCTTTTATTTGGTTTATGTATTTTGTTGTTTTATATAGCATTTTTATCCTGAGAACCGCCCTGAGAATTCCCGGTATAGGGCAGTATGCAAATTTAATAAACACAGTGGTACCTCGACTTATGAAATTTAATCCGTTCCAAACGGACCTTCGTAAGTCAAAAAATTCGTAAGTCGAAGCCAATGGGGATTTTTTTTTAAAAAAATTGCAAGTCGAAAAAATCCTATCTAAAAATTCGTGAGTCGAAAAAATCCTATCTAAACCGCATCCAAAATGGCGGATGGAACTCTGTTCATGACTCGAAACATTCATAAGTTGAGTCATTCGTAAGTCGAGGTACCACTGTAATAATATGGTGGAAGCAATGAACAAAAGAGGGGACAACTATATCAAAACAAAAGGTATGTGCAGAAAGGTCCTTTGAGAGGAACAACCCATCTTTATATTGTTTGAATATGAGGCCATTCCTTGATGCCTCCATTTTGATGGCTACATGGCGACACCAAAAAACTAATTAAGGTTAGCTTTGTAGTGTTGTCATAAAGCTAGTTCAGACAGAGGCCAAATAGCACTTCCCTCATTCTGGGTTAGGTTGTTGAGACATCATCAGACGTACCAACCTGCATGTATTTGTGGTACTGAGGTGACAAAATGCCATGGCCGACTGTCTGGATTTGCGTGAAGAGCAGAACAAGGTCAAAATGCGGACCCAGAGGCCTTGGATATCTGAGATTAACAGAAGACCTTTCTCTTTGTCTTCCTTAAACAAAGGTCTGTTAACTAGAATGTGATTTCAGGAGTTATACTGGGCAGATTGTTAGCAGAAGAGCAAGAAAACACAAGTACTTACAGAACCATAAAATACCAGTTCTTTTAATAACAGGCTTAAAAATAATAATATTATTTTCACTCACTATCCTAGTTGCCCTCAGGAATAATAAATGCAACAGGAATTAATCTGGTGTGCATTCATGCAGGGGATATAGACTCTTAAAACATAATGCTGGCTTGTAACATTTATATAAAACGCCAATAAAACACTTTTGGAAGTTTTTCTGCATTGCATTATGTTTGAGGAGAGCTTTGTTACTTTGCTCAGCGCATAGTGCCAACCAAGATCTCTTTTGGCTAATAACTTTCTTTTGCAGGCATATTTTAATTCTTTAAAAGAAAAATTAAGCTGGCATCCTTTGTTAAGACACGCGCACACACGCGCGCGCGCACACACACACACATATATGCAATAGGAACATATTGAATGGGTTCACCTACTGTAAGTATGTAACAGCAATTGTTCACATGCTAGCCTATGCCTTGTGGGATATTCTCAGGAGAAGAAAATGCTAAAGAGGCAAAACGCTGAAGAGGCAACCCCACACAAATCCGCAGTGGTGTCCCTAAGATTATTAGATGGCATTTTGTATGCCTCCTTCTGGCAACTCCTGCAGCCAAGCTTGTGCCAAATGCATTGCTCTGCTTTCCTTTGGACCACATCAGCGAGGCGAAGAAGAAGAAGAAGAAGAAGAAGAAGAAGAAGAAGAAGAAGAAGAAGAAGAAGAAGAGGAGGAGGAGGAGGAGGAGGAGGAGGAGGAGGAGGAGGAGGAGGAGGAGGAGGAGGAGGAGTTTGGATTTGATATCCTGCTTTATCACTACCCTAGGGAGTCTCAAAGCAGCTAACATTCTCCTTTCCCTTCCTCCCCCACAACAAACACTCTGTGAGGTGAGTGAGGCCGAGAGACTTCAGAGAAGTGTGACGAGCCCAAGGTCACCCAGCAGCTGCATGTGGAGGAGTGGAGACGCGAACCCGGTTCCCCAGATTAGGAGTCTACCGCTCTTAACCACTACACCACGCTGGCTCTGGGCAGTCCATACACACTGTCCAGGCTTGCACCCTGGAGAGTTCATTTTGGTGTTACTAATGCAGCAAAAGCAACACAGGAGGCAGGAGTTACAAGTTACAGAACCATATAATACCGGTCTTGAAAGACCTACACAGGCTCCCAGTACGTTTCTGAGCACCATTCAAAGTGTTGGTGCTGACCTTGAAAGCCCTAAATGGCCTCTGCCCAGTATACCTGAAGGAGAGTCTCCACCCCCATCGTTCTTCCCGGACATTGAGCTCCAGCTCCGAGGGCTTTCTGGCATTTCCCTCCCTGGGAGAAGTGAGGTTACAGGGAACCAGGCAGAGGGCCTTCTCGGTAGTGGTGCCTGCCCTGTGGAATGCCCTCCCATCAGATGTCAAGGAAATAGACAACTATCTGACTTTTAGAAGACATCTGAAAGCAGCCCTGTTTAGGGAAGTTTTTAACGTCTGATGTTTTATCGTGTTTTTAATCTTCTGTTGGGCGCCACCCAGAGTGGCTGGGGAAACCCAGCCATATGGGCAGGGTATAAAAAAATAAAAAAATAAAATTAGTTACTGGTCTCTGCAGCCACAGCTTGCACTGTGATTCTCCAGCGATTTGACTTCACTCCCAGAGGCACACTCCCTTTTCTCTCGACAAGCTTTGTTCCTCTGGTTTATCATGACAACCGTTCTTAACATTGGGCTTCAGCAAAGCAAAGGATTTAATTAGACAGCGCTAAGTGGCTTCTGATTGGCACAACTGTTTGCATTTGGTAAGTGTTGGGAAGGGAATAATTTACAGCTTTGGTTGGCGCCCCAAGAGTGAGTGGCGTTTTGCCAGTCTATTTCCTAGATCTGATGGATCAAGTAGTGCTGTAATAAAGCCAGTTCAGAGGGAGGCCAGGTAGCATTCCCCTCACTCTGTATAAGCTTTGAGAAACATCAACTGATAGTCAAACCTGCATGGCTGTGCCATCTGTCTGGGAGGATAGGTGCTGGTGGAGTGCTCTCGGGGCCCTGCAGGTATCATCCTGCCCATTCTCAGCCAGTGAGGTCTCTCCCAGGCCTATTTCAAGATGAAGGAGGTTGAATCTGGGACCATCTGCATAGAAGACAGATGCCCTACGACTTGGCTACTTTGTTTGGCTTTCTGCTACTCTTTTGCCTGCATAGGAACGTCTAGATTTTAAGTTAGGTGAAATTTGGAAGCAACTCTATAAACAGGCTTCATTACAAAAATACTGTCTCTATCAAAGTGAACTGCTGAATGAAGTCTGAATAAGGGGTGCTCTTCTGAGCTCTGATGCGATTACCATGGTTACCAAAAGTGTCTAGAGCCTAGTACAATTTTTCACTTTATGTTCCTATTTTTAAAAAAAATATAAAAAAGCAACAACAAAAACAACATTTACTTTTTGTGAGCAAATGGCAAGCATGCTATAAGAGTCACTCTATGGGGAAATCTGAAGAGGTCATACAGATAAACCCAGGGTTAAACTGTTGGTAGAAATCATTTTTAGTGTTTTAATTGAAAGAGAATATATTTGATATATTTCCACCCACCACAACCATTATAGTCTTATCCTTGGCTGAGATGACATGACTCAGGTTCCAACAATCATGTTTGCAAAGGATCAAATGGAAATGGAAACCTCTTATCCTCCCATAGAGGAGAACTGCCTGTGTTCAAAGACTCATTTGGAACATGGGAGCAGTAGGAAAAAACACAACCCAAACAATTTCTGTTACACCTGAGCAGATGCGTAGCAAGGGAGGGGCGGGGGGCAGGCCTCCCCTAGCTCCATACAAGCTCCACTCGCATGGGGGCAGCGTGCGGGGGCAGCGCCCCTGGCCCCTGGCCCACCCCTCGCCTCCTCTGCCCAAGCAGGATGAAAAAGAGTGCGCTACAGAACTGCTTCGGCCAGCTACCCGGATGGACTGCGCATCGTGACGGCATGACGCGCGCTGCGGAGCAACGCCCCGCCCCCAGGGGGTGCCACCCCAGGCAGCCAAGCGGCACAGTCCGCCACTGCACCTGAGCTGCCGCTGCCACTTCCCCCAGGCACCACAGACGTTCTAAGATGTTTCTTCTTCTTCTTCTTCTTCTTCTTCTTCTTCTTCTTCTTCTTCTTCTTCTTCTTCTTCTTCTTCTTCTTTACTACACAGCTTCCCCACTGCCATATTTGCACCTCGAAATAACAAATGGCAAGGCAGAATATTACAGATGATTTGTATCTTGGTGAGATACAAGATAGAGACTCTTGAACAAAACTGATGGATGCTGCCAGAGGACAATTTTCTGTTCCAACTTGACAATGTGTTATTTGCAGTGGAGACTGGTCCATTTGGGCAAATGGGGCACTGCCCCGCCGATCTCAGTCTGCTCTCAGCTAGACCCCACCTACGTGCCTTCTTACAACCAATCGCAGATCAAGCCAATGGCTCAGCTAGCCCAGCATCCGGAAGTCCCAGTGGTTAGCCTATGGGAAGCCCACATGTAAGGGGGACTCCCTACAGGGAGCCAGCCCCCATCATCCTAAGGTCCACCTCGCCAAGCACAGGGAGCAGCAGTGGGTCTGAAGCAGCCAGGGGGGAGGGGAAGGACTCGGAGGGAGAGAGAACCCAGCGTGTGGAACCATGGGAAAGCTCAGGGGAGGAGAGATGTAGGGAAGGGCTCAAGGATGCTGGAGAGCCCTTCCACCGTCTTGACAGGGAGGAGACTGAGAGGGCATCGTTCCTTCTGGCGCAAGAGTTAAGGAGAGCACTGCGACGCAGGTAAAGGGGGAGGCGTTTTGGGGTGTCCCGACTACTTTGCTGGTGTAAGAACAGACGTACGCTATTGCCGGATTCTGATTCGGAATGAGAGGTCATGTTTTAAGCTGTCTCTGCACTGTAAATACTTTGCACAATAAAAGTCTGAACTCAAGCGGAGTTACTCTAGAGTAGCCACGATGACCCTCTGACACCACAAGTAGATCCTGAATGGAACAGCGCTCTCCCCACCTGATTACCTTGGCAAGGATCCTGCTGTCCACAGAGGGCAAAGGGATGGTTACGCAGCCCACCTCTTATTGCCAACTGCCTCAACAGGATGGAGGTGAGGGTGGGAGCAAAGTCATTTGAGCCAGCTTTGCCTACAAAATGGCATTGCCTTTAAAGGAGGCAGAACAGGGCTTTGCTCCTCTAGGTTTAGGGAGCTGCATTTGGATTGGAAGGTCAACATTTATTTGTCCATCACAGATCGTTACAGTTCAACTGAAGTTACAACCCTTAAATGCCACCCATTTTGGTGCCACGTTCTCAGTCTGGTGAGTGGGCAAGAAAGACCTTCTTTTCCCGACGTCTCCATTCAGAAAATTCCCAAGTCAGAAACAAATAGATAAGTAAAACCCCTTGGAAAACACCCAGCCAATATACTTAAAATAAAATCAACAATTTATGCTAAGCACATTTCAAAAATTAAAGGAGACAACCTAATTATTTTGCCAGTGGGGAAACGATAGAGAAATGAGTCATGCTTTCATAACTCAATTGGGCTTTCTTAGTACTGGTTGCATAATTGCTTTAAGAAACTGTGTTATTTGTTTTCATTAACAATAATTGAACAATAAGTATGATACTGAGGATTTCCCCCCCTATTTGAAAGGAACAAACCCAAGGAATAAAATTCAAAAGGTGGATTCGCTGCCCCCTTTCCTGCTCTGATAATGCATGAATACTAACATTAATGCTATTAGAACAATGACAACAAAGATGATTACTTGACATACTTCAAAGCTGCATTGGTTTTAATTGGAGCAAATAATAATAATAATAATAATAATAATAATAATAATAATAATAATAGATTATTTATTTATACCCCGCCCATCTGGCTGGGTTTCCCCAGACACTCTGGGCGGCTTACAACAGAAAAATGAAATAAAATAATCAAATTTTCTCTAAAACCATGCCAACTGCCAATATTCAGTAAAGGCAGTATCATGGACCATCTGCCCGATTCAATGGAAAGCTGCTGAAAGAATATGATGTAATCAAAGTATACACTCCAGAAGAAGAAGGAATGTGAAATGGGTCAATATGAATAATTGTGTTCCCTGCTTTCTTTCCTCTCGGGAAAAATGATCACTCCCCTTGAAGTGGCAAGTGGAAGACAATGAGCAATTTTAGACTTGCCCACTCTCTGTTTTCTTTACCACACCATTAACAGCACCGCTGACCCATTTGCAGCAAATAAGTGCAACTTTCTCCAGCAAGCTGGAGGCTCACGAAGATTCACACTCTGTCGGTAAGAAACCATCCTTGTTTCTGGTTTCTTAGCACCTCTTTTAAGATCTTGCATAAATAACATATTGATTTCCGATGAAAGTAAGGACAAGGGCTCTTTCTCCAGTAGTGCCTCTAGGGTGTTTGAAGAAGATGCCTGGATTATTTGGCTCTTAAGCATCCTCCTCGTTGCAAATACGTCCCCACCACGAAATCTGTCTATAATCTCAACGTTATCCGGAGAGAATTAAATATTCCTCTTGTCCCTGATGGGCCCAAATGATCAGCTACCAGCAAAGGCAGCAAGTTAGCAAGGAAGATACTGTGGTTGTGAAATGATTTTCATGCAGCGGGTGCTGTGCCAATGATAAAAAAAGGACCACAATGCACAACAAACATTTGTGGGGTGAAGCTTTCAGGTGACCAGTGTAGAGGTCAAGAGAGCAACCTGTGGAAATTTGGGTTCAGATCCCTGTTCTGCTATAAAACTTGCTGCTTTGTTTTTTTGGGAGGGGGCATCATCAGGAGTGTACACATGGCCTCCATCAAACATTTATTGGACATGTGGCAGAATTGAGAGCGTGCATCAGTGTCATGAATACGCTAGCTCCTAGCCTAGGAATGCAGCCAGTAGCAGACCGCAGTTTGCAACCGTCGGGATCAGATTTCTCTCAGACAGAGGACAGAAGGCAGATGCGGACCTGCCCTCCTCTTGACCCCGAGAGGCAGCCAGATAAGGCTGGAGCAGAGACTGTGCTGGAATCCAACCACAGCTCACGAGAGGCACAGGCAGGCGCGAAAGAGATGATTGACAGCCTGTCTTCTCAGGAAGAAGTTGGAGAGGATCCAATGAACCCACGAAGTTGTCGGCGGGGGAGGGTGTTTGACAGGAAACAAAATAAGAAGCGCAAGGGTCATAGCTTCAGTTTATACTGCCGGAAACGGAAGGTTTCTTTAGAAGGGTCAACTGAGTGATGATACCAGAGGCTTGGCTAGAGCCGTCCAGAGCTAATTGCTTGTTTTTTCAATAAAAGGTAAAGGGACCCCTGACCATTAGGTCCAGTCATGACCGGCTCTGGGGTTGTGCGCTCATCTCGCATTATTGGCCGAGGGAGCTGGCGTATAGCTTCCAGGTCATGTGGCCAGCATGACAAAGCCGCTTCTGGCTGTAGCAGTTCCTATTTATCTACTGGCATTTTGACGTTCTTTCAAACTGCTAGGTTGGCAGGAGCTGAGACCAAGCAACGGGAGCTCACCCCGTCACAGGGATTCGAACCGCTGACCTTCTGATCAGCAAGCCCTTGGCTCAGTGGTTTAACCCACAGCGCCACCTGGGTCCCATTGTTTTTGCAATAAATCCTCCTTTATAATTACATATGTTTACTGTGTTATCAAGCCGGGAACATGGACTCCTAACAATCAAGTAGCCCAACCACTGCCACACCTGCTTGCCTCTATGCCTGCTGCCATTGGCTTTCCATTTGGAAAGTGGCTGTGTGCACAAGCCAACACACGCACATATAGCACATGTGTCTAATGAGGGAGAATCCAGACTACTTCAGAATTCCATTCCACGTGTTGATGGTGCATGAATACCACCACTATTGCTGCTGTTATTGATACTTTCCTGTGTTCCGGCCACATTCAAGCACTTTGCGGCCCCATTCAGTTTAATGGGAGTAATTAAGGCTACAATCCTAAACACACTTGCTAGGGAGTAAGTGCCACTGATCACAATGGGACTTACTTCCAAGTGAACATGGACAGGCTTGCAGGGAGATATACTAAAGAAGGCTGCTCGCCGAAGAATTGATGCTTTTGAATTATGGTGCTGGAGGAGACTCTTGAGAGTCTCATGGACTGCAAGAAGATCAAATCTATCCATTCTTAAGGAAATCAGCCCTGAGTGCTCACTGGAAGGACAGATCGTGAAGCTGAGGCTCCAAGACTTTGGCCACCTCATGAGAAGAGAAGAATCATTGGAAAAGACCCTGATGTTGGGAAAGATGGAGGGCACAAGGAGAAGGGGACGATAGAGGACGAGATGGTTGGTCAGTGTTCTCAAAGCTATGAACATGAGTTTGACCAGACTGCGGGAGGCGGTGCAGGACAGGAGTGCCTGGTGTGCTGTGGTCCATTGGGTCACGAGGAGTTGGACACAACTAAACGACTAAACAAATACTATACTGTATTGAATTGAAGGTTGGAATTGAAGAGTTCTACCATCCCAATTTACTCCTCCCCAAAAACAAATTCACTATTCGTGATTGCATACCCTCCAGCATTTCTCTGATGAAAATAGGGACATCCTATTCAATAATAATAATAATAATAATAATAATAATAATAATAATAATAATGTTATTATTGTTATTATTGTTATTTTCTGTTTATACCCCATCTATCTGGTGGGGTTGCACCATTTTGATTTCCATTCCACCTTAAGGGTTTGCAGACACATGTCACATGTCACATGTCTGCTACGTGCCTGCACAGATTGCTGGGAAACTGTTGTATAGCTTTTGCTTTCGCTTCTGTTGTTCTCTCTCGCAGAGAGAAGACATGTTATTCCGCTGTCTGCATAAACTGCTGTAAATATGCTTCTGCACTTGTCCTCAGAGCCTATTTTGTTGCGTCGGACACTCTGCTAATATCTTCCTGCTTCGGAGAAGCAGAGCCATAATCAGCGTTGCTCCAGAGGACCAGCCAGCGTATCGGCTGGAGGGCCTGGGCCAGCTGGAGGCAAGCCAACAAGCCACACCATGCCCTTGGATGTCAACAGCCCCAACCACTCTTGGCTGCTTCCAACATATAATAATAATAATAATAATAATAATAATAATAATAATATTAAACATTTTAAAAAAAACTGCCCTTCAGATGGCTCCGGGGTAAGATAACTTGGTGCCTTCCAACATTTCTTGGATGGAAATAGGGATGCCCTAGGGGAAAGCAGGACAAATCAGAAACCAGGACAGCTTCTGTTCATCCGGAACTGCCCCTGGAAAAAAGGGGCACTTGGAGGGTCTGTGATTGAGATACACTGCAGAGTGAAATTCATGAGAAACCCCCTCTGTGAAAAATCTTTAAACACAGACAGACTCCGCATATTTTGCTGGAGTTACAGCTGCAAACTGGTTTGATTTTCTTGAAGTCCCCCTGCTGAGAACTTGCCTAGAGGTAAATGTAAGATGTAATCCTGAAGCAATGGGGGTACTCCAAAGCAAATGATCTAATGAAACCATAGTCCTCTCGGTTAAGATAACCACCTGGTGCAATATTTCACCTACGGGTGGCCTTTGAATGAAAGACAGAGCAAAATTATGAGTTTCTGGAAACCTAGCAGAATATAGCACAGGTTTAGCACTTGTTTCCATAGTGTTTGCTCCCATAAAAGAATATTACTTCCAACACACAGAGAAATGAGCACCAAGCCTGTACTATATTCCACTACATTTCTGGAAGTGGCTGCCTGCCTGCGCACTATCTCAGCACAGTGATATATGGTATGGTTATCTCCTGCTTGGACCACTGCAAAGGATGGGGCTGTGTGGGGCTACCTTTGAAGGTGGCTCAGAAACTACAACTAAATCCAGAATGCAGCTGCCACCTGGTGACTGGGAGTGGCTGCTGGGACCATAGAACACTTGTACATAAAGGATCTACATTGGGTCCCAGTACGTTTCAGAGCACAATTCAAAGTGTTGGTGCTGACCTTTAAAGCCCTAAAGGTCTCAACCTGTTCCCAACAATGTCAACCTCTGATGCTTGCCCTGGCAACCACACAAGTCCTGAAATGGATACTTTCTTTCTTTCTTTCTTTCTTTCTTTCTTTCTTTCTTTCTTTCTTTCTTTCTTTCTTTCTTTTGTTTTAATCCCCCCCCCCCAGTTTGTTGCAAGGTCAGAATTAATTTCAGGGTCTCAGTGAAAGTGTGAATTCACTAAAGTGAATGGACATTTTAAGACCAATGATTATGGCGAAGCCATTATTGATTTCCGTGGCGGAGAGATGTTGCCCCCTGTGTCTTAAACTCAGAGAGCACTCTTATCCTCTATTAAAACCTTCAACCATCTCATTCCTTTTCTTTTCTCTTTAAAATGAACAAACTAATGACAGATTTATCCCAGCCAGCGTTACCTGCTTGCTTCTTACATTGAGCTAAACGTTGAAATTACAAGATGGGCTAAAAGTGGTGCTCTGTTCTTCTTAAAATTTGATACCAGGTCCCTTTGGCCACTTATAAATAAAGAAAAGTGAATTGCCATTGATTCACCCCACAGCTGGAATAGCTGGAATGAAATTTGCTAGTAGCTACAAATCAATAAAACATTTCTAACTGAGAATATAATATTGAAATCTATGGAGAAAAAGTAAGGGTTGTTACATTACAGAAAACATCATGCTTTGAAAGGGAGCTGCCATGCCATTAATTTCTCAGCTCCTGAGAAAGATAAATTTTCAGATGTCATGTACAGAAGTCTAGAGTTGAATGAGCCTAAAAGTTATAAAATCTCTGTATCACCAGCTCTATTAATCCCAATAGATGGGCAGGAATAAGAGCATAAGAACATAAGAGCCTGCTGGATCAGGCCAATGGTCCATCTAGTTCAGCATCCGGCAGATAGCTTGAAGAAGGTGTTGACCCCATGTGCTGCAGCCATGAAAAAGGCAAATTCCATGCTAAGGATCATCAGCAAAGGAATTGAAAATAAAACTGCTAATCTCATGATGCCATTATAAAAACCGATGGTGTGACCACATTTGGAGTAGTGTGTACAGTTCTGGTCTCCTCACCTCAAACATGACATTGTAGAGTTGGAAAAGGTTCAGAAAAGGGCCACCAAAATGATAAAGGGGTGTCAGGCTGCCTCCACCATCTCCCCATGGCTGGTTGCCCAGGAACGTACAAAGACAAGGAACGTTCTTATCGTCCGCTTTTTATTCAGTATTTCCAGAGAGAGGCTATGGAGCCCAGCCTCTTGGATAACGACATTGTCCCTAGTGAATCTCCACCTCCCCGTCTCTCTCACTTCCTCATTCGTCATCCTCATCACCTCCTCTACGGGAGCCCTCTGTATTTGAGCTCTTTGCTCTCCTACTTTCAAGGCTCACTGGGTTCTGGGACTGTGCCTGTCGGCTGTCACCTGTCAGGGGCTGGTCTGGATCGGAAGATTGGGGAATGCAATCGCAGGGAGATCAGCTTCTAACAGAAGAGGAGGAAAAATATTCGTTTGCCCCCCCCCCCCGTCCAGCGTTTCTAGAAGCAGAGAGAAAGGCAAACACAGAAGCTGCACAGTTGAGACAGGAGCTGCCCAACTATGGGACAGTAGTTAAGCAACCAGAAGGGAGGGAGCAGTTGGGTGATACATAAATTGAGAGCGAGGGAAAACCCCCTCCCTCCCCACAAACTCGGAGGTCCAAGCGTGTCAGAGAACAAAGGAGAACACTTCAATCTCCCAGGACATTCTATTGTTGTTGTTTAGTCGTTTAGTCGTGTCCGACTCTTCGTGACCCCATGGACCATAGCACGCCAGGCACTCCTGTCTTGCACTGCCTCCCGCAGTTTGGTCAAACTCATGTTCGTAGCTTCGAGAACACTGTCCAACCATCTCATCCTCTGTCGTCCCCTTCTCCTTGTGTCCTCAATCTTTCCCAACATCAGGGTCTTTTCCAAGGATTCTTCTCTTCTCATGAGGTGGCCAAAGTATTGGAGCCTCAGCTTCACGATCTGTCCTTCCAGGGAGCAGGACATTCTATACAAGATCTCAAAGTAGCTGTCTTATTACAAAATAATTTCAGAAATAGAGTGGAAAGAGAAGTTGCTGAATTGTAACTTATTGCCAAACTTAAAACCATGGAGAGACCTGGTCTGAATAGAGACATTGGAGTCTTATCTCATTATACACAATAAAGCTATTTTTAGCCATCTCACCCCATGATTTTTCCTGTAAGCCAATTGCAGTCGTCAACAGTCGTCAACAGGTTCACCACACCTATCAGCCAATCACCCATTCTCACCACCCTTCTGAGTAATACCCCTCCCCACCCTCTGACTATACATAAGGATCTGGTGACTTCTGTTTCAGTGTATCTGAAGAAGTGTGCATACACACGAAAGCTCCTAGCAATGACAAACTTAGTTGGTCTCTAAGGTGCTACTGGAAGGAATTTTTTGTTGTTGTTGTTTCGACTAAACAACAACAATATATATAATTTATTGAGCTAATGTCTTCTCTTTGGTGATCACTCATAGCTGAGTAAGATTGTCTTCCATAAACACAGTTTTAACAGTGAGTCCTTTGGGTTTGGGATGGGTTTTTGGAAGTCACCTGTGTGTGAATTTGTTTTATGTGTGTAGATCAGTGCACGCTGATTAATGCACAGTCCTCGCAGTAAGGCTCTATTCGAAATAATATTTATTGATTTTCAAACATTACAAATTACAAAAATTCACAAAAAACATAAAAAAGAAAAACATATCAATTCTAACATTTTAATTAACATTGTAGACTTCCTCGATTCCCCTCGCACTGGGTCAATTTTAAACTCCAAATTAAGCAATTTTCATTTATTATCTTAAATCATTCTAACACATTTTTTCATTATCTCACAACTATTTCTATTCTTAAAAGCATCGACTATCTTCCACCCATAATTCATCTTAGTCCAAATCTAAATTTATTTTCCCATCAATCTATCCTCTATTTCTCCCCTTAGCCTCAAATTTATACCCATTTTTTATGCATTCAAATATTATTTCTTTTATCATAATAACACTGGGAGGGCATTATTCCATGCTGGTTCTTCTTTGAAGGCTCTTTGAATCAAGCATGACTCCTGTCCGTCCGTTCCCCCCCCCCTACTGAGGGAACAATGTTCCATGCAGCTTCTTCATCATCTTTAAATTCAAAATGTTGTATAAGATAAGAGTAGATGTTCTGTTCTGTTTGTAAAAACTAATAAAATATATTATAAAAAAGAAACATAGAGGAGAGTTGTAAAGCAAAGGTTTATTGCTACTCAAACTTACTTAATAATGTTAGCCGGACAAAGATATCCCGCTCTTCATTGCTTTTTAAAACCCTTTTATGTTAAGTGAGGCAGTGAGAGATTTTACTTTCTTGGGTTCCATGATCACTGGCAGATGGTGACAGCAGTCACGAAATTGAAAGACGCCTGCTTCTTGGGAGAAAAGCAATGACAAACCTAGACAGCATCTTAAAAAGCAGAGACATCACCTTGCCTACAAAGGTCCGTATAGTTCAAGCTATGGTATTCCCAGTAGTGATGTATGGAAGTGAGAGCTGGACCATAAAGAAGGCTGATCACCGAAGAATTGATGCTTTTGAATTATTGTGCTGGAGGAGACTCTTGAGAGTCCCATGGACTGCAAGAAGATCAAACCTATCCATTCTTAAGGAAATCAGCCCTGAGTGCTCACTGGAAGGACAGATCGTAAAGCCGAGGCTCCAATACTTTGGCCACCTCATGAGAAGAGAAGAATCCTTGGAAAAGACCCTGATGTTGGGAAAGATGGAGGGCACTAGGAGAAGGGGACGGCAGAGGATTAGATGGTTGGACAGTGTTTTCGAAGCTATGAACATGAGTTTGACCAAACTGTGGGAGGCAGTGGAAGACAGGAGTGCCTGGCGTGCTATGGTCCATGGGGTCATGAAGAGTTGAACACGACTAAACAACAACAATGTTAAGACCTGATGCAGAGCTCTCGGTGCACCTTTCTGAAAGTTGCACTTCCTCAAGTGCCTTGGGAGCAATGTTGCACAATCCCGCCTCATTCTCGAGTTGCTCTTGTCTACATATATTCAATAAGATTTGTTTATTTTTGGCAGCATACCAAATGATACCACATTGACTTTGCTGGGCGATTCGCAGGATAATAACATAACATTTTCCGGTGATTTTTATTGGTGCTCATGACTCGTAAAAAGAAGGGAGCTAGAATCATGGATCTCAGATGAGCGCGCAACCCCAGAGTCGGTCACGACTGGACCTAATGGTCAGGGGTCCCTTTACCCTTTACCTTTAGTATCATGGAAGGGACCCAGGTGGCGCTGTGGTTAAACCACTGAGCCTAGGGCTTGCTGATCAGAAGGTCGGCGGTTTGAATCCCTGTGATGGGGTGAGCTCCCATTGCTTGGTCTCAGCTCCTGCCAACCTAGCAGTTCGAAAGCACGTCAAAATGCAAGTAGATAAATAGGAACCGCTACAGCGGGAAGGTAAACGGCGTTTCCATGTGCTGCTCTGGTTTGCCAGAAGCAGCTTTGTCATGCTGGCCACATGACCTGGAAGCTATACGCCGGCTCCCTCGGCCAATAATGCGAGATGAGCGCGCAACCCCAGAGTCGGTCACGACTGGACCTAATGGTCAGGGGTCCCTTTACCCTTTACCTTTAGTATCATGGATCTCAGATGTATGAATGAAAGCTCTGAACTTTGGGGGGAGGGAATTATACCATTGCAAGCAGTTTGAATATCCTGGGCTGAGTGAAGAAGACACCCAATTCCAATAAGAATGCACAAATGATTATAGAAGCACTAGTTCCCTAGGTCCCAAGTGATATATATGAAACTACTTCATTTTGGGTCAGTCTACCTAACATAGTTTGGTTTACTCTTAGTTATTTAAATAGAGATGTTGATGTCTGAACCTAGCACTTTGAGCATGCAAGGAAACAAATTATTATTTGTTAGTAAAAGAGGGTATTCTAGCTAATCATATATTTGTAAAAAGTAATTTGGCAGTGGCCAACATATAACAAACCATTTGTCCATATTCCCCAACCCTTCTATGTAAATTAAGAGGGGGGAAACACTGGTTGAAGGGATATTTCATACCCTAAGTTTTCTGTTTATTTGACATTTATTTCTTTTGCAATACTGCTTTGCTTCATCACATGGGAAAGAAATCTCCTTCTTTGTTTCTGATGCTTCCAACGTGTTTTTGGAAGCATCTTGGTTTTGCAATAAGATGGGATAATTTTGGTGAACGCAGTAAAAGTTTATGGCTGATACCAGGAAGAAATTGTTGGTTTATAATGTTTTGAATGCATGTATAATGCTTAAAAAGTATGAGTAAGTATTGGTTTTGAATTTATTTGTTTATTTAACAACATCTATATATTTCTTGATTGTTAAAAAACAAACAAACCCAACTCTAAGCAGTTAAAAATGTAATGTACAATAAAGGTAAAGGGACCCCTGATCATTAGGTCCAGTCGTGACTGACTCTGGGGTTGCGGCGCTCATCTCACTTTATTGGCCGAGGGAGCCGGTGTACAGCTTCCGGGTCATGTGGCTAGTATGACAAAGCTGCTTCTGGCGAACCAGAGCAGCACATGGAAACACCATTTACCTTCCCGCTTAGAGCGGTACCTATTTATCTAATTGCACTTTGATGTGCTTTCGAACTGCTAAGTTGGCAGGAGCTGGGACCGAGCAACAGGAGCTCACCCCGTGGCGGGGATTCGAACCACCGACCTTGATTGGCAAGCCCTATGCTCAGTGGTTTAACCCACAGCGCCACCCGCTGTACAATAGAGACTGCTTAATAACCAATTCGTCTCCATATATATTGTTCTGGTTGGCATCCACCTGTCTTGAGAGACAATGAAGTACACCTCCAGGGGTGAAGTCAAAACCCTGGAGAATCGCAGCGCCTGCTGTGGCTGCAGAGACAGGTAACTCGTAACTGTTGTCTCCCATGTTGTTTTTGCTGCATTAGCAGCACTGAAGTGACCACTCCAGGGTGCAAGCCTGGACAGTGTGTTTGGAGGTCCTGGGTTGCCCAGAAGAAGAAGAAGAGTTTGGATCTGATATCCCGCTTTATCACTACCCAAAGGAGTCTCAAAGCAGCTAACAATCTCCTTTTCCCTTCCTCCCCCACAACAAACCCTCTGTGAGGTGAGTGGGGCTGAGAGACTTCAGAGAAGTGTGACTAGCCCAAGGTCACCCAACAGCTGCATGTGGAGGAGCGGAGACGCGAACCTGGTTCACCAGATTACAAGTCTACCGCTCTTAACCACTACACCACACTGGCTCCCTCTCAAGACAAGACTCCCCTCTCAGCCTTGCTGATGTGGTCCAAAGGAAAGCACAGCAATAGGTTGGACATCAGCTTGTCTGCAGGAGTTGCTGGAAGGCAACATATAAGGTGCCATTCAACCATCTTGCACAAACAAACAAACAAATACTTATATATGACATTTATGATTAGGTTTTGGAGCATACTAAACATAAAAATGCAAATGCCATGTTTTCTCTCCAAGTGTACATTTAAAAATGATTTTATTTGTTCACCTTTAAAGGTATGTAACACTTTGGTTCCCTGTAACTTCACTTCTCACAGTGAGGGGGCCGCCAGAAGGCCTTCGGAGCTGGTCCATTTTGTCCAGGCTGAACGCTGGAGGTGGAGGTGCTCCTTTCGGTATACATTGGCCAAGGTCACTTAGGGCTTTAAAGATCAACACCAATAATTTGAATTCTGCTGGGAAATGTAGTGGGAGCCAATGTAGACCCTTTAGGACTGCTGTTATATCTTAACAGTCTTGTTATTATTATTATTTATACCCCGCCCATCTGGCTGGGTTTCCCCCGCCACTCTGGGCGGCTTCCAACAAATACCAAAATACATTAAAATATCACAGATTAAAAACTTCCCTAAACAGGGCTGCCTTTAGGTGTTTTCTAAATGTCCTTGACCTCCGATGGGAGGGCGTTCCACAGGGCGGGTGCCACTACTGAGAAGGCCCTCTGCCTGGTTCCCTGTAACTTTGCTTCTCACGGCGAGGGAACCGCCAGAAGGCCCTCGGCGCTGGATCTCAGTGTCCGGGCTGAACGATGGGGGTGGAGACGCTCCTTCAGGTATATAGGACCGAGGCTGTGAGTAACTGCCTCTTATGCAGCTCTAGTTCACACATGAACACATTGCCTGATATCTCATTGCCATGGCATTGCTCTCCTGTCCTGATCATATTTACGTCTGGTTGAGCTGCAAGAAAGAAACCATGGCGATGAAAAGCTGCTCTCTCTGCCTTCTTCTCACAAGGCCACACAAAAACGTGTTGTCATTTTCACGTGCATTACTCCTAATATGCACATTTTATACCAAATTTTACCTAGTACATTTATTTCTGAAACCAGTTTTTCCTTGATTTAATGCATGCCTGTGTGCTTATTATACACGGATTTTGTATGCTTATTCCCCCCCTGCAATGCATGCATTTTTTTATGCACACTTTAATATACATATTTTTTTGGATGCATTTTGGGTGGGCTGGAGAACCGCACTGCAGATTTTTGAGAACTGGGAATAATGATGCACCTCTATATTTCAGTTTGCATCTTGGAAGTGCAAATGAGTTAGGTTGACATTAAAAGGTGAACTGGAGGGGGGGGGAATCTCCTCTGTTTCTACGCTCAACTCACTATAGTAGAACTTATCTGAACACAAAGTGAACTTACATGAAGAGAAAAAGAGGAGTAAAAACCTGACAGTATAAAATGCTCTCACAAAAATGAGCAGAAGCATAAATAAGACATTTACTGTTAGGCAGAGATAGCCGAGCTGACCTTATACCTTGTCTGCAACGCCATGGCCTCTGGCTATCACTAACCTACGGAGGTGGTGACTGTGGTGACTGTGTCGACCACAGCAAACTATGGCAAGTTCTTAAAGAAATGGGAGTGCCTGATCACCTCATCTGTCTCCTGAGAAATCTCTATGTGGGACAAGAAGCTACAGTTAGAACTGGATATGGAACAACTGATTGGTTCAGAATTGGGAAAGGAGTACGACAAGGTTGTATATTGTCTCCCTGCTTATTTAACTTGTATGCAGAATTCATCATGCGAAAGGCTGGACTAGATGAATCCCAAGCCGGAATTAAGATTGCCGGAAGAAATATCAACAACCTCAGATATGCAGATGACACAACCTTGATGGCAGAAAGTGAGGAGGAATTAAAGAACCTTTTAATGAGGGTGAAAGAGGAGAGCGCAAAATATGGTCTGAAGCTCAACATCAAAAAAACCAAGATCATGGCCACTGGTCCCATCACCTCCTGGCAAATAGAAGGGGAAGAAATGGAGGCAGTGAGAGATTTTACTTTCTTGGGCTCCTTGATCACTGCAGATGGTGACAGCAGTCACGAAATTAAAAGACGCCTGCTTCTTGGGAGAAAAGCAATGACAAACCTAGACAGCATCTTAAAAAGCAGAGACATCACCTTGCCGACAAAGGTCCGTATAGTTAAAGCTATGGTTTTCCCAGTAGTGATATATGGAAGTGAGAGCTGGACCATAAAGAAGGCTGATCGCCGAAGAATTGATGCTTTTGAATTATGGTGCTGGAGGAGACTCTTGAGAGTCCCATGGACTGCTAGAAGATCAAACCTATCCATTCTTAAGGAAATCAGCCCTGAGTGCTCCCTGGAAGGACAGATCGTGAAGCTGAGGCTCCAATACTTTGGCCACCTCATGAGAAGAGAAGAATCCTTGGAAAAGACCTTGATGCTGGGAAAGATGGAGGGCACAAGGAGAAGGGGACGACAGAGGACAAGATGGTTGGACAGTGTTCTCGAAGCTACGAACATGAGTTTGACCAAACTGCGGGAGGCAGTGCAAGACAGGAGTGCCTGGCGTGCTCTGGTCCATGGGGTCACGAAGAGTCGGACACGACTAAACGACTAAACAACAACAACCTACGGAGGACCAAATATGTGACATTTGTTTTATACAGGCTTTAATAATGGGAAGAGGCAGAAGTGCATCACTCGAGGTCAGCCTGTGCTGGCAGGCCATAGCTCAGAGGAATAGTTCATGCTTTGCATTTTTAAAGTCCTATGTACCTTCTTCTTCTTTGGTGATCACTCGTAGCCGAGTAATATTGTCTTCCATAAACATGGTTTTAACAGCGGGTCTGTAAGTGACTGTGGAGGCCAA
This sequence comes from Zootoca vivipara, assembly GCF_963506605.1. Classification (NCBI taxonomy): domain Eukaryota; kingdom Metazoa; phylum Chordata; class Lepidosauria; order Squamata; family Lacertidae; genus Zootoca; species Zootoca vivipara. The sequence goes on from NC_083278.1 coordinate 110,061,483, forward strand.
TTCTGGATCCACACGTCCTTCCACAGTGGGGACATTGGTTTCCGAGCAGGAGTCGATCACGGTGTGGATTTACCAAGCGTGCCTTCCTCTTAGCATGTTTCTCCCTTTTGTCCTGAGTTCGAGCGTCTTCAAAGCCCATGACACCTTTGGTAAAGGCTGTTCTCCAAGTAGAGCGCTCGCAGGCCAGTGTTTCCCAAATGTTGGTGTTTTTTTAATTTTTTTTTGCCTTGAGATCAGTCTTTAAACCTCTTTTGTTGACCACCAGTATTACGCTTTCCATTTTTAAGTTTGGAATAGAGTGGTTGCTTTGGAAGACGATCATCAGGCATCCGCACAACATGACCAGTCCAATGAAGCTGATGTTGAAGAATCATTGCTTCGACACTGGTGATCTTTGCTTCTTCTTCCAGTACACTGGTATTAGTTTGCCTGTCTTCCCAAGTGATATGATGGAATCCTTCAAGGAGTTGGAGATGGTGTTTATAAGTGGTCCATGTTTCACATATACAGTACGGTACTATGTACCACCCCTGGCACTGGCACTTAAAAGGGGCTCAGGCAGCTGACTGTTGAAAGACCTCTGTTTGAGAGCTTGGATAGTCTGCTGGGAATAAAAAAAAGGTAAAGTTTACCCCTGACCATTAGGTCCAGTCGTGACCGACTCTGGGGTTGCGCGCTCATCTCGCATTATTGGCCGAGGGAGCCGGCGTAAAGCTTCCAGGTCATGTGGCCAGCATGACAAAGCCACTTCTGGCAAACCAGAGCAGCACATGGAAACGCCGTTTACCTTCCCGCTGTAGCGGTTCCTATTTATCTACTTGCATTTTGACGTGCTTTCGAACTGCTAGGTTGGCAGGAGCTGGGACCAAGCAACGGGAGCTCACCCCGTCACAGGGATTTGAACCACCGACCTTCTGATCAGCAAGCCCTAGGCCAGGCATCCCCAAACTTCGGCCCTCCAGATGTTTTGGACTACACTTCCCATCATCCCTGACCACTGGTCCTGTTAGCTAGGGATCATGGGAGTTGTAGGCCAAAACATCTGGAGGGCCGAAGTTTGGGGATGCCTGCCCTAGGCTCAGTGGTTTAACCACAGCGCCACCTGCTGGGAATAGTAGAGAGCTATTTGGACAGTTGGCCTTTCTCAGAGTAGGTGGTGCCACATATCTAGCTTCCATAAGCGTAGTAGAAAAACAGAAACCATGCAAGTATGAAGCTGCAGATGATTCTGGGTAGAGATAAAAGAAGGCATCGTTTTCATTTTCTACCCTGTAATAGTACAGCACTATTTCACTTCTGCTGCAGTTCATCTTCTGCCCCAAACTACAGTATTCAGCTCGCTGTCCGCTGTAGCAAAACTTGCATAATTTACCTTATTTATCGCACAGATTACATTGCTGTTACATTATTCTAACCCATTCATTTCGATACAAAGGAAATGCAATGGGAATGGGAATGGGGAATGTGATCAGTTGAGTGTTGTTTGCAGACTGAAAGGAGCAACAGCAGATGCTGGTCATATTTGCTGGGCTCATTTCTGTTCCACGTATGAGATGAATAAGCAAAGATTAGCAATTTCTGCTTCTGTTCCTGTTTTCCTCAGAGATCTCCAACATGATCATCCCCATTGCTGGAGACTTTGAAAACTCCCCTCTTAGAGGAGTCTTTACTGACTCCCAGAAAAGGGCTCGGGAGAATGATGCTGATATCCTTTCTCTTAGTCCTGACTTTAATATGTGTACATTCACGATTTGCTATTCATTATTTTGCCCATGTGGTCAGCAGTCATAACTGTGAGCGCTCAGCGTATGTTGATCAATAAGTTGCTTTTAAAGGGACTTCTTAAAATGACTGGAAGGATTCTGAAACTACCCAGGTTTATTTGCCTGATGAACATCAAAGTAATCAAGGTTGCAAAATGTGAAAGTAATCAAGGATGATAGTAATCACACTTCAAAGTTCGGTTTCATTAACTAACACACTAGCCCCATTTAATGAACTAAGCATGTTAATAGAAATAAATGAAAATCACTACCAAAAAGACACCCTTCCTTTCTTGATCATAGAATCTCAGATCTGTAGAGCTGGAAGGCATCCCAAGAATCATCTAGTCCAACTCCCTGCAATGCAGGAGTCACAGCTAAGGAATGGCTGAAAGATGGCCATCCAACCTCTGTTTAAAAACCTCTGCTGCTCTTCGGGATTATCCATTCCACTGTAGAATCGTAGATTTGGAAATGACCCTGAGGATCATTCTGGTCCAGCACAGTCATGGATTACGCAGATGTCCCTGCAACCTTGGCATGATCAACAGCATGCTCTAACCAACTGAGCTATCTAGCTTCTCGGGAAAATAATACCTTTATCTGGTACTAAAAAGATGACAAAGTTGGTGCCTGGGGGCCTTCAGTAAGAGAGGATTTCATAGATATGGAGCCACAACAAAAAAGGTCCTATCCATCCCTCCAACCCTCCCTCAAAGGGGTTACCAGAAGAGCCAGTATGGCATAATGGTTAGAGTGTTGGACTAGGACCTTGCAAGAGCAGGGTTTGAATCCCCACTCAGCCAGTGACTTTGGACCAGTCACTGTCTCTTAGTCTAACCTACCTCACAGGGTTGTTGTGAGGATGAAGTGGGGAGGAGAGGAATAATGAACACCACCTTGATATCCTTGGAAGATAAAGGTGGCAAATAATTGTAATAAATAGATGTTGTTGTTTAGTCGTTTAGTCGTGTCCGACTCTTGGTGACCCCATGGACCATAGCATGCCAGGCACTAAATAATAGATAGATTATTTAATAAATAGATAGATAGGTGTTAACCTAAGGATACAGGCAGGTTTATGGCAGGAGAGACATTCCATAAATAATGGAATTTTAGAGGACATCTGAAGGCAGCCCTGTTTAAGGAAGCTTTTAATGTTTAATAAATTATTGTATTTTAATACTTCTGTTGAAAGCCGCCCAGAGTGGCTGGGGAGGCCCAGCCAGATGGGCAGGGTATAAATAAATTATTATTATTATTATTATTATTATTATTATTATTATTATTATTATTATTATTATTATTGGAGCCCCAAGCCAAGTAAGGTTTTACAGATTAGAAGCAGCACTTCTGAACTGGGCCTGGAAACAAATAGGCAGGCAGTCTGGAACATTTACTATATAATTTCATAGAATCATAGAGTTGGAAGAGACCACAAGGGCCATCCAGTCCAACCCCCTGCCAAGCAGGAAACACCATCAAAGCATTCTTGACATATGCCTGTCAAGCCTCTGCTTAAAGACCTCCAAAGAAGGAGACTCCACCACACTCCTTGGCAGCAAATTCCACTGCCGAACAGCTCTTACTGTCAGGAAGTTTGAACTTCCTGTCAGGAAGTTTGAACTTCTGGTCCCAGTCATCAACCTGGTCACTGCCCCCCTGCATCAAAATTCTGCATTTTCCGAATTCTGCAATTCAGTTCCGTACCAGAACCCCAGTTTTTCCTTGCTCAGTTTCATTCTTCTGTGGTTGGGAGCTGACAAATGGATTTGGCACACAGACACGAACCACTTACCTCCTGGACCACGGTCTTTTGAAGCCTGCTCAGAAGAACTAGCCAGCTGTGACATGAGAAATCCTTTACAGAAGCTGCCAGGCAAATCATTTGGAATGAATCAATCAGCAATTGCCCTGTCTCACCCAAAAGGCCATTGTCAAATCAACAAACAGGTTGCTTTGGTGGAGCAAATGTGTTTGCTGTAGGTTAATCAAACAGCCCTGCTCTACGCTGACCCATGTTTCGGTGAGGTTTCTGTACATCAGGTATGGTTTCTCGCAGCAAGAGTTTCCATAAATAAATAAACACAAGGACCAAAGAATGCAATCATATTGAGGGTACAAGTATTACACGTCGGAAGATAATGGAGTATGATCAAACAAGGCATTTCAATCAGTGTGGCCTTTGGAATGTGAATTAGATCTGGCGAATGCAGAAAGCTTTACAGAAATCATTCATTAGGGTCTGGGAAAGGGGTTAGAATGTCCCAGAATTACATATGTGCAGTGCATTGTTTTTTCTTTAATATTTTTTGCTGCAGGCTTCCTGGTTCAGCGCCAACGCCGATCGGCGGGGTTTCGTCTCGTCTCCGAGACGGCCCGTCTCTGCTAGGAGTGGGGAGGGCAGCGAGAGCGACGCTGCGCCCCTTAGAACCTCGGGAAGGGCGTCCCGGGGGCAATTTGCTCGGCATAGACCCAATCCGGACTCCCCAACTCTTCGGTTAGCTCTAATAAGAGCTCCGGAGTGAGGAGGGTAGAAGTCGCGGGGGCCATTTTGAGCGGCAACGTTATTCTAGCAGGGAGAAGCTTCAAGCCGAAGGCGGAGAGCGCTGGATTCTTCCGAAAATAAACAAGATTGTAAGTAACCTCACGATTTGGATTATAAAACAATTTGGATCTGGGAGAGAGGGGAGAAAAGAGGAAGCCACCCCCCCCCCACGGCAACAAAGAGACAGTAAATAGAAACCCGAAGCCATAAACAGAAGATTTGTAATTCAAAAGGATCCCTCAAAGGCATCAAAGAGAATCTCCCCTTTGATGCAGGGTGAAAAGGGGAGAGAGACTGTGATTTATGACTGCCCTGCAACAAGAGGTAAAGGCTAAAATAAACCTTCCTTTCCCTTGGGAGCCGGCAGCCCAGACAACCCAGTGAGTTGATCAGGATTTATAAGTCAATTTTTATTTCACTTGGTATTCCTGGACTTTGTGGAATTTCTTTTTTGGTTTAAGTGCTTGTGAAATGTGAGTTCGAACTTTATTGTTAACAAGACTTGAAGAATGCAGTCAGCTTGTTAAAATGGAGTCGAGAAAATAAACTGTGATCATATTCCACCCCACGTGACAAGTTTTGACCTTGGCAGGATTGAATTATGTCAACAAAGAAGTGTTCCCCTGAGTTCCAGCGGTCTGTTTTGACCTTAATGTGGGAAACAAGAATAGAGCTATGTCAAGAGGAGACAAGACGGCAAGAGTTACAGGAAAAATTTCAGATGGTGATGGCGGAATATGATTTTTTAGGAGATGCTTTTGACACTGAAAAAGATGAATGTGAGAATGACAATGATGATAACTATGATTTGGAAGGAAAAGATGAAGATGAGGATTGTGATGATTCAACACAAAATGAAGCACACCATGGAAAAAATGATGACTCTCCTCTACAAAAAGTTGGATGGAGTGCCCTGCTTTTGAGGGGGGCACGATTGGTATTATTGGAACTCCAGAACGCCCACAGGGAAGAAGGAAAAAATATGCAGAGAAGAGAAGAAATCCAGGGGTCCTGTATGGTGGCCTGGATGGTAAAAGACTGTAAACAGGGGGTGGGGTGAAGGGAAAGGAATGTTGTGATTATAAGGATGGATTAACAGGTTTATAACTGGTCTGCTGATTTTGGAATTTGCTGGATTGGGGGGGTGGAGCCGGTAACCGGGGATGTAAGGTTAAATTGAGAATAGTTATAGTTTTAAAAGTGAATGGATTTTGGAAAATGTGAAAATATGGAGGCTTATAGAGGGAGAAAAATTAGGCACGGGAAGATAAAATGGGAGTTTGATTTTTCAGTGATTTGAATATTAGATGAAAATGTTAACAATTGATTTATAAGTTGTATAAGATACAAAGGTGTATTTTTATAAAGTAAGAAACTGTTGCAGATGATAAAAAAGGGATGAAAACCGGGGAAGGGGGGGGAGGGGAAGCCCACAAAATATGGTTTTACAATCATGAATGTAAGAAAATTATTTCTTTTTTGTATTGTTTTTTTTCTTTTTTTGCCCTTTCTTTTTTTTTTCTTTTTTCCTATTTCTATTTTTCCCTCTTTTTTTGGTATTACAATAGATGGTTGGATGGATGGCCTCCTGCGTACTGCCCTGGTTTGCTGGAGCTCCCTGGTGGCAGGGGGGGGGGCTTTGGGGTCAGGGGAGGGGGAGGAGGACAGAAATCCAAGCATAAAATGGACCATCTCTGACTGTTCACATACATGGGATACTTCTGTGGCAGGGGAGGACCCATGTGGGTGGGTAGGAAGGAGGTGGAAAAGGTGTTTATGTATGTACCTTTTTTTTGTTTTTTGTATTCTGTAAAATTAATAAAAAGTATGTTAAAAAAATAATAATATTTTTTGCTGCAGATAGGTCTACTGAATTGCACATTTCAGGAGAGGAAGGGAGGGAGGCTGTTAGGAATGAGAGAGGTGAATACTGAATAAAGTCTGACCGATTGGGAATTTGGACCAATAGGGAAGTTTTTAATGTTTGATATTTAATCGTGTTTTTTAAGATTCTGTTGGGAGCCGCTCAGAGTGGCTGGGGAAACCCAGCCAGATGGGATGATGATGATGATGGTTATGTTGTTGTTGTTGTTGTTGTTGTTGTTGTTGTTACAGTCAAACCTCGTCCTGCATCCGCCTCCACTTGCGTCCATTCTGGCAAATGTCCGTGGCAAACCCAGAAGTACTGGAATGGGTTTCTTCCGGGTTTGCCGCTCGCGCATGCGCAGAAGTGCAAAACCGCTCCACGTGCATGCGCAGATGCGGCATTTTGGCCTACATCATTTTTGGCTTGCGGCCGGGGCTTCGGAATGGATCCCGGCCGCAAAACGAGGTTCCACTGTATTTGGTGTGAGTCTCTGTTCTTGAACTCCCAAAGAGGAATTTCCTTCCCACTTCCTTCTCAAATGACTTGGAGTGCAGCGACTGAGGAAGGAGCAGAAGGTGAGCTGAGCTTGGGAGACACTCTGTAGGTTTTGTGGTTTTGTCTTTTGGGGCTGTGTGTGAGTAAGTTTGTGTGCTTATTTGTTTTCTTACTTGTTTGTGTGCTTCTGCTGGTTTTCTAGGGCTGCTGCCTCTTGGATTTGGGTGACTGCCCAGGCTTGTGTGGGTGTTTGTTTCTGGCTGTGACCTTGTTTGTTTCTGGCTGTGACCTTTCACCTAGAAGTGTGAGTCAGGAAGTTCAGGTGATTAGCTGTGGGCGGAGCTAGTCAGAGCTTGGAGTGCAGCGACTGAGGAAGGAGCAGAAGGTGAGCTGAGCTTGGGAGACACTCTGTAGGTTTTGTGGTTTTGTCTTTTGGGGCTGTGTGTGAGTAAGTTTGTGTGCTTATTTGTTTTCTTACTTGTTTGTGTGCTTGTGCTGGTTTTCTAGGGCTGCTGCCTCTTGGATTTGGGTGACTGTCCAGGCTTGTGTGGGTGTTTGTTTCTGGCTGTGACCTTGTTTGTTTCTGGCTGTGACCTTTCACCTAGAAGTGTGAGTCAGGAAGTTCAGGTGATTAGCTGTGGGCGGAGCTAGTCAGAGCTTGGAGTGCAGCGACTGAGGAAGGAGCAGAAGGTGAGCTGAGCTTGGGAGACACTCTGTAGGTTTTGTGGTTTTGTCTTTTGGGGCTGTGTGTGAGTAAGTTTGTGTGCTTATTTGTTTTCTTACTTGTTTGTGTGCTTCTGCTGGTTTTCTAGGGCTGCTGCCTCTTGGATTTGGGTGACTGCCCAGGCTTGTGTGGGTGTTTGTTTCTGGCTGTGACCTTGTTTGTTTCTGGCTGTGACCTTTCACCTAGAAGTGTGAGTCAGGAAGTTCAGGTGATTAGCTGTGGGCGGAGCTAGTCAGAGCTTGGAGTGCAGCGACTGAGGAAGGAGCAGAAGGTGAGCTGAGCTTGGGAGACACTCTGTAGGTTTTGTGGTTTTGTCTTTTGGGGCTGTGTGTGAGTAAGTTTGTGTGCTTATTTGTTTTCTTACTTGTTTGTGTGCTTGTGCTGGTTTTCTAGGGCTGCTGCCTCTTGGATTTGGGTGACTGTCCAGGCTTGTGTGGGTGTTTGTTTCTGGCTGTGACCTTGTTTGTTTCTGGCTGTGACCTTTCACCTAGAAGTGTGAGTCAGGAAGTTCAGGTGATTAGCTGTGGGCGGAGCTAGTCAGAGCTTGGAGTGCAGCGGCGCGCGCCTAGTGGCGCGCGCAGTTTGACCCATCTTTTTGACCTAGGGCAGCAAGTCTCATACGTTTGTTAGGGGGGACCTAGGCCTCTTCCTCTTTCCCCCTTGACCTCAAGGTTTTCAAGATGGAGGTGGAGGGAACAACCATTGTCACCTGCAATTCCTGTGCAATGTTTGTTTTCTTGCCAAAGGATGTGGGTAGCTACACCTGCAACAATTGCAAGTTGGTTGCCCTACTAGAAAACAAGGTTGCCCTTCTGGAAGAGAAGGTGCAGCAGCTTCAGGGGCGTGTATCTACGCTCCAGAGAATTAAAGAGCTGGAGCTTTTCTTGGATGCAGCAGAGCACACTGTCTGCACCAAGGAGGAGACAGGGGATCTCCCTGAGGAGGAGGTCAGTTCCCCAACACAGCAGCCAGATGTATGGAGGAACGTGACTCATAGAAGTAGAAGGCCCAGGGATCGCTCTGAGTGCTTAGAATTACACAACCGTTTTGAAGTGCTCATGGAAGACGAGGAACAGACTCCACCTGAGGATCTCTCCCTCATCACAGTTGATGAGGAATATGAAGACGAGCAACCAAGTCAGTCCTCTGGAAATATGCAGGTAACCTTGGAAGGGACAGCACATAGAAGAATCCCAACCAAGCCTATGAAGAGGCGTGTAGTGGTGATTGGGGATTCCCTACTGAGGGGTACAGAAGCAGTGATCTGTGGGCCTGACAAGATGTCTCGAGAGGTGTGCTGTCTACCTGGGGCCAAGATCAAAGATGTAACAGATCGGCTGCAAGGAATCATAAAACCCACCGACAAATACCCCTTCCTTTTGGTGCATGTGGGAACCAATGACACTGCAAGCCATAGCTTACAGAAGATCAAAAATGATTATGAGGCTCTGGGCAGGAAGTTGAAGCAATTAGATGCACAAATTGTCATCTCTTCTGTCCTCCCAGTTGAACGACATGGCCCAGGGAGAGAGGGAAAAATAGGGGAAGTGAACAACTGGCTTCGCAAATGGTGCAAACAGGAACGGTTTGGATTCCTAGATCACGGTCTTCAGTTTCTTGAAGATGGACTTCTGGCAAGTGATGGACTGCACCTTACAAAAGTTGGGAGGAATGTTTTTGCCACAAAACTCAAAAACCTCATCAGGAGGGCTTTAAACTGACTTATGTGGGGGAGGGAGACAGTGGTCCTGAAGGTAGGAGTCTATCAAATGCTGAAGATGATCATCCAAATGTCAAGGACCAAATGGAGCAAGCAGCATGCAGACCTAGTGGTGGGACGAAAATATCCTTAAATAAGAGACATGGGGGAATGATCAACGGTCTTCAATGTCTGTATACTAATGCACAGAGCATGGGAAATAAACAAGATGAACTTGAGCTCTTGGTACAGCAAACTAAATATGACATAATAGGCATCACTGAAACCTGGTGGGATGAGTCTCATGACTGGAATGTAGTAATAGAGGGATACAATCTATTTAAGAGAAATAGACCAAACAGGAAAGGAGGAGGAGTAGCTTTATATGTTAGGGATATGTATACCTGTGAAGAGATCCAGGATTTAAAACTTCAAAGCCAAATTGAGAGTATCTGGGTCAAAATTAAGGGAGAGAAAAACAACAGTGATCTCATTGTGGGAGTTTACTATAGATCCCCAAGCCAAACTGAGGACACAGATGATGCCTTCCTGGAACAGATGGCCAAGCATTCCAAAGGAAGTGAGATAGTAGTAATGGGGGATTTCAACTATCCTGATATTTGTTGGATGTCAAACTCAGCCAAGAGCATAAGGTCAAACAGATTCCTCACTGGCCTTGCAGACAACTTCATTGTCCAGAAAGTGGGAGAAGCAACAAGAGGATCAGCCATTTTAGATCTGGTCCTAACCAATAGTGATGACTTGGTTAGTGGGGTAGAAGTGGCAGGATCATTAGGTGGGAGTGACCATGCTCTTCTGGAGTTTATTATCCAGCGGAAAGGAGCAACCAAGCATACTAAGGTCCAAATTCTAGACTTTAAGAAAGCCGACTTCAGAAAACTTAGGGAAACGCTGGGTGAAATCCCATGGACAGTAATACTAAAAGGGAAGGGAGTTCATGATGGTTGGGAGTTTGTTAAAAGGGAGATATTAAAAGCACAACTTCAGGCAATACCAATGAGACGGAAACATGGAAGGTGCCTAAAGAAGCCAGGCTGGCTATCTAAAGAACTTTTGACTGAGTTAAGATTTAAAAGGGATATGTACAAAAAATGGAAAAGGGGGGAAATCTCCAGAGAGGAATTCAAACATATAGCCAGCACGTGTAGAGACAAAGTCAGAAAAGCTAAAGCACAGAATGAACTCAGGCTCGCCAGAGAGGTTAAAAGCAACAAAAAGGGCTTTTATGGGTATGTCCGTAGCAAAAGGAAAAACAAGGAAACAGTGGGGTCACTCAGAGGAGAAGATGGTGAAATGCAAACAGGGGACAGAGAAAGGGCAGAACTCCTCAATGCCTTCTTTGCCTCAGTCTTCTCCAAGAAAGAAAACAACGCCCGACCTGAAGAATATGGAGCAGATGATTCAGCAGGGGAAACACAGCCCAGAATAAGTAAGGAGGTAGTACAAGAATACTTGGCTAGTTTAGATGTATTCAAGTCTCCAGGGCCAGATGAACTACATCCAAGAGTATTAAAAGAACTGGCAGAGGTGATTTCAGAACCACTGGCAATAATCTTTGAAAATTCCTGGAGAACAGGCGAAGTTCCAGCAGACTGGAGGAGGGCAAATGTTGTCCCTATTTTCAAAAAGGGGAAAAGAGAGGACCCAAACAATTACCGCCCAGTCAGCCTGACATCAATACCAGGAAAGATTCTAGAGCAGATCATTAAGCAAACAGTCTGTGAGCACCTAGAAAGAAACTCTGTGATCACTAAAAGTCAGCATGGGTTCCTGAAAAATAAGTCATGTCAGACTAATCTGATCTCATTTTTTGACAGAATTACAAGCCTGGTAGATGAAGGGAACGCTGTGGATGTAGCCTATCTTGATTTCAGCAAGGCCTTTGACAAGGTGCCCCATGATATTCTTGTAAAGAAGCTGGTAAAATGTGGGCTAGACAATGCTACCATTCAGTGGATTTGTAGCTGGATTACTGACCGAACCCAAAGGGTGCTCATCAATGGCTCCTCCTCATCCTGGAGAGTAGTGACTAGTGGGGTGCCACAGGGTTCTGTCTTGGGCCCAGTCTTGTTCAACATCTTTATCAATGACTTGGATGATGGGCTTGAGGGAATCCTGAGCAAGTTTGCAGATGACACCAAGTTGGGAGGGGTGGCTAACACCCCAGAGGACAGGATCACACTTCAGAATGACCTTAACAGATTAGACAACTGGGCCAAAGCAAACAAGATGAATTTTAACAAGGAGAAATGTAAAGTACTACACTTGGGCAAAAAAAATGAAAGGCACAGATACAGGATGGGAGACACCTGGCTTGAGAGCAGTACATGTGAAAAGGATCTAGGAGTTTTGGTTGACCACAAACTTGACATGAGTCAGCAGTGTGATGCAGCAGCTAAAAAAGCCAATGCAATTCTGGGCTGCATCAATAGGAGTATAGCATCTAGATCAAGGGAAGTAATAGTACCACTGTATTCTGCTCTGGTCAGACCTCACCTGGAGTATTGTGTCCAGTTCTGGGCACCACAGTTCAAGAAGGATACTGATAAGCTGGAACGTGTCCAGAAGAGGGCAACCAAAATGGTCAAAGGCCTGGAAACGATGCCTTATGAGGAACGGCTTAGGGAGCTGGGTATGTTTAGCCTGGAGAAGAGAAGGTTAAGGGGTGATATGATAACCATGTTCAAATATATAAAAGGATGTCATATAAAGGAGGGAGAAAGGTTGTTTTCTGCTGCTCCAGAGAAGCGGACACGGAGCAACGGATTCAAACTACAAGAAAGAAAATTCCACCTAAACGTTAGGAAGAACTTCCTGACAGTAAGAGCTGTTCGGCAGTGGAATTTGCTGCCAAGGAGTGTGGTGGAGTCTCCTTCTTTGGAGGTCTTTAAGCAGAGGCTTGACAGCCATCTGTCAGGAATGCTTTGATGGTGTTTCCTGCTTGGCAGGGGGTTGGACTGGATGGCCCTTGTGGTCTCTTCCAACTCTATGATTCTATGATTCTATGATTCTATGATTCTATGACTTTTCATCTGATCCAACGTGGCCACCATTATTTTATATTTAACATCCTATTATATTTAATTGCCTAATGATGATGATGGTGGTCTTCCCTGGCAACTGGATTTCGTAATGTAGGAACCATTATAGAAAAGGTTCATTTCACCCAGACACCAGACATTTGCATTCTCTCAGCCGTTTTTATGTTTTGTTTTAGACCCAAGGGGAAAGGCAACACTATTTTAAACAATATAATTGAGTTATGCTTTCTGCTGTCTGAACTGGTTCTGAAATTGTTTTGGGAAAATCCACTCATTTTAATTGTGGGTAATTGGAAGCAATGCTGTCATATTCCAAATTGCAGAACAGCATCTTATTGCAAATTCCGAGCTACCCTGGGCATGCAAATACCTTAAGTGACAAACAAACCATTCACTGATATGAGAAGAGAAAGAAAGCAAGAAAGCAAGAAAGCAAGAAAGCAAGAAATAAATAAATAAATAAATAAATAAATAAATAAATAATAAATATTTTCAGGAATTTCATGTGGTGGATCTGCTCCTTGCAAGAGCAAGTCCCACCTCCTTCATTTGCATAGCTCTTGTTTCTTGGTCACGCCAGAGTGAGAGAGGTGTAGGAAGCGGGGGTGCAGGGATCGCCACACCGATCTCCCCCCTGGGCGGAGATTGTCATGGATTGCAGCACTCGGGGCCGTCTTAAGCATATCTGGTGCCCTGGCGCCGTGGTGCAAAGATCCCTCCAGTGCCCCCCCGCCCCGTTTCCCAGCACCCGCTATGCGGCGCCCCCCGGCGCCCCTGCGCCCTGGCGCCCTGCACCACCCAGCCTTGCCGTAGGGCCGGCCCTGGCAGTGCTGATCGCCCCTAAGGGCGGCGATTGCAGTGCCAATCTCCCCACTGGGCAGGAATAACGGCAGATTGCCTTGCGACTGCCCCCCGCCCCATGGGCGGCCCGTCCAGATGCACGGCCCGTCCAGATGCACGGCATGCACACTGCTCTGGGTGCCCGAACGGCTAGCTATGCCGCTGGCGACAGAATGATAGATAGAAAGACAGAGCCACCTAGGATGTCAGCCTGGCTAACTAGATCACTGTCATGCATAACCGAGTAGACCTCTGCCAGCAAAGCATTGCAGGGAATTGGACCAGCTGACCCTCGGGGTCCCTTCCAACTCTATAATTCTATGATTCTGTGAAAGCAATTTGAGAGCTTGAACTGACTTGACCAGAGATTCCAACAACCTTCTGTGACTTTTAGCAGTCAGAGCCAAATGTTAATTGATCTTTAAATAAATCACTGACTAAATATCACCAGGGCATTTTACAGATGGAGAGGAAGACTGTATAATTGAAGAAGGTGTTTGTGCATCCATCATCTGCTGGGAATTATTTTTAGCTGTCCGGTGTATTTTCGGAGCCTGTTTAACCATCGTCACATCAAACATGTGTCCGTTGTTCTCAGCAGGAAGGCCAATGCTATCAGTTATTATTACAGAGGTAAAAGCTCGGCATCGCTCCCCCTTCAGCTTCAAGAGAGTACCTTATAAAAGAGGGTGTTCACAATTGCTAGGCAGCGGTCAAAGGTAAAGGTTGTAGCTATGGCTTAGAGAAGGAAATGGAACCAGATGAAGTGTTTATTAGATCTGAAACAAAATGCCACACTCATGCAAAATCTGACAATTATTATTATTTGGGTGGGATAAGCATCAAACCTTGCTTTTGCAATTTGACTACAGGGCTCTCCACATTTCATTTATTGGTTATTTTTACTTATAGACTACCAGAGGTCAGGAACTGGTTGAATGGGGACTAGGTGTGGGAGGTTCTAGCTGGAAAGCCCCCTAGGGCAGCTTCAGAAGAGGAAGGCTCAGAGTCGGGGCAGTGGTAGTGGGACACCGAAAAGCGGTCAGAGGATGAATGGGAGGGGGGCCAGAATGGCTGGATGCTGAACAAGCAACAGGCTTGAGTGAGAGAGAGGAAGAAGAGGCAGAAAGCACTGCAGATGTAGGACAGGGAGCTGAAGGAGAGGTGGGGGCTGAGACTGCAACAGATTCATAGGAGCTTTCTGGTCTTGCTGTATTCAGCTTCCCTCCTCCCACGGTTGTAGTAAGGGGGTGCGGCACGCCCCGGGTGTCATCCCTGAGGGGGGGACAAAATGGCACCCCTGGCGTGGTGGCACTCACGCCCCCGGCACTGGACTAACGAAGTAACACCAGCAGTGCAAAAGATCCTTGTGGCGGCTCTCGCACTCCGGACGGGTGGATTGATGGGGCTCAATAACTCTGGGCAATTTCCCCCTATTTTACTTCTGAAAAATTTCAGGGGGGGGGGTTGACAAAAAAAAATCTGCACCGGGTACCACCAGAGCTTGTTATGCCTCTGCCTCCTCCCTTGTCTCCAAGGGCGCAGAGAACTTTGCTCCCCCAAAAAGTTTAAGACTGCTGGGAAAACAGCTGACCTGCAGCTGAACCAGCCATGACACCAGCATGGTTCGATGGCAGATTGTGCTTTGCTGCCGGCAACGGTACACATTTGAAAACCCTCCCCTTTATTAGGTTATCCTCACTTTTCCTCCCTGCCCATGCCCCCGGCCAATGGAGAAAGAAGTGGTGATTGCAATCTTGGTATCTCTTTGGCGAAACTCGTAGCTGAGTAAGATTGTCTTCCATGAACACAGTCTTAACAATGGGTCCATAAGTGACCGTGGACGCCAATTGTGGATCCATACATCCTTCCACAGTGGGGACATAGGTTCCTGGGTGGGAGTTGATCACGGTGAGGGTTTGCCAAGCATGCCTTCCTCTTAGCGCATTTTCCCCTTTTGTCCTGAGTTTGAGCGTCTCCAAAGCCCATGACCATAGCTGTCAAGTTTTCCCTTTTCTCGCGAGGAAGCCTATTCAGCATAAGGGAATTTCCCTTTTAAAAAAGGGAGAACTTGACAGCTGTGCCCATGACACCTTTCGTAAAGGCTGTTCTTCTCCAACTGGAGCCCTCACAGGCCAGTGTTTCCCCCATCAGTGGGACCACCTACAACTCCTTTCATCTGTTTTCAAACGGACACACTGTGGGGTAATGCAGAATCAAATCTTCAATGAGCTTTTGTTTTTGGAATGAAACCAGTTTCTCCAGAAGAGCCTTTCGGGGCAAAAAATATGCACTAGATCTAGGTTGTGTGTGGCTTACAAAGAAAAGACAAGCACTCAGTCTCCATTGATTCCAGACTAAAATGTTGTGTGCACACAGCCTTCTTTGAACTACAAATGATTAATTGTGTACACTGTCAGGGTCTCCAAGACATGCTGCAGAGAGGCATCTGATGCATTCTGTGTATATGTGGAGCAATGGTCTGTTGATAACAGTTGGCTCTGAAATGCCTAATAGCACTATATAACACTATATATATATATATAACACTTCTATATAACAGTGCTATAGCAGCTAGTGGGTGAGAGTCTGTCTGGTGTCGTGGTTAAGTTATTGGACTGGGAACCCGGAGACCAGGCCTCAAATCCCCATTCAGCCATGAAAGCACACTTGGTGGTGACCTTGAGCCATTCATTGTCTCTCAGTTGTTTTGAGGATTAATGAGGAGGGGGAGAACCACCTTGAGCTACTTGGAGAAAAGTGGGGGCAATAACAAACAAACAAACAAACAATCTCGGCTGAAAAAAAAAGGTATATGCGTTGTTCCGTCTCAGGTAGCTCATTCCTGGTTCACACATTTGACTGAAGAACATGAATGTAGGAGCTATATTTAAAGCATGTTCTATTTATGAGATCTCTATTCTAGTCCTCCCTGCTCCCAGTAAAAAGGATCCTTCTCCTCCAGATAGGCTACTAGCCAGTTTCACTGATGGATATGCTTGCTTTTCATATTTATCCCCAGCCATCTGCTCCTTGCATACACTACATAAATACAGATTTCGGTTGTTTTGTGCTGCCGTCTGTCTTCCCATGGCATCTCTCTTCAAATTCTTTTCAGTTCTGCATAGAGTGTCTGCTAATTGGATGAGTTAGTAGCACAGATTTAAGTGGAAAGGAAACCGTGTGTGTGTGTGTGTGTGCGTGTGTGCGTGTGTGCGTGTGTGCGTGACCACACGCACGTGCTCTGGTCTTTCTTAATCGTGCCAGGAGAGCAAGAGGGCAAATTCTAAATTCCTCCCAAACAGGTTTCAAAGCCATTGCATACCTGCAGTATTGCAATTTCTGTTTCCTTCGGATGTCATGAAGACCTGTGTACACACCATTCTTTTAAAGGACAAACTCTTCCAAAAATCCTGGGAACTGGATTTTATCTCCTACAATTCCCAGCACCCATAACAAACTGCAATTCCCAGAATAGTATCCGTCAAATCTATGGATCCATCAAATAATTAGATAAGGAAAGTGGTTGCTCATTAGCCTTTGTCTGTCACCTGTGTTTCCACCAGGATATGGCATGGTGTCTATTTGACTGGTTTGGATCAAAACAAGCCAGAACTTTATTGAATACGGATGAAAGAGGTTTGGCTTGGACATGGGGCAATCAAATACTTCTGGCCTGCCTGTGGGAAGTGGCACCATAGGTCACAGGAGTTCCTAAGGCTTACATCAAACAGGGCAACCCCCGCAGGGACCACATTCTGGGGGAGTTCCATTGGCCCTGGCCCCCGTCTGGGCATGAGGACATGGCAACTCCCCCCCCCAGATCCCTTTAATAAGATACCCCAGCATTTGGAGGTTCAGGCAGAGACTACAACCTCCCCTCCATCCAAGATTACAATTGCCCCGATGCCCAACCCATTTGTGACAATTTCCATGAAGTAGGCAAAACCACCAGGTTGGAGCCAATTTGCCTGGTGGACAAATTCCTACCAGCCGCCTCCGGTACTGAAAGCCCTGGCTCTGGGCCCATAACCATAATGTCGGGGTAATTGCTGGCAGGCAAGGGGGGCGACCAGGCAAACAACATTATACATGCCAGCCCGTTCCTCTCATCTGCGTGCCGCTCCTGGGATCCATCAATCTTCTTCCCCAATGAGATTCCATGACTCATGTCCAGAGACACTGAGGATACATTAGCAGAGTAACAACATCAGCAGAAGCCAGGCTCTGGGGTGTGAGTGCTAAGCTACTTTATTTATATACAAAACCAGGACAAAGGAAAACATGGCTCCTCTCCTTCTTGCTCTTGGAGAGAAGAGAGAACACAAAAGCAATACAGAGCGGAACAGGATAAAACAAAACTTCAGCTCCTTGTGACTTCCAACAATCAGTGCTGGAATGTAAAATACAGACATGTGATTAAAACAATCCCACATATCTGTACAGTGGGGGAGTGGAATCCCCACAGAAATATGGTGACCACTGTAGCCACAGCAAGGGCATTGAGCAGCAGCCTGAACCAAGGGAAGGTGGGTGGGGAACCCGACAAGGGAAAGCAGATAAGGGTTCCAGGTGCGGGCTGTTTAAATGGCTAGGGTGCAGACCCAAGGGAATCCTTCTTGCTCAGTCAGCCCTGCCCCCTGGCACAGCTCGTATCCAACCCTGCACCCCCATTTGCCAATCCCAGGTGCGGGCTAGGATCCGGCTCCTGATAGGCGGCACTGGCTTACACCTACGCCACCTAACTGGATAAGATACCGATCCTGAGCTCCCTAGTCAGGGCCTTGGAGGAGCCTCCATCGTCCCACAATGCCGCCATACCGAGAAGGTGAGCAGACTTACCAAATGCAAGCAGTTCAGTGCAAGCAAAAAGTTCTTGTGAGGGAAGGTAAATGTTAGGGGCTTTTAAGGTTATTTAGGGAAAGGCATGAAGCATGATAGAGGTGTGTAAAATGATCAGTGGTGTAGAGAAATGGTGCTGGATCATTCCAGCCCATCCAGTCCAGCATCAGGTTCTCACAGTGGCCAACCAGATTCCTATAAGAAACCTTCAAGGAGGAGTCAAACACAACAGCATTCTCCTTGCCTGTAGTTTCCAGCAATTTGTTTTAAAAAGCATTGTTACCTCCAACTGTTGAGGCACCATCCCTATTTATTTTCAGTGGCAATTTTGTAATCTGGTGGCGCTGTGGGTTAAACCACTGAGCCTAGGGCTTGCCGATCAGAAGGTCGCCAGTTCAAATCCCCGCCACGGGGTGAGATCCCGTTGCTCGTGCTCCTGCCAACCTAGCAGTTCGAAAGCACGTCAAAGTGCAAGTAGATAAATAGGTACCGCTCCGGCGGGAAGGTAAATGGCGTTTCTGTGTGCTGCTCTGGTTCGCCAGAAGCAGCTTTGTCATGCTGGCCACATGACCTGGAAGCTGTACGCCGGCTCCCTCAGTCAATAACACGAGATGAGCGCCGCAACCCCAGAGTTGGTCACAACTGGACCAAAGGGTCAGGGGTCCCTTTACCTTTACCTATATGCTACTCTGAGTTCCATGATGGAAGCAAGGCAGGATTAAATATTGGAGGAATATATATGATGGAATCCAGCCCTGCAAAACTGGATAAAAAGCAGTCATTTGCCTTGATATGTTTCAGAGCAGATTCTCTTGGAAATGTTGTTTGAGAGAGGAAATGCCGTGGAACTTTTTTTTGGGGGGGGGTGTCAAAAGAGGATTATACCTGGTTATTAGAACATTTAGGAACTGACACTCTTGCTAGACATGTGTATATGTAATAAAGATTGGTGTTGGTGCTGACTTGCTGCAATTATCTAGTTGATCCACTTATCAGCTTACATTTTGCAGTGCATTAAAGCGCATTAGTACACCAAGTACATCAGCCAATATAGCGAGATGAGCGCCGCAACCCCAGAGTTGGTCACAACTGGACCTAATGGTCATTTACCTTTACCTTTAAGACTTTTTGTGTGTGTGTGAGCTCAGTATATAGTGTGTGTGTGTGTGTGTGTGTGTGTGTGTGTGTGTGTTTTCATACTCAGAAATATATATCATTTTCAATTCCGCTGTTAAAGACATGTCCTTTTCACAGACATTTCTCTAAGACGCATCCGTAAGATGATGGACTGATTGTGGTCCTACGTTTTCATATTTCCACCCTAGTCACTCATGTGTTTCATTTAACGTGTCAGAGATGGGATCTTCTCCTGCAGACTCCAAGGTGGGCTATCACTGACCATCTGACAGTGAAGGACAGATGGTATGACCTGATTCTGCCAACTGCCAATCACAGTCCACCAGGGCCTCGCCTGTAAATTGCATTCTGTACGCAAATCTGAACGCTTTGTATGATATGAGGCCCCCCTCTTGCTCCTCACTTTATTATGTCTAGGACTTTGCATTGTTCGGCGATCTCCACCCCATGCAGTTCAGTGGCTCTCTATTTGGGGGCAGCTGTCCACAGACCCAAAAGTTCCTAGTTCGAATCCTGTCACCATTCCACTATTCTTCAAGCTGTGGTCTTGGCACATGCAGATTTTAGATCCTATGACCGAGCATGGGCTTTGCATGATAAAACACTCCTGTTGGTGAGCACAGTCATTTGCCTGAGTCTCATCTGGAGGCACCGGACTTGGGATGCAAGTGGCTGATTTCTGTGAGTAAGGTACATCAGCTTGAAGACAGCCTCACCACTACCAGCTCAGTCCCCAGCTGAGGCTCAGGCACCTGCTTGACAACAGGAGATGCTTTGTTCACAAGGAGGTGGGACTGAGGTCGAATTTGACAACTCTCCCTCTTCACTTGGGACATCCACTGTCACTGAGGTGATGTCAGGCTTCAGGGAATCAGCTCCCCCCCACCACTTTGGCAGTAGATAAGCAGAACAAATGAAAGGAGTCTTCTTACCAGTTAGAAACTTTAATGATCACGGTGAGAGAACAAAGAATCCATTTCTTAGGAATGATGGTGCTCCCAATTAAGGTTTCCATCAACTTCCTCAATAGTCACCCACATCACTGCCGCATCTTGCAACCTGAGCTCGTAACCACTGTGCTTTCTGTGTCGCCACCTTATCAGCTCTTCTTGACCTTGGACTGAGCAGATGAGTGCTTTCCAGAGATAGCAAATCTGTTAACTCTCTCTCCCAGTGCTTCTTCTCCTAGCTATTCCCCATCCAGTACTTCCTAGCTTCTGACTTCTGAACTACAGTGGCACCTCTGGTTATGAACGCTTCGGGCTACGCACGTTTCAGGTTATGAGCTCTGCTAACTCGGAAGTAGCTGCTCCTGCTGGCAAACTTTTCCCTGGGGTGCGAGCGAAAATCATGCACTAGAGGTGCGCGCGCAGCGTGAGGCCCCATTAGCAAAAGCGCGCCTCAGGATAAGAACGGTTTCACCTTAAGAACGGACCTCCGGAACAAATTAAGTTCGTAACCAGAGATACCATTATATGCCCCTCTGCAAACCACTGTTCCAAATCTATACTGTCCTCCTGCTCCTGGGAAGATTCAGGATCCTGATCAGGAACAGAAGAAGAAGAGTTTGGATTTTATATCCCACTTTATCACTACCCGAAGGAGTCTCAAAGCGGCTAACAATCTCCTTTTCCCTTCTTCCTCCACAACAAACACTCTGTGAGGTGAGTGGGGCTGAGAGACTTCAGAGAAGTGTGACTAGCCCAAGGTCACCCAGCAGCTGCATGTGGAGGAGCGGAGACTCGAACCCGGTTCCCCAGATTACGGGACTACCGCTCTTAACCACTACACCACACCACACTACACCACACTACACACAGGGGGAGGGGGAGGCTCCCACCATTCCTCCTCAGCACAGTCCCTGACAGGTGAGTCCTTCTCATGGACAGCTCTCTCCGACATCTAGATCAGCACCTCCCAAGCCACTGGGCCCATCCCCAGGACCAGGCTCGACACCCCTGTCTCATCCCTCCCTGTCCCTCCAACCAACTGTACCCAGAGGTCTACACAAGGCTTATGACAGGTGTCAGTAGTACAATTACCCAAGGATGCCCAGTGCTGATGCCAGGCCTACCAACAACTCTGAGCCAAGCTGATATGCAACACACACACACACACACACACACACACACACACACACACACACACACAACTGATACGCAACGTTATATATTGAGTGTGTAACTTTTATCTGTATTTCGATATCCGACTTACATCGCCAAGATACAGCAAGAAAAGAAAGGGTGGGAAGCAAGAAAAAGATTTTTCTAAGGTATAAGAGTTAATTATATTTCACAGCAGATTCAGTCAGTATTAAGCTCTTCTGCTTGCTGTGATTGCCACATTAGCCCTGTGTATAATTGAACTGGTCACTGGGTGGTAGAGACAAACAGGTAAGCACGTCTTTAACTAAAAATTACATTACAGCCTCTTTAAATCCCAACTTCATTGTCGCTGTTAACTGCTTTCACTTTACGTTGTCTATTGCTGCAGGGAGGAGGGTATTTGTTAGAAAGACCTGCTCTTTAGGAGGTGGGACATGCTGGTAGGTGCGATGACATCCCAATTTCTTCCATTGTTAAAGGGACAGGCATCTGTTTAAAGCAATATCTTCTCCTCTTCTTCATCTTTTTGGGCGATCACTCATGGCCGAGTAACATTGTCTTCCATAAACACAGTTTTAACAGTGAGTCCGTAAGTGACTGTGGAGGCCAATTCTGGATCCACATCTCCTTCCACAGTGGGGACATACGGTAGTTTTCTGGGTGGGAGTTGATCATGGTGGGGGTTTGCCAAGTGTACCTTCCTCTTAGCACGTTTCCCCCTTGCATCCTCAGTTCGAGCATCTTCAAAGCCCATGACATTTTTGGTAAAAGGCTGTTCTCCAACTGGAGCGCTTGCAGGCCACTGTTTCCCAATTGTTGGTGTTTATACTACATTTTTAAAAATTTGCCTTGGGAGACTCTTTAAACCTCTTTTGTTGACACCCAGCATTACGCTTTCCACTTTTAAGTTTGGAATAGAGTAGTTGCTGTGGAAGACGATGATCAGGCATCCGCACAACATGACCAGTCCAACTAAAATAAAAAAATTCCTTCAGTAGCACCTTAAAGACCAACTAAGTTTTTATTTTGGTATGAGCTTTCGTGTGCATGCACACTTCTTCGTGCATGCACACGAAAGCTCATACCAAAATAAAAACTTAGTTGGTCTTTAAGGTGCTACTGAAGGAATTTTTTTATTTTACTTCGACCCAGACCAACACGGCTACCTACCTGTAACCAGTCCAACTAAGTTGATGTTGAAGAATCATTGCTTCGACACTGGTGATCTTTGCTTCTTCTAGTACACCAGCATTTGTTCACCTGTCTTCCCAAGTGATGTGTCAAAATTTCCAGCGACACCATTGATGGAATCTTTCTAGGAGTTGGAGATGAAGTTTAAAGCACACTAAAAATGTTATATTTGCAGCTGTATAGCTGAGTCCTTTCAAAGAATAGTTTCCTTTTCATGAAGCTTGAATCAGGTAGGTGAACTGAACTGAGTTCCTCCTCCATCCAGTGAGGAAGAATTCATTGCACAGTTTCTCCTAGGATAGTTGGCCTGCAAACTGTGAATGTT
The DNA here is from genome assembly GCF_963506605.1 of Zootoca vivipara. Classification (NCBI taxonomy): domain Eukaryota; kingdom Metazoa; phylum Chordata; class Lepidosauria; order Squamata; family Lacertidae; genus Zootoca; species Zootoca vivipara. The sequence goes on from NC_083278.1 coordinate 110,084,081, forward strand.
GGTCCATTGGATTAAAAGGGACACAGCCTCGTCAACCTCAGCCTGCCTTTAGCCCACCTCCACTGACCTTCCTGTCGGGCTTTGCGGGGAGAAGGAAAGGAGACAAAACCAGAATCGGATGGATCTGCCTGTCATAGGCTCTGGCGCCACCTAATGTTGGGCTCCCTACCTCCTGCCCTACCGGCCCCAATGGGTACCAGCTATCGCAGCCTGCACATCCTTCTCCCTGTGGGTGTTCCGTATTGCTTCTCCGGTTGTTTCCTAGCTCAGCTGCAGCCAGAACAATTAACAGACTGATACGCTGGCGGAGCCATGAGGGACATATTTCGTTGGAGAGCTGCACTGTTTGTTGTGTGATTCAGAAGCAGGAGACGTACCAAATGGTGGTTGCTTGTTAGATCTCTCCCCCTAATTAGATGTGGCTGTTCCTTCAACATATTCAGTGTATTTACTCAAACTAAGACTAGTTAAAATTGCATTCCAAAGACTTGCCTAATGCCGGCACTATTGAATATATAGCAATTACCTAAATAGCTCTATATTTAGTTAATTGGCCATTTGGGCTGTATACACTCTCATAATTTTCTCCTTATCTTTCTTTCTTTCTCTTTAGCGGGGAAGTAATTTTCTTATCAGTGACAATGTTTTCTAGCATTTTTTATTCACCTCCCCGCTCCCTGCCATGTTGTGCTTTAAAACCTCAGCTGCCATTTCTCCTCTGCAAGCCAACAATGGGGAGGGGTGATTTGAAGGAAAGAAGCAGTGGGTGGGAGGACATGCATTACCCCTTTCTCCTGAACTCGAGGGAAGCAGCAGTCCAACTTTCACAAAGTGGTCCGCACAGATCCAGCCTAAACGTGGCTCCTGATGTTGACATTTTTCACAGTCCATACAGTAAGCTTTTGTAGTTTATTTGCATTCTAAGCAATTTCAGTATCGGGACAAAGAGATTTCAGCAAGGGGGCAAGATTCACAGAATGGTTCCCCTCCCTGCCACCTGATATTTTCACTTTTGGAAAGCAATATCTTCTAAGAGAGGTAGAGCATCTGCTTTGCATGCAGGGGGTGGGTTCAATCTCCAGTGTTTCTAAGCTAGGGCTGCAAAGGAATCCTGCCTGGAATCATAGAGCTCCACTGCCAGCCACTGCAGACAATATGAAGCTTCATGGAATAATGATCTGACTTAGTATGAGGCAGCTTCCTATTTTCCTAAGAACTATAATGGATTGGTTGGACCCAAAGGAATGGTGGGGGGAATCAGCTGGGGAACCACCAAGGGAAGACAGCTCAGAGCCCGGGGAGTGGAGGTGGGACCACGATGAGTGGTCAGAGGCAGAAGAGGACAAAGACTGGGAGAAGGAGATGCCAGAAGCTGAAGGGGTAACAGGGTTTAGTGATCTAGGAGGGTCTGTGACAGGAAGAAGTCCAGAATCAGAGGCAGAAGCTGAAGAAGGAGGGCAGGAGGAGGGAGGCCAAGAGGCAGGTATGAATCAGGCTGGTGAAGAGTCACAGGTGTCTCCCCTTCCTGCTGCAACAAGCTGCCCTCTCCTTGGTCTTACAGAACCAGAAGTGGTATGAAGAGGGTGGAGGAGAGGTTGGCTTCGTGACGGCACAGTCTCTGATTGCTTGGGGAAAACCCAGGAGATGGGGGGACTTAGACGGCTGTGGCAAGGCAGGGACTTTCAGTCTCGGCAACTGCTTCATGGGAGCAAGTCCCACCAGAGATGAGCTGCTGTACTCATTAGGCCTGACACTCTGCCAGGTCTGTGTAGAACATGTTTTTGCTAATGCAGAGTTAAGTCCAACTTCCACAGTGTGATTTACTGTCAGCTCGCTCCTGACAAGAGCATTAGGCGTTGCTACTTCAGGGATGGGGAGTTTGTAGTCTTCTACCTGTAAGTGTTGTTGAACTCCAGCTCCCATCAACCCCAGCCAACATGACCAATGGTCAGGGATGACAAATGTTGTCATCCAACAACATCTGAATGGGAAGGGGAGTTCCTCATCAATGTGTTTACTTTTTAATAACTTCTCTTAACTGGTGATGGGCAAACACAAGTTGGAATTGGTTCATTGTTTTGCACTTGGCGAAAACCTCGTCTCCTTCCAACCAGAGAGATCTCTTGAAACTCATAATGTTGATGCATGCTTCCTCCTTTATTGCTGTCTGGAAATTACAGTTCCCAACACCAGCTGTGGTGGGAAACCACTTGGAAAGGCAACCACAGATCGCACATGTGCTGAATCTCATTTCATATTCTGAGCTGGAGAAGAACCACTTGGGGAAATAGGACTCAATTCAAAATACATTTGAGCATTACAAGGGTTCTGATGTTTTTAATGTTTGAAGTTATGTGCTGTTTTTAGTGTTCTGTTGGAAGCTGCCCAGAGTGGCTGGGGAAACCCAGCCAGGTGGGTGGGGTACAAATAATAAAATCATTATTAATATTATTATCTTATGAGGAACGGTTGAGGGAGTTGGGTATGTTTAGCCTGGAAAAGATGAAACTGAGAGGAGATATGATAGCTACCTTCAGATATCTGAAGCTTGTTTTCTTCTGCTCTGGAGGGTAGGAATTGTACCAATGGCTTCAAGTTATAAGAAAGGAGACTCTAATTAAACTTTAGGAAGAACTTTCTGGTCAAAGGGTTGTTCAGCAGTGGAACAAACTGTCTCAGAACATTGTGGACTCTCATTCATTGGAATTTTTTTAACAGAGGTTGCATGGCCATCTGTGAGGGATTCTTTAGCTGCAATTCCAGCATCACAAGGGGTTGGACTAGATCAGGCATCCCCAAACTGCGGCCCTCCAGATGTTTTGGCCTACAACTCCCATGATCCCTAGCTAACAGGACCAGTGGTTGGGGAAGATGGGAATTGTAGCCCAAAACATCTGAAGGGCCGAAGTTTGGGGGATGCCTGGACTAGATGATCCCTTCCAACTCAGCAATTTTTATCTTTCACAGCAATGTCAAACCAACTAGGGATTGAAGAAAAAAAAAATCTATAGCATACATATTCAGCAGCTGTCAGGGCTGGAGTCAGACACAGGTCAGCCAAAGAAGCAGAGCCAGTTGCCAGTCACTTTTTATTCAAGGCAACAAACATACACTCAGCAACACTCTCAGCAAGTCTTGTCTATGGAGCAGTTGCCAGGACTAATGGTTCCTGCCCTCTACCTCCTCTGAGACTCCTCCTCTGCTGGATGTTTCTCAAGCGGTCTCAAACTCTGTCTGGGCATCTCTCATCTCTGCTCCACTCTATGCATTGCTCTGCACATCATTGGAGACAAGGGGGGAGGGGAGCTGTTCATAGTACGGGAGGCAGGCTCCCTGTATTCTTCTGCAGCCTCTTGCCCACCCCCTGCTTCAGCCTCTGAGTCTGAACTGCTCCCTGTCACAGGCTCTTCCTGCTCACTAAATCCTGTTGCCCCTTCAGCATCCACCAACTGCTCCTACTCTTCTCCCTCTAACTTCTTCTCAGTGCCCCACCACCAAACCCCTGGCTCTGAGCTTTCCACTGAGTTTCCCTTGGGGGTTTCCAGCTGGTGCCTCCCACCTCGTCTCCATTGTGCTTCCCTCCAGATGTTTTGGACTATACCTCCCATGACCTATTTGGCATACTGGGTGGGGCTGAGGGGAGCTGGAGCCTGGCAACATCTGGAGCTGCTAAATGCACAGACAATGCGGTCCTTTGAAGTGGAACTCTCTGAATTCAGTGTTCCAGGTTTCTTGAGGAAAAGCGCTTGTCTGTGTATTTATTTTAGCTAGATTGACTGGCAGGGAAAAAAAATCAGAGACCCCTCACTGAATTGTCATAAATGACATGTTCCAAATTGGACAGTATTTCTCAGTTTGGCTGAACCATTTCCCGTGTCTTTTCTGACAGCAATCTAGTTTGGGGAATTTTCACTTTAAAGGAAATACTATGAAAATCACTGTGAAGCTGCTGTCAAGGGGGGCACTTGTCTGGTCACAAGTAAATTATGAAAATATTCTGCAGCTGGAGAGTTCTTTTTTTCTTTTATCTTCTGTTTTTTTGTTAACAGCAAGGAAAGGTGCCTGGAATATATGCTGCTTGTGGCTAGAGATTAAGGCCATCAATTGCCTTAGTTTAACTCGATTAATTCATTGATTAAATGTGCATACAGTATAATGTGCATAAATCTGCATGTGCACATAAATGACATTTTTGAGAGACATTGGAAAGAGAATTTAATTTATGAATATATAAAACAAGGAGGGACCCAGGTGGCGCTGTGGTTAAACCACTGAGCCTAGGGCTTGTTGATCAGAAGGTCGGCGGTTCGAATCCCTGTGACGGGGTGAGCTCCCGTTGCTTGGTCCCAGCTCCTGCCAACCTAGCAGTTCGAAAGCACGTCAAAATGGAAATAGATAAATAGGAACCACTACAGCGGGAAGGTAAACGGTGTTTCCATGTGATGCTCTGGTTTGCTTTGTCATGCTGGCCACATGACCTGGAAGCTATACGCCGGCTCCCTCGGCCAATAATGCGAGATGAGCGTGCAACCCCAGAGTCGGTCATGACTGGACCTAATGGTCAGGGGTCCCTTTACCTTTACCTAAAACAAGGTGGACTCCAAATGTGGAGGAGGCGATAGGAGAAGAAAACCTCCGGTGCTTAAAATGAAATTACTTCCAGGGCAAACATGTTTTGGAACAAATCCTTCCATGGGGGAGGGGCAGGTTTTTAGCAGCAATTCTCACCAAAGAGCACCCCTTAGAAAGAATTTGTTGCAAAACATATTGAGCCTGGAACAGGGATGGGGAAGAATTTGATCAGTTTCCATTTGAAGGTGAAACTGCCTAATCCACACTTTCTGAAACTTTACGAGACCTAAGGCACATCCCTCCTTCACAGTTCACCCTTCTCAAAATTTTGCAGCGCAGTTCTCCAGCCGAGTAACGTGCGTAAAAATGCATAAAAAGTGCGCATTTAAAAATGCATGATTTAGTGAAATTAGCATACAAAAATGCATTTTATTCAGGGAAATTGCTTTGCACAAATGTGAGTATTAGGGGAAATTGCATACAAAGATTTGTCTTTGCACACATGTCTGCTTGAAGGTTATCCCTTAGGGAGGATGACCATCTCTGATTATTCCTCAGGGACACTAATATCTCGGCCAGTTCACTGGTTATACATGGGCTCAAGTACTAGGTACTTAAAAACACATCTATTTAAAAAAGAAGGATTTTTTTAATTTTAATTTTTTGGAGCAGGGAAGTGAATGTAACAGGAGCCCTGCCTGATCATATTAAAGGTCCACCTAGTCTAGCAACTTGTTGCCCGTGATGGTCACTATCTCCAGGAATCCCACAAGCAAGCCATGAAGGCAATAGCCCTCCATCCTTGTCCCCACCTCTAGAGGGGCAAAATGACTTCAAGGCTGAACAGCCACTGAGAGACTCATCCTCCCGGAATTCCTCTAATCCCCATTTAAAACCATCCATGCAGGATCCGATCCCTACATTTGATAGCAGATGACTGCTTAACCTGTGCTGAAAACATTGCTATGGTTATTGTGAGATCTTAAAAATAAGCATGGCAGATATCTGGGATGATGCCATTTGTTGCCTTCTCCCTTGAGTGTCATGTGATTTGCTTTTGGAAAACACAGGTTCTATGAGACTAGATTTGATTTATGAGGCTTTGTGCTGCCCCTGTTCAATTATTTTGCTCACTCGGATCACAGAACCTGCATTGCTGGAAGGGTTGAGGTTTTTTTTCCCCTCTTGTGAATCCACAATAGATTCCTATTAGCAATATTTGTAGCCTGCCGGTATGGTTTCACACAAATATGAGTTTATTCCTGTGTGTCTCATTGAACTATTTTGAACTTTGCCACTTCAGGCAGAACAGAAAAGAGAGGGGGGTGGGGGAACCCACTACACACAATCAGCCAGCTATCAATGTTATTAATCAGAGAGTGGCAGGCTTATTTTATTTTATTTTGCTCCCCTTTCCCAGGCATACATTCTTGCAGGGCCTTTAAAATCTCCCTTGCTCCAATATTTCAAGCTGACAGAGTCTGGCTCGCAACAGGAAACTCTTGCACGCTTGATTAATGCTTTGATAAATGATTCAAAGTGACTGTCCTCCCACCTTGGATGCCATGGCATCCTCGCCCGTGAGGTCTTTTTACAGAAGACTCTCTCCTGGCAGTTTTACATGGGCTGTGGGAACTGTGGGATGCGTCCCTTCCTCTCACCGGTCTGGGTGCTTAAGTAATAAATCAAGGTCATAGAGGTAAGTTGATGTTTCTAAATGATGGGTGAGGAACTGCAGGTGCTCCAGAAACACCATCGGTTCTTGGAGTTGCTTTTCTGAAATGGATTCATGACAGGTTTATAAACGGGGAGGCCGCAAAAGCTGCAATTTTCATTTTATGGGGAAGGAAAGCAGTATATTCACAGCTGCATGCAGCTACTAGCATCAGGGCTGGACCGAGACAATTTGCTGCCAGAGGGACAATAAGATAGCCTGTCCTGCCCCCTTCATTCCATGTGCAAAAGCCAAATGGAGCGGCAGTTCAGTCTGCTCTAACTTCCCCATAATCTGGGGAACCGGGTTCGCTTCCCCGCTCCTCCACATGCAGCTGCTGGGTGACCTTGAGCTAGTCACACTTCTCTGAAGTCTCTCAGCCCCACCTACCTCACAGGGTGTCTGTTGTGGGGAAGGAAGGGAAAGGAGATTGTTAGCCGCTTTGAGACTCCTTTGGGTAGTGATAAAGTGGGATATCAAATCCAAATTCCTCCTCGTCCTCCTCTTCTCCTTCTTCTCCTTCTTCTTCCCTTCCACAAGAGGCTGTGATCTCCACCAACCTTGGTAAGAGAACTGCATTGCAAAATTCGAAGAAGGATGGGTGTGAGGGACAGGGGATATCGCGAAGTCCCTCCCCTCCTGAGTTCAAGCCCGTCCCCGAGCAAAGGGGAAAGCAGGGAGAGTTCCGATTCCAGTGGGGAAGCAGGAAGTCGTGTCCGAGGCTCAGGCAAGGTAGAGGAGCCAGGGTCCCAGGTGGGACAGGAAGGGGCAAGCAAGGGGGGAAGACCCATCCCTCCAACTCCAGAATTACGCAGGAAGAGGAGGGGCAAGAGGATGGGTCTGCCAAAGCTTTTGTGTTGGAGAAAGACGCGCCAAAAGCCATTAGGAGGTTCTGAAACCGACTGACAACATCGCTCCGTGTAAATAGCAATGACTTGAGCACTGTAAATACGCAGCACCAATAAAAGAATAAAATGCAGAGCTGCGTAGCGTCGTTACTCTGAAGTAGTCCACTCCGGCCACTGTGACAGCAACCTCCTAATCATTTTTGGGCTACTTCGGAGTTGCCGGGATGAGCGTGTCCGAGGCGGAGAAGTGGCGGCAGATCGCTGAGCAAGCCCAGCTAGAACTGCAACAGCTGTCGCTGCAGGCGCAGGGAGAATTGAAGGCAGCTAAAGAGGAGACTAAGAAGGTCCAGGACGACCGGCTACAACTTGCGGAACAGGTGAGAGAGCTCCAGGAAAAAGAGCAGCATTTAAGGGCGGTGGCGGTAGACCTCCAAAACAAGCTGGATGCAGAGAAAAACAAGGCGGGAGGGGCTCCCCAAGTCCAAGTGCTGCCAGGAAGGAGAGCAGGGACCCTTGTAAGCAAGTTCAATGGAGACCCGAAGGAGTTTCAGGGCTTTGAGACTGAGATCGTGTATGCTCTTGAGCTGCACCAGAATGAGTTCCCCGATGATGAGCACAGAGTAGCGTTTATTGTGGAACATCTCACCGGAGCAGCCAGGGAGTGGCTAAGACCATTAATCGCAACCAAGAATCCTTGCATGAAAAATGTCCAACAATTTCTAGAAGGTTTGAGGACGATGTATTCGTCCGATAGTCATTTGGACCAGACTAAGGAGGAACTGCATAATTTACGCCAAGGAAATATGACAGTTCGCGCATATTGGGCGAAATTCACCATGCTGGTGCACAGACTGGGGTGGGTTTTGGATTCGCCTCCCATGCAAGCTGCGTTTTACTTGGGTTTGAGCGAGGAGGTGAAGGATGAACTCTCGAGAGGTCCAAAGCCCAGTACTATGGATCAGCTGAGCAAAGCAGCTCTGGCGGTGGGGGTGAGGCAGGAATCCCGGTGGAACGACAAGCAAGCGACGCGCGCAAAGCGGGCTTGGTTCCCACGGTCGCAGGAGAAGCCACTCCCTCAACAACCCTTTCAGGCCACGCCTGGAGCCAGCCAGGACCAGGAGCCCATGCAGATTGATAGCGCGCGCGCGCGGGCTTTTCAAACCCCAGCGGCGCCAAGACGCAAGGAGGGAAGGGGCGGGAATTGCTTTCTCTGCAACTCACCCCAGCATCTCGTCAGAGACTGCCCACATCGCAGGGAGTGGCAAGGAAAGGCGGGAACGGTGGTGCCCTCCCCCACTGACGCAGCACCACAGCAGGGAAACGGGAAAGCCTGGCTGCAGGAGACAAGGGGCAGCAGCCAGGCACAGTCAGCAGACAACAGCCCCAGCCCGCCCACCCGCACAGAGAGGTGCAGAGCCAGCCCACCCCTCCCAGAGCAGGAGTGGTTCTAGAAGTGACGCTAACGCTCCCAAATGGCTATCCCCTGACGGTCCTCGCATTAATTGACAGTGGGGCGTCCGCCAACTTCTTCTCGAGAAGCTTTGCAGAAGAGCACCACATCCAGCTTTTGCAGTTGGATTTTCCTCTGCACGTAGCAACCATTGACGGCAGGGAGCTGCTGGGCGGGGCCATCACACATCAAACCCCCCCCATGAGAATGACGGTGGGAAGGCACTCAGAGACACTGGCGTTCAACGTCACCACCATCTCAGACCCCCCCATCGTCTTGGGCATGAGCTGGCTGGCGCGCCACGACCCCTCCATCAGTTGGCACCAGAGGTGCATCACGTTTGGGTCAGACTTTTGTCTGGACCATTGCATGCAGCACCAACCAGGGGAGGGGCCTCCGATAGCCACGGTGGCCACCATGCATATCAAAGGGGGTGAGGCAATACCCAAGCAGTACTGGGACCTGCAGGAGGTCTTCAGCGAAGCGGAGTCCGACCACCTACCCCCGCACAGGCCTTTTGACTGCCAGATCAACCTGGTGCCAGGGGCGACGATACCCCCAGCCAAGCTGTACGCCATGTCAGACCAGGAGCTGGAGGATCTGCGCGCTTTCATCGACAAGAACCTCAAGCGGGGGTTCATAAGGGAAAGCAAGGCAGCAGGGGGCAGCCCGGTCTTCTGGGTGGACAAGAAAGACACGCAACAGCGCCGTCTTGTGGTGGACTTTAGACGGCTGAATTCGGTGACAGAGCCCGTGGCTTTCCCCATGCCCAGAGTGGATGATCTCCTGACAGCGGCACGCAGGGGCAAGATTTTCACCAAGCTGGACCTAAGGGGGGCGTACAACTTGATCAGGATCCGGGAAGGAGATGAATGGAAAACCACGATGTTCACGCCTCTGGGCTCTTTTGAATATCTGGTGATGCCCTTCGGTTTGCAAGGGGGCTCAGCATGCTTCCAGGCCTTCATGCACCACGTCCTGGGGTCCCTCCTCTTCAGGAAATGCTTGGTCTTCCTAGATGACATCCTTATCTACTCGAATGACCCAGTGCAGCATGTGAAAGATGTCAGAGAGGTGTTGCAACGCCTGAAGGAGAACCACCTGTATGTGAAGCTGGAGAAGTGCAAGTTTCACACCAAAGAGGTGGACTTCCTGGGCTACAAGCTGTCAGACAAGGGGCTGGCGATGGACAAGGACAAGGTGCAGGCCATCCTGGACTGGCACAGCCCCAGGACGCGCAAAGATGCCCAACGCCTACTAGGCTTCGCTAACTTCTACAGGAAGTTCATCAAGAACTTCTCTCGCGTTACGGCTCCCATCACGGACTGCCTGAGAGGCAAGCAGAAGTTCAAGTGGACACCAGAGGCGCAAGCAGCGTTCGAAAGCCTCAAGAGAGTGTTCGCCTCAGACCAAAACCTGTTCCATGTGGTGCAGGACGCGCCCCTACGCATTGAGACAGATGCTTCTGAAAAAGCTGTGGGCGCAATTTTGTTGCAACTGGACGCCAACAGGGAGTGGAGACCCTGTGCCTTCTTCTCCAGGAAGCTGACACAGCCTGAACGCAACTACACAGTGTTTGATAGGGAACTTCTTGCGATCTACGCTGCGTTCCAGCACTGGCGACACTTCCTGGTGGGCGCGAAGCACCCCATCCAGGTGTGCACAGACCACAAGAACCTGGAGTTCTGGAGAACTGCCAGGGTGCTCAACCAGCGGCAGATACGGTGGGCAGAGTTCTTCTCGAACTTCAACTTCTCCATCCACTACATCCCGGGAGAGCAGAATGTCAGGGCGGATGCCCTCTCCCGCAAGCCAGAGTACATGGAGGAGGAGGCGCCACCAGCCCCAAGGCACATTTTCCCCCCGTCGGCATGGTCCTGCGGAGCAGCTGTGGTGAGCGAGGCAGAACTCACAGCACTGACAGCAGCGGATGAATTTGCCAACCGCACCTTCAGAGAACTGAGAGGGGGGAGGGAGCAGGCGAAAGACTTTGCAGAACGCAGAGGGCTGCTTTTCTACAAGGGTGCGCTGTACCTACCCACCACCCAGCTTCGACGTACGGTCCTCAAGCAGATGCACGACAACCCTACAGCGGGGCATTTTGGAAGGGACAAAACCGCTCACCTAGTCATGAGACACTTCTGGTGGCCAGGGGTGCGGGAAGATGTTCGAGACTATGTAAGGGGCTGTACCACCTGCCAGCGGGCGAAGGTGGTCAGAGCAGCGCCACCAGGGTTGCTGGAGCCCTTAGCCACACCACACAGGCCGTGGGAAGTGGTGTCCATGGACTTCATCACAGATCTGCCTTCGTCCAGGGGTAAGACTGCAGTGTTGGTGGTGGTGGACCTTATGTCCAAAATGTGTCACTTTATACCGTGTGCCAGGGCAGTCTCGGCAGAAGAGACAGCCAAACTGTTTGTTGATCACATTTTCAGACTGCATGGATTACCTTTAAGGGTTATTTCGGATCGTGGCCGCCAATTTGTTTCCAGGTTCTGGCGGCGGCTCATGAACCTCCTGCAGGTGGAGGTCAGCTTGTCGACGGCTAGACACCCGCAGACCAACGGACAAGCGGAGAGGGTCAACGCCATTCTGCAGCAGTACCTGAGATGCTACGTCAGCCAGCGGCAAACGGACTGGGTGGATCGCTTGCCACTAGCAGAATTTGCCTACAACAATGCAGTGCACGTCTCCACAGGGGTGTCGCCCTTTAAGGCCAATTACGGGCGCGACCTCAGATCTTTCCCAGAGAGGGAGAGGGAGGAGGAGGAGGAGGAGGGCCCACAGGCTGAGGATTGGGCAGAGGAACTGGAGACGGTGCACCAGCAGCTCAGAGAACACTTGGAGAGGGCCAAGGAAGCGTACAAAAAGGGGGCAGATCGCCACAGGCGACAAGGGGAGGTCATCAGGGTGGGGGACAAGGTGTGGTTGTCCTCGGAGGGCCTTCCCACCAGAGGGAGGTGCAAAAAGCTGGCACCCAAAAGGCTGGGCCCCTTCACGGTCACGCAACAGGTAAACCCGGTGGCATACAGGCTGGCACTGCCAGAGGACATGAGGGTGCATCCAGTGTTTCATAGATCGCTGCTGTCGCCGTACAGGGAAAGCAGCAGGCTCCGAGACAGCGAACAAACCCCCGAGGGAGGGGGGGAGAGGGAAGGCAGGGAGCAACTCAATGAGGCCACGGCCATCCTGGATTCAAGGTGGGGGGTGGGGGGACTGGAGTACCTCATGGCATGGGAGGATGCTCCACCGTCCCAGAATGAATGGGTCCCGGCCACTCAGATACAGGAGGAATTCTTGGTGGAAGAATTTCACGCCCTCTTTCCCCACAGACCCAAGCCCTGGCACATGGAAAGGGAGGGGGAGGAGGAGGAGGCACGGGAGAGCAGCTCACCATGGCGCTGGGAAGCGGAGTTTGAGGAACCAGAGGATGAGGTATGGGTGTCACCGAGATCCACCCAGTCAGAGGAAGGAGCAGATTGGCAGAACGTTTTTACCCCCACCAGCTCTGACGCCACGGACTTTTTGGGATTCCCGTCCGCCCTGGCGGAAGGGGGGGGCTCGCAGGACTGGGGGGAGGTATTCACACCAACGGGCTCGGAGAGCACTGAGTTCTTAGGCTTCCAGTCGTCACCGACACATGGGGGGGGCCTGGGGAGGGGTGAAGGAGAGCTTGGGAGGGGGGTGGATGTGAGGGACAGGGGATATCGCGAAGTCCCTCCCCTCCTGAGTTCAAGCCCGTCCCCGAGCAAAGGGGAAAGCAGGGAGAGTTCCGATTCCAGTGGGGAAGCAGGAAGTCGTGTCCGAGGCTCAGGCAAGGTAGAGGAGCCAGGGTCCCAGGTGGGACAGGAAGGGGCAAGCAAGGGGGGAAGACCCATCCCTCCAACTCCAGAATTACGCAGGAAGAGGAGGGGCAAGAGGATGGGTCTGCCAAAGCTTTTGTGTTGGAGAAAGACGCGCCAAAAGCCATTAGGAGGTTCTGAAACCGACTGACAACATCGCTCCGTGTAAATAGCAATGACTTGAGCACTGTAAATACGCAGCACCAATAAAAGAATAAAATGCAGAGCTGCGTAGCGTCGTTACTCTGAAGTAGTCCACTCCGGCCACTGTGACAATGGGTTTCGAAGAATAGCTACACTTGTGGTTTGTGTATCGTTTCAGAAAGCGTGCATCAGATACATTTGCCTTTAAATGTGAACTGAATGCAATTTCTCCCCCACCTCTGACTGCACCCTTCACTATGACATGACGTAGCTCCCGGGTGCCGAAACCATTGTGGCGCTACAAGGCTGTTACATCGCTTTGAAGTGAAACGCCTGCTCCCAGGAGCTACCTGGTGCTTCGGAAGGTAACCTGTTCCCTTGCCAGCTCGGAGCTGACATTTTTTCCTCATCTCATTGGCAGTCTGGGAATGGATTTCCATGCCAACAGTGAAAATGAGTACATTTTCTTTAACGGCTGAACAATTCTTAGGCCCACTGGGATACTGCTGCTAGACGGAACAATTACGAGATTAGTGGTGTTCCATAGCAATATTTCCTTTTTTAAAAAAATTACAAGGATCAAAACAGGCAACACGGGTGGCAAGAAGTAAATGGGGAAACCTCCTGAATAATGCTAAAGAAGAACCAGGATGTGGGGAAAGAGGGAAGAAGAGGAAACAGTTGTGCGACCAGAGGATTTTCATTCATTCATTTTTTAGAATTTACATACTGCTGGACTGTAAAACGAGCAAACTTCAAAGCTGTTTGCAAAGACAATAAAACAATGTTAAAATCAAAACACAATATAATTAATAATAATAATAAATGAATGATAAGCCAAAAACCAGATTAAAACACAACAGTCTGCATAGGCTTGCCCAAACAAGAATGTTTTTATCAGGGAGGAAATTCAAATTATATTTAGGGAATTATTTTTGAGAGTTGAAAGTATGAACATCTAGGGAAACACAGAAGTTAAGGCAATAGGGAGAAAAGAGGAGACTATAAAGTAGGAAAAGTGAGATACAAGTAAAAGGATGGGATTAAAGGGAATTAAGAAAAATACAGGATGATGAAAATTAAAAGTAATGAAATAGAAACTGTTACAGCTGAATCTAAGATGAAAATCAGATAGAGGGGAGTTGGGGAAGCAAAAGGGACAATGAGTTAAAAAGATGATATAAGATGATGTATGTGTTTTTTGTTTGTATTGTTGTGTTTTTGTTCTATTTTTGGTTTTGGTTTATTGATGTTTTTGATGCTATAAAAACTTTCTAATAAAAAATATTTTTTAAAAAATATGTTTTTATCAGGCGCTGAAAAGAGCACAGGGAAGGCACCCGTCTGATGTCAATAGGCAGACAGTTCCAAAGTCTAGGCGCTGCCATACTAAAAGGTTGAGGTGATGCATAGAATCATAGAATGCCAGAGTTGGAAGGGATACCAAGGGTCATCTAGTCCGACCCCCTTGCAAGGCAGGAATCTCAATGAAAGCATCCATGACAAATGGCCATCCAACCTTTGCTTGAGAACCTCCAAGGCAGGAGAGTCCAGCACTTTCCGAGGGAGCCCGTTCCACTGTCAAATAACTCTTAGGGTCAGAAAGTTCTGCCCAGCGTTTAGTTGGAATCTCCTTCCTTGTAAAGGAACAGTGCGAGTTCTGCAGATTGAAGCAGTCGAGTGGGCATATCTCGCAAGAAAAATAGTCCTAAACTGTTAAGGGCTGTATATACTAATAGTAACACCTTGAACTTGGCCCAGTAGCGAGTCAGCAACCTTGTCGTATGCTGACAAGGCCTCGCTCCTGTCAGCAATCATGCTGCAGCATTCTGCGCCTACTGAAGCTTCTGGATCGAGGGGAATCTTCTAGATCTATGCATTCCTATGTAAGTGCATCTTTGCATTTTTTTTTAATACTGAATATGTATGGCTCTGTTATTGTATGCATGGTTATGTGTTAGTTTGCACATCTCTTTATGATGGATTAATTTAAAGAAAAATAGTAAAAAAGGAAAGGAAATACAGCATTTTAGGGGTTGGTGCTTCAGGTGAGGGTTGGGGTGAACTGGACTGTGAGGGGGACTAGCGAGGGGGTGATGGGTTAGGTTTAAAGGGAGGGGGGTTGGTCAGGTGTGGGGGAATGGCAAAGGGGTAAACAGGACTGGTTCATGGAGTGAGTAGAGGCAGCAGCCTCTATATTATTATTATTATTATTATTATTATTATTATTATTATTATTATTACATCTCTATATTTATTTATACCCCACCTTTTCCCCTGATAGGGACTCAAGGTGGCTTACAGATAAAGATAAGGACAGCTAAAAACATAGAAAAAATAAGTAAAAAACACAATTGAATATTGATAGAATTAAAACTAGAATCCATTAAAAACAAGCAGGCAATTACAATAAAAACAGGGAGTTTCAAGGTCTTGAAGCAGTGCACATGTATTAAAAAAGACTTTTTCTCACAATGAGGCATTTAAGTGCCAACTACTAGTACTAACTACTAACTACGAACAAGTACTAACTACTAACTACGAACTGTGAAGTCAAAATTTCTGAGCCTCACCTTTCAGGATACAGAATGCAACATTGATTGTTTTCTCCCTTTTCTTGCCATCCATGCCTTAAAGCAGAATGAGGTGCTATGCTGTAAATAACAAACTGTGTTTCATTTGTTGCAAGCAATTGTGGTACCCACTGTCCGATGGCCACAGAACTGAGTGCAAAGCAGAATTTCTTCTCCAAATCATTGATCTCCGGAACTGCATAGTCCATGAGTTACCGTAAATTGCAAGGCACTAAGTTAAAAGGTTCTTTGACCCGGTGTCAGACAGATCCCATTAATTTCCCCTGCCCTGGTTACTGGGAATTATCATAATTGGCAGCTACCCTCTTGCCATTTTCCCACGCAAAATGCAGAGCAACGGAGCAATAGATTGTTAGTGAACTGGGGATTTGACCCGCATATAATTAGATTCTTGTCTCTAATTGTTGCAGACATGATGGGAGCCTAGGGTGCAACTAGAATATAGGAGTTATCTTGCTGAATCAGACCAAGATCCTTATTTGCACCCCACCTTTCTTGCAAGTTAGAGTATAGGAGGAGAGAGCAGTCATGTGTTTGAGTCTTGTCTGCATCTGGTTGGCCACTGTGAGAACAGGATGCTGGACTAGATGGGCCACTGGCCTGATCCAGCAGGATGTTCTTATGTACACAGCTCTCCTCAGAATTGTATCCAAGTGAGAGAGACTTGTATCCAGGTGAGAGCCATGCCTAAATGAGGATTTGAAGCTGCACTTCGCCAGTCTGAGTCCATTCATCCATGCTGTTTCCATTCACTGAAGTCTCACATTCTGTATTCCACACAGATTAGCAGTTGTAAAAAACAGCTTTCAACTCACTGCTCAGTTTTAACAGAAAGGGCCAATATGCTGCTGTGAATAAAACTGGCAACACAGATTAGGTGGGCAAACTTCTATTATGTCATAGGTCTTTATTACCATAGTGTGATATTAATAACACTGCATCTTTGCGCTGATCAAATACTTCACATATATTTCCTAAATACAGTATATGTGTGATTTTCCCCTCTTCCCTTCCCATCTCTTTTTCCTTTTGTTCATGTCTTTTAGATTGTTGTTGTTGTCATTATTAATTGTATATACTGCCCTGTACCGTGAGATCTCAGAATAAAATAAAAATATAAAACCACAAAATACATAATCAAAATAAAAACAATACCCCACCCCAAAAAAACACATTTTAAAACACATTTTAAAAGGGCATAGGATCCCCACAACATTTAAAGTAAGATGTTGTTTGTTTGTTTATTTGTTTTTGTTTGTTTGTTTGTATCATTTGTAGCCTGCTGTTTTTGGCTGAAGCAAGGTACAAATGCTACAAATAAATTAGGCCCAGAGAGCATAGCTGCCAAGTCTCCCGTTTTCCCTGGGAAAACCCCTTTTTTACTTACCTTTTCCCGGTGGTCCCCCGTATCACTTCGTCTCCCGTTTTTCTCCGTTATTTTCTCCTGTCGGCAGCCATTTTTTTCTTTCCGATTTGCCCTTCTATGGGCACCAAAAATGGCCGCCGCCAGCTTCAAAAGCCGCATGTACGCATGTCCGGAAGTGCATAGACGTCACTTCCGGTGTTGGCGGCGGCCATTTTGGTGCCCATAGATGAGCGGAGCGTCACCGGAAGTTGCGTCAGAGCACTTCCTGGCATGCGCACAAGCTATTTTCGAAGCCGGCGGCAGCCATTTTGGGTGCCCATAGAAGGGCAAAGCGACACCGGAAGTTACATCGATGCAACTTCCGGTGTCAAATGGCTGCCGGTCCCGGATTCTGCAGTCCGGAACTTGGAAGGTAAGCCCAGAGAGGGTGCCATGGTAAGACAAATAGGCAACAGTTACCTCTAGCAAACCTGCCTCCTTTTAGTAAAAATGAACTTGTTCACACAGCATATGCTTAAGTTGATCTTATTTCCTAAAGGCAAATGCTTCTTATTTTTCTAGTACTTGTGTTTGATAAAGGGATTTCTATTCCCAATTTGCCTTTGGAAGGTGCCTAACTAAAAATTTTATTAGTGTGAATTACTCAGGGTAACACTTACCATACCTGTAGCAGGAGGGTATCCCATCCTTGAGAAGCAGCCAGGAAGCTCACCTTTAAATTAGCATCTTAAGCATAATAACTCCACACAGAATCCTCAGAGTGGCTTAACAATCTGCCTCGTCCCAAGGAACTCTGGGAATTGTGGCTCTGTGAGGGGAACCAGGGTCTCTTAACAGCAATCAGCACCCTTGACAAACTACAGTTCCCAGGATTCACTGGGGGAAAGGAAGCCATGACTGTTAAAGCGGTGCAGATATAGCCTGTGTTTCCATGAATTAAAAAATAGCACTTGCCGAATTTCTGTCTTTCATGAAGACATAGGAGTCTTATCAGGTGGAACAAAAGATGGCAACCCCTTTATGGCAGCAAGACTTGGTCGTTCTGAATTCTGACAAGCCAGTTGGGCAAAAAATGCCACCCTAGTTGAGTGTAACATAACCCAGAAGATTTGTAAGCATTTTTACAAGGGAAGTGAAGAGCTTAACAAGGCCTTTGAAGGTATACTTAAATTTAGTGACGTTTTTACAATCCCCCAGTATGCATAAAGCGAGAGGGAGGAGGGAAAGGTTATCCAGCAATTTGTCGCTTTGCGATAATGATATGCAACTGCGTGATGAATGACAATGAGAGGAAAATTACAAACTGTAAGCATTTCCAGCTGGGAGAGAGCATGTGGGGATTCAGCCAGGCTTAATAGGGCAGTACATATACACAAGTCTTCATCATATCCTTATTAATGATCCATCATATAAGAGACCTGCCTCCTTCCCTATTGCTGTGTTGTGTGTTTTGACACTGAGCTATATTGCCTTTTCAGTATACAGTAAGGATCTTGGCTCCCATGGTTTAGAACGCAGAAGCTCTGCTCTGATTGGCTGGCTTAAGATGCCAAGGTTACATCACAGGAAGAAGGTTGGGAAGAAGTCAATGCAGAGAGAGATCATTGGCGTATCTGTCCAAGAGGAAACGTGAGAGCAATGCTCCGTGGCTCCGACTTGAATAAAATATGGGGATGGTGGAAGATCACCAGAAGGCCAAATGGAGGGCTGTCTAAGCTAGCGTTTCTCAACCGCTGTTCCGTGGTACACTAGTGTGCCGCGAGACGCTGGCTGGTGTGCCGCGACATGCAGCGACGAGAAGGGCGATTTGCATTGTCACGTGCCTGGCGGCTGCCAATGCTCAACACTGACCCGCCAGAAAGGAAGCCAGCCGGGTCACGATGTGGGGTGAGCGCAGCTCTCAACAGCCACCACCACGGGAGGGTGGTTTTAAACTTAAAGAAGCTGGCTGGATGAGCTCAACCTGAAACTTGCTGAGCAAAGGATTGTGCTGGCAGAGAAATCAGCGGCTTGTGAAGCCTTATTACAGGAGATTGCAACCAACACAGCAAATGGCAAGTGTTTCTTACAGTCATAATTATATAGTCAATATAGGGTGGCACAGAGTTAAATTTTTTAACTTTTTTAATGGTGGTGTGCCTCGTGATTTTTTTCATGGAACAAGTGTGCCTTGGCCCAAAAAAGGTTGAGAAACACTGGTCTAAGCGAAGCCCCACATAAAGTTAAAAAACCATAAAGATGGAAAATAGGGCTCCTTGACATTGCCCACGAACAGCAACCTCCTGGACAACAACTTGGCAGACCCCCAGCTCAGCTGGTTGCAGTCTTTCCCCCTTATGAGGGAATTGTTATAGGACTGGGCATGAGTCTGAATGTCATCCTTGGAGTCCCCTCACTATGCCTTTTGGGGGGAGGGAAGCCCTTAGAAACTTAAGGGGTGATCACGATCGGGGGGGGAATGTTGCCATGAGACCTTCATTCTTTTGCGTATTTATTTCACATACTGCTTGATTGTAGAAAACCTCATCTTATGATTAACCTGTATATATGTGCAAAAAGCTATGTACAGTGGTACCTCAACTTACGAACGACTCGACAACCGAATTTTTCTACTTACAAATGGGGCAAATGGCTGCACACTTACGAATTTCTCGACATCCGAACGGAAACCACGACGGTTTTAGATAGGGTTTTTTTGACTTACAAATTTTTAGATGGGGTTTTATCTTTGCCCTGGGCATGGAGCCAAGCACTGCTATTGGTCAGTTGCTCCTGCGCCCAGGGCAATGTCCCCAAATGCCTGCTGCCATTGGCTGATTTGGCAGCAGGAGGATGATCTGGCCTGCAATAGGCCAGTTCATAGTGGAGGCCCAGGGTCCGCCCAAAAAGGGGCGAATGGACTTACTGAAGTGATAATTTCTAAATTCCCATCCATATGAATAAATTAACACATGCAGATTTTATGCAAATGGTGTCCTCTTTTTGTGTGTGTGATCATTAGCAGCTCACCCTGCAGGTAGGCCACCCTAAAAGTCTGATCAACTTACATTTGGCTGTGTGGGTCACAAGGTGTGTGGAGGCACAAGGTTTAAAAAGAGTTTTAAAAGGTGTGTAATGGAAAGTGTTTTTCATGTATAATTATAGCTACCAGGACCCTGTTCCAATAAATTAACCCAAATCTTATTTTCTATAACACGGTGTTATGCAAGGGGGGAAAAATACTTCCCAGAAATTAGAAAATGACAGAACATTAATAATCATTAAGCCCTGTTGTATTCTTTGACGTTGGCCTCCCACTCTGAGGAATGTATCCACTTCTTTTTGCTTTAAGTTTACACAGTGTTTATTTATTTTTTGCAGGCAATTCTTTTTATTGGACAACTGGGCTTTGCACCAATGCCCCAATATGTATATATGATCCTGACACTCCCCTCATCCCCACTGGTGCAATGAGTAAGATATAGTGCCTGGGTTGCGCAGTAATTAATCTGTGTTAGGCTGGCACAGCGCACCCTGCATAATGAGATGGGTCAGAGATGAGAGGACCTAAAGGCAGTGTTCCTCTGCAGAGCAGTTGCTGTGAATCACAGGATGGGGGTGGGGAGTGCTGTTGCTTCCCATATGGCAACTGGCTTCCCATAAGGCACCTGGCTGGCCATTGTGAGAACAGGATGCTTGACTAGCCAAGCCTTTAGCCGGATCCAGCAAACAGGCTCTTCCTACAGAGGTTGACCAAATACACATCCCATCTAAACATGAGCCAAGGTGAGGCAATTGCCTTGGGCAGCAGGATCCCAGGCCCTCCAACACTTCTCTGATGAAAATAGGGCCACCCCTTTCCATAATGATAATTTTACTATTTATACCCCACACAAGGCATTCATGGATCAATGCCTTGTCGTGGCGAAGGGGCTTGAATAACTCAGAGAAGCTATGAGCTATGCCATGCAGGGCCACCCAAGATGGACAGGTCATAGTGGAGAGTTTTGACTAAACGTGATCCACCTGGAGAAGGAACTGGCAAGCCACTCCAGTATCCCTGCCAAGAAAACTCCATGGACAAAGACAACAGGCATATAAAAGTTATCACGCTGGAAGATGAGCCCCTCAGGTCGGAAGGCGTCCAACATGCTACTGAGGAAGAGCGGAGGACAAGTACAAGTAGATTCAGAGCTGATGAAGCGGCTGGGCCAAAGCCGAAAGGACGCTCAGTTGCGGATATGCCTGGAAGCGAAAGGAAAGTCCGATGCTGTAAAGAAAAATATTGCATAGGAACCTGGAATGTAAGAACCATGAGTGGAGGTAAGCTGGATGTGGTCAAAAATGAGATGACAAGAATAAATATCGACATCCTGGGCATCAGTGAACTAAAATGGAAGGGAATGGGCGAATTCAGTTCGGATGACTATCATATCTACTACTGTGGGCAAGAATCCTGTAGCAGAAATGGAGTGGCCCTCATAGTCAACAAAAGAGTGGCAAAAGCTGTAATGGGATGCAATCTCAAAAATGACAGAATGATCTCGATACGAATCCAAGGCAGACCTTTTAACATCACAGTAATCCAAGTTTATGCACCAACTACCAGTGCTGAAGAAAATGAAATTGACCAATTCTATGAAGACCTACAACACCTTCTAGAAATGACACCAAAGAAGGATGTTCTTCTCATTACAGGGGACTGGAATGCTAAAGTAGGGAATCAAGAGATAAAAGGAACAACTGGCAAGTTTGGCCTTGGAGTTCAAAATGAAGAAGGGCAAAGGCTAATAGAGTTCTGTCAAGAGAACAAGCTGGTCATCACAAACACTCTCTTCCAACAACACAAGAGACGACTCTACACATGGATATCACCAAATGGACAGCATCGAAATCAGATTGATTATATTCTCTGCAGCCAAAGATGGAGAAGCTCTATACAGTCAGCAAAAACAAGACCTGGAGCTGACTGTAACTCAGATCATCAGCTTCTTATAGCAAAATTCCAGCTTAAACTGAAGAAAGTAGGAAAAACCACTGGGCCAGTAAGATACAATCTGAATCAAATCCCTTATGAATACACAGTGGAAGTGAGGAACAGGTTTAAGGATTTAGATTTGGTGGACAGAGTGCCTGAAGAACTATGGATGGAGGCTCGTAACATTATACAGGAGGCAGCAATGAAAACCATCCCAAGGAAAAGGAAATGCAAGAAAGCAAAATGGCTGTCCAACGAGGCCTTACAAATAGCGGAGGAGAGGAGGCAAGCAAAATGCAAGGGAGATAGGGAAAGATACAGGAAACTGAATGCAGATTTCCAAAAAACAGCAAGGAGAGACAAGAGGGTCTTCTTAAATGAGCAATGCAAAGAAATAGAGGAAAACAATAGAATGGGGAAAACCAGAGATCTGTTCAAGAAAATTGGAGATATGAAAGGAACATTTCGTACAAAGATTACCATAATCAAGGACAAAAGTGGTAAGGACCTAACAGAAGCAGAAGACATCAAGAAGAGGTGGCAAGAATACACAGAGGAATTATACCAGAAAGATATGGAGGTCTCACACACCTCAGGTAGTGTGGTTGCTGGCCTTGAGCCAGACATCTTGGAGAGTGAAGTCAAATGGGCCTTAGAAAGCATTGCTAATAACAAGGCCAGTGGAAGTGATGATATTCCAGCTGAACTGTTTAAAATTTTAAAAGATGATGCTGTTAAGGTGCTACACCCAATATGCCAGCAAGTTTGGAAAACTCAGCAATGGCCAGAGGATTGGAGAAGATCAGTCTACATCCCGATTCCAAAGAAGGGCAGTGCCAAAGAATGCTCCAACTACCGCACAATTGCGCTCATTTCACACGCTAGCAAGGTTATGCTTAAAATTCTACAAGGCAGGCTTAGGCAGTATGTGGACCGAGAACTCCCAGAAGTGCAAGCTGGATTTCGAAGGGGCAGAGGAACCAGAGACCAAATAGCAAACATGCGCTGGATTATGGAGAAAGCTAGAGAGTTCCAGAAAAACGTCTACTTCTGCTTCATTGACTATGCAAAAGCCTTTGACTGTGTCGACCACAGCAAACTATGGCAAGTTCTTAAAGAAATGGGAGTGCCTGATCACCTCATCTGTCTCCTAAGAAATCTCTATGTGGGACAAGAAGCTACAGTTAGAACTGGATATGGAACAACTGATTGGTTCAAAATTGGGAAAGGAGTACGACAAGGCTGTATATTGTCTCCCTGCTTATTTAACTTATATGCAGAATTCATCATGCGAAAGGCTGGACTAGATGAATCCCAAGCCGGAATTAAGATTGCTGGAAGAAATATCAACAACCTCAGATATGCAGATGACACAACCTTGATGGCAGAAAGCGAGGAGGAATTAAAGAACCTTTTAATGAGGGTGAAAGAGGAGAGCGCAAAATATGGTCTGAAGCTCAACATCAAAAAAACCAAGATCATGGCCACTGGTCCCATCACCTCCTGGCAAATAGAAGGGGAAGAAATGGAGGCAGTGAGAGATTTTACTTTCTTGGGCTCCTTGATCACTGCAGATGGTGACAGCAGTCACGAAATTAAAAGACGCCTGCTTCTTGGGAGAAAAGCAATGACAAACCTAGACAGCATCTTAAAAAGCAGAGACATCACCTTGCCCACAAAGGTCCGTATAGTTAAAGCTATGGTTTTCCCAGTAGTGATGTATGGAAGTGAGAGTTGGACCATAAAGAAGGCTGATCGCCGAAGAATTGATGCTTTTGAATTATGGTGCTGGAGGAGACTCTTGAGAGTCCCATGGACTGCAAGAAGATCAAACCTATCCATTCTTAAGGAAATCAGCCCTGAGTGCTCCCTGGAAGGACAGATCATGAAGCTGAGGCTCCAAGACTTTGGCCACCTCATGAGAAGAGAAGAATCCTTGGAAAAGACCCTGATGTTGGGAAAGATTGAGGGCACTAGGAGAAGGGGACGACAGAGGACAAGATGGTTGGACAGTGTTCTCGAAGCTACGAACATGAGTTTGACCAAACTACGGGAGGCAGTGCGAGACAGGAGTGCCTGGCGTTCTATGGTCCATGGGGTCACGAAGAGTCGGACACGACTAAACGACTAAACAACAACACCCCACACATCTTACTGGGTTGCCCCAGCCACTCTGGGCAGCTTCCAACATATATCAAAACATAATAAAACATTTAAAAGAACTTTCCTATGCAAGATTGCCTTCAAAAAGCTCAGGGGTTGGATAACTCCATACCCTCCAAGAGGAGGAGGAGGAGGAGGAGGAGGAGGAGGAGTTTGGACATGATATCCCGCCTTTCACTCCCTTTAAGGAGTCTCAAAGCTGCCAACAATCTCCTTTCCCTTCCTCTCCCACAACAAACACTCTGTGAGGTGATTGAGGCTGAGAGACTTCGGAGAAGTGTGACTAGCCCAAGGTCACCCAGCAGCTGCATGTGGAGGAGCGGAGACGTGAACCCGGTTCCCCAGATTACAAGTCCACCGCTCTTAACCACTACACCACACTGGCTCCCAACATTTCTCCAGTGAAAATAGGGACATTCCAAGGAAAAGTGGGACATCAAATCAGAAACTGGGGCGGCTTCTGTAAATCAGGGGCGTCCCTGGAAAATTGGGACACTTGGAGGTCTGGAATCCACAGGTTCAACCTTCTATGATGCAGAAATCACAGCTGAAGAATCCCTGGCAGGTGGCCGTCCAACCTGTTTTTAAAAATCCAATGAAGGAGAGTCCACCACCTTTTGAGGTCATCTGTTCTAGTAGATGAGCTCTTGCTGTCAGAAGGTTAAGTTGTTAATTTTCCTGGGCAACTGATAAATAAGATAGAAAACTGGAGTTGTTATTTGGAGCATTTAGCCCTTGTATCCAATAACTAGCTTTCCTTTTTTTGAACAACATAAATTCCACAGCCATGTTTTTGGTTTTTTCCCTTACTCGCAGACACATTTTGTTCTATTTCCTACTGGCAACCTGAACAAGAATAAATCGTTCAACTTTGTCTTGGTTAATTAACTCAAATGTAATTTGACTTTGCAGGAAAGAATAATGATTTCTATGTGTATGTGTGCACAGAATATTCTACTCAAGGAAGCAGTTGGGAACAGATCAAACTAAATTGCCAAGGAAATGGCTGATTTCTACCCCAAAAGCTAAAGCAGATGGTCTTCATTTCTGTTCAAAGATTAACTGGAGATTCCCCCCCCCTTTTATCAAAAAAACAGCTTCTTGGTGTGTATCAACACAACTATATCTCTAATGAACAACACCAGCAATCTCAAAATCTGGTGTTTCTATTTTGAACTTAAAAATCAACATTTCTCTTTTGGTCCATGTGCCAATGCTAGCCCTGCAGAGATGGCTTAGATACATGTCCACATGTCCACTCAGGAGCAAGTCCCACAGAATTCAAGGGGGCATTTCTAGGCAGACAAAATAAAATACTTCTTCACACAGCACATAGTTTGATTATAGTATCTGCTGCCACAAGATGCAGTTATGACCTTGGGATAGTAGTGAACAGCTTAATGAAGATGTCGACCCGCTGGAAAGCCTGTCGGAACAAAAGTTAATTCAGTTGTTTCCAGAAAGTGCAGATAGTGGGCTCCTGTTGTATAGAATGATAGAATTATAGAGTTGGAAGGGGGCCAAAGGGTCATCTAGCCTTAAACCCCTGCAAGGCAAGGAATGCTATTCCACAAAACAGGGGCAGCCATATTGAAAGCCCTGCTCCAGGTCTGAGGGCATCAAAGCAACATTAAACTCTAATAGAATTATTGCATAGCTGATTACTACATTGAAAATTCTATATAACACACATTCTTAGTTTTTTCCACCCAAGCCAGAAACATAGCTGCCAAGTACCCCGTTTTCCCCGGGAAACCCCCATTTTTTCTTACCTTTTCCCGGCGGTCCCCTGTATCACTTCATCTCCCGTTATTCTCCCTTATATTATCCTGTCGGCAGCCACCCCCCCCCCTGATTTGAATAAGACTGGGCCCAAGACAGAACCCTGTGGCACCCCACTAGTCACTACTCTCCAGGATGAGGAGGAGCCATTGATGAGCACCCTTTGGGTTCGGTCAGTAAGCCAGTTACAAATCCACTGAATGGTAGCATTGTCTAGCCCGCATTTTACCAGCTTCTTTACAAGAATATCATGGGGCACCTTGTCAAAGGCCTTGCTGAAATCAAGATAGGCTATATCCACAGCGTTCCCTTCATCTACCAGGCTTGTAATTCTGTCAAAAAATGAGATCAGATTAGTCTGACATGACTTATTTTTCAGAAACCCATGCTGACTTTTAGTGATCACAGTGTTCCTTTCTAGGTGCTCACAGACCGTTTGCTTAATGTGTCTTATTCAACATCTTTATCAGTGTCTTATTCAACATCTTTATCAGTGACTTGGATGATGGGCTTGAGGGCATCCTGAGCAAGTTTGCAGATGACACCAAATTGAGAGGGGTGGCTAATACCCCAGAGGACAGGATCACACTTCAAAATGACCTTAACAGATTAGACAACTGGGCCAAAGCAAACAAGATGAATTTTAACAAGGAGAAATGGGCAAAAAAAAAAATGAAAGGCACAAATACAGGATGGGTGACACCTGGCTTGAGAGCAGTACATGTGAAAAGGACCTAGGAGTCTTGGTAGACCACAGACTTGACATGAGTCAACTGTGTGATGCAGCAGCTAAAGAAGCCAATGCAATTCTGGGCTGCATCAATAGGAGTATAGCATCTAGATCTAGGGAAGTAATAGGACCACTGTATTCTGCTCTGGTCAGACCTCACCTGAAGTACTGTGTCCAGTTCTGGGCACCACAGTTCAAGAAGGATACTGACAAGCTGGAACGTGTCCAGAAGATGTCATATAGAAAGAAAGAATATTCCACCTAAACATTAGAAAGAACTTCCTGACAGTAAGAGCTGTTGGGCAGTGGAATTTGCTACCAAGGAGTGTGGTGGAGTCTCCTTCTTTGGAGGTCTTTAAGCAGAGGCTTGACAGGCATATGTCAAGAATGCTTTGATGGTGTTTCCTGCTCGGCAGGGGGTTGGACTGGATGGCCCTTGTGGTCTCTTCCAACTCTACGATTCTATGATTCTAATTCAGTCCCCTTTCTCCAAGGGGTTCCACACATCCTCATTTGACTTCTGCATTGCTGTGAGCGAGGAAAGCATAAAGGTCCTTTTTTGTTTTTGTTTTGCTTCTTTCAGCACTTTCCCTTTCCCCATCAACCAAATTTATTTGTTGCTCATTGAGCGGGCGGTTTGTTGATCATCTGATTATGTATGTCTGCGAGGCAATCTGTCCCTGTTTTAATTTTCCTGGTTATTTAAGACCACAATATTCGAAATGCAGCAACTTTTAAGTACAGCTTCAGTCCATTGATTGTTCTTAAATCACGCCAATGACAGCTGCTGGCAAGTGACAAGGTATTAATGACTTATTCATGAAGTGCCTCCTGTGCTTTCCAGAACCCAAATGATCCGGAGATTGTTCATCTGATCCTTGTTTATTCCTACGCTTTGAGAAGACTGGTAACCTCCTGTCATAGCGAAGGATACAGTATCCTACCCTTTGGCTCTTTTACCACTGTTTTATAGCCTCACTGCAGTGTTACTAGGGATGGTTGATCGTGGTTTATCTCGATTTCTCATTTTCATCCTATCAGTTCTCCATATTTCTGCAGCAATTTGTGACATATCCTCGTGAAAATTCACCAGCATTTCAGTATGAATTTTTCCTAATATACACATTTGTGCAAGCAAATGTACCTAATAAAATGCATTTTATATTATATTTCCCTAATACATTGCAATTTATACTTGAGAGACTGTCTTATCCGTTATATACCCAGGAGGCCATCACAGTCTGTGGGAGAGTTTCTCTCAAAGTGTTCAAAAGCTCACTCCACAGTAACTCAAAACAGGGCCTTCATTGTGGCCACCCCTGTTTCATGGAACAACATTACTTTCAACATACAGCTGGCGCCCCCTATCTGTTCCTTATCAAAATTACTGAAGACATTTTTGTTCCAACTAGCCTATCCATTCCCAGCTAGCTGAATGGGTCTTCACCATGAGTATCTATTCTGTATTGTTTTAGTCTTATTTGAAACATGACAGCGTTTTTTTCTTTTGCTGAACAGGTTTCAAAGATAAGCTTTGTCTTTATATGCCTGTTAGGGTACAAAAACCTCCATATGTCCTGGAGAAGAACTCGCATAAGCCATACTGACTGAATCATAGAATCATAGAGTTGGAAGAGACCACAAGGGCCATCCAGTCCAACCCCCTGCCAAGCAGGAAACACCATCAAAGCATTCGTGACATATGCCTGTCAAGCCTCTGCTTAAAGACCTCCAAAGAAGGAGACTCCACCACACTCCTTGGCAGCAAATTCCATTGCTGAACAGCTCTTAATTCCCATCATCCCTGACCACTGGTCCTCTTGGCTAGGGATGATGGGAAATGTAGTCCCAAAACAGTTGGACGGCTGAGTTTGTGGATGCCTGATCTATAATGAACCCCTGGTTTCTAAATATAAAACATAGAATCATAGAGTTGGAAGAGACCACAAGGGCCATCCAGTCCAACCCCCTGCCAAGCAGGAAACACCATCAAAGCATTCTTGACATATGCCTCAGGCCTCTGCATAAAGACCTTCAAACAATGAGACTCCACCACACTCCTTGGCAGCAAATTCCACTGCCGAACAGCTCTTACTGTCAGGAAGTTCTTCCTAATGTTTAGGTGGAATCTTCATTCTTGAAGTTTGAATCCATTGCTCTGTGTCCGCTTCTCTGGAGCAGCAGAAAACAATATTTCTCCCTCCTCTATATGACATCCTTTTATATATTTGAACATGGCTATCATATCACCCCTTAACCTTCTCTTCTCCAGACTAAACATACCCAGCTCCCTAAGCTGTTCCTCATAAGGCATCGTTTCCAGGCCTTTGACCATTTTGGTTGCCCTCCCCTGACTTTCAAATAAACTCCATGAATTTGAAACCAATATTCCAGCCATGGTAAACTTCATCCATTAAGTTATCGTAGCTCATCTTGGAAATCCATGTTCACCATTCATATAGATAGGTAGGCAACCTAAGCCCCGGATTCAGCCCAATCGCCTTCTCAGTCCGGCCAGCTGGTGGTCTGGAAATTAGTGTGTTATAACATGAGTAGAATGTGTCCTTTTATTTAAAATGCATTTCTGGAAGCCATGACACAGCCTCTGAAAAAAGAAGAAGCCACAATTCCATGCCAATGTGCATAAAAAAAAAAAAAACTCCTGAAAATTTATCAGAATTTTAGTGCAAATTTCTTCTAATTCAATTTTTGCAAAAAGCTGTATGCAATTTTTTCCGACACACACATTTTTGCAAGCAATTTCCCCTTCTATAATGCACAGGTTATTTTCACAAATACATGCATTTCTATGCGTACATTGTCCTAGCACATAGATTTTTTGTGCATGTTATGTGACTGGAAACCCATGTTGCAAAATTTGGAGAAGCGCTGATTTTGAAGGATGGCTGTGTTTTGGTTCACACGCTGTTTTGGCAAGTGTACATCTTTAAATGCAAACTGAATAGAATTGATCTCCCATCCCTTTTTTCATTTGAGCGAAATCCCTCCCTTACAACCAGAATCCACCAAGGGCAAAAAAAATGCCCACCACGGATTGAAAATACCTTCCATTGGAATCTCCATCAATCAGCCTTGAGGAGGGACACATGAGAGTGGTTCTGGCCCTAATCAGTATGACACATCCACATGCCAAGACCATGGCTCAGTGGGAGAGTATTTGCATTGTATGCACATGGTCCCAGGTTCATCCCCCCAGCATCTCCAGGTAGGGCTGGGGATGCTCCCTGTTTAAAACCCTGGAAAGCTGCTGCCAGTCTGTGTAGGTGAGGCATAGGTAAACTCGGCCCTCCAGCTGTTTTGGGACTACAATTCCCATCACCCCTGACCATGGGTCCTGTTAGCTAGGGATGATGGGAGTTGTAGTCCCAAAACATCTGGAGGGCCGAGTTTGCCTATGCCTGGTATAGGTAATAGTGAATTTGAAGGATAGCCCAATTGGTAGAGCATGAGACTCTTAATCTCAGGGTCATGGGTTTGAGCCCTGTGTTGGGCAAAGAGGTTCCATCACTGCTGGGGGTTGGACTAGAGGGGGGTGGTGTTGTGGTCTAAACCACTGAGCCCCTTGGGCTTGCCATTCAGAAGGCCAGTGGTTCAAATCCCCGTGATGGGGTGAGCTCCAGTTGCTCTGTCCCAGCTTTTGCCAACCTAGCAGCTCGAAAGCATGCCAGTGCAAGTACATAAATAGGTACCAGTGCAGTGGGAAGGTAAACGGCGTTTCCGTGCACTCTGGTTTCCGTCACGGTGTTCTGTTGCGCCAGAAGCAGTTTAGTCATGCTGTCTACATGACCTGGAAAGCAGTCTGTGGACAAGCTCCAGTTTCCTCGACCTGAAAGCGAGATGAGTGTCGTAACACCATAGTTGCCTGACTGGACTTAACTGTCCAGGGATCCTTAGTAGATGAACCTTGTGGTTCCTTCCAGCTCTTTGTTTCTGTGACTCTTTGACCAAGGATCTGACTTGGTATACGTAAGCTTCTCGTATTCCTTGTGTTGTGTTCCCACAGTTGACTTTGACCACGGCTCTCATTAAGCACCTGGATGGTCTGCACAATCTAATTTCTCCCACCAATTTGTGCATTCCTATCCGTAGATATATGGTCTGAAGCTCAACATCAAAAAAACCAAGATCATGGCCACTGGTCCCATCACCTCCTGGCAAATAGAAGGGGAAGAAATGGAGGCAGTGAGAGATTTTACTTTCTTGGGCTCCTTGATCACTGCAGATGGTGACAGCAGTCACAAAATTAAAAGACGCCTGCTTCTTGGGAGAAAAGCAATGACAAACCTAGACAGCATCTTTAAAAGCAGAGACATCACCTTGCCTACAAAGGTCTGTATAGTTAAAGCTATGGTTTTCCCAGTAGTGATGTATGGAAGTGAGAGCTGGACCATAAAGAAGGCTGATCGCCGAAGAATTGATGCTTTTGAATTATGGTGCTGGAGGAGACTCTTGAGAGTCCCATGGACTGCAAGAAGATCAAACCTCTCCATTCTGAAGGAAATCAGCCCTGAGTGCTCCCTGGAAGGACAGATCCTGAAGCTGAGGCTCCAATACTTTGGCCACCTCATGAGAAGAGAAGAATCCTTGGAAAAGACCCTGTTGTTGGGAAAGATTGAGGGCACTAGGAGAAGGGGACGGCAGAGGACGAGATGGTTGGACAGTGTTCTCGAAGCTACGAACATGAGTTTGACCAAACTGCGGGAGGCAGTGCAAGACAGGAGTGCCTGGCGTTCTATGGTCCATGGGGACACGAAGAGTCGGACACGACTAAACGACTAAACAACAACAACATCCGTAGATATGTCGCCTAGAAAGTTTAGCACCATCTTCCTGATTTTGGGCTCTCTGCCTTGACCGTTTTTATTTGCTTCGGAGAAGCTCCAGCATATTGAACAGGAAGAGTCAGGGAGAACGACCCCTGGAGCTATCTTTAGCCGGAGCATCTTGTCTGTGCGCCAGAGCATGATCTGCTGATTACAGAAGCTTTGAAGGCAAACACCCAGGGAAAGGGGTTGTTGATCAGAGTCTAATTGGGAGACTCGAACGGGGTGGAATCAATGAGCAAGGACACTAACTTATTGAGTTCTTGCTTGGAGACACAGACTACCCTTGTGAGAGACTTTATTGCACAGCTGTACACCCAGGAACCCTCCATGGTGGAAGTACCAGAGCTGGCGGTGAAATTCTATGAGAAGCAGCTTGCTTATGTTCGGCATGGGATAGAGAGCTGATGTTTCTGCTGCTGCTGCTGACATGAATTGACCCAAATTCACAAGCCCAGCATTGAGAAATGCTTCACAGGAAAAACCCGAACTTGGGCTGTAAGGCAGGGGTGAGGAATCTAAAACCCTGGTAGGCGTGGGAAAAGAGAGATACAGCCCTCCAGGTCTTTTAATCTGGCCCTTGAGACTCTGCCTAGGCCACACGAGCCATGCTCCATATACTCCTTCATTGGAGGTTCCTAAGCATTCTAAGCATGGATGACTACATGCCATGAATGCTTTAGTTGAGATTCCTGCATTGTAGGGGGTTCGATTAGATCAGGCATCCCCAAACTTCGACCCTGCAGATGTTTTGGACTACAATTCCCATCATCCCTGACCACTGGTCCTGTTAGCTAGGGATCATGGGAGTTGTAGGCCAAAACATCTGGAGGGCCGCAGTTTGGGGATGCCTGGATTAGATGACCCTGGGGGTCCCTTCCAACTCTACAGTTCTATTATTCTACATCAGAGTAAGCTTCAGTGTTCACTTTGATCCCCCCCCCCCAATTGATGGGTCTGAGTGCGCTCTCCTGGTTGTGGCAGAAGTAGTGACAGCATTAGAATTGATGTGCCAATGGGTGATTTACCCCCAAGTAAACACCATCTTCAGAAGGTTCCACGCTCTTCTCTTCCCCTAGCTTGAAATGTATTCTTGCCCTATTATAAGGCATATTGCTTGTCTGGATGGAGGGGGTCTATGAGTTTGTACATAGAAACATCTGGATGTATTGGCTGCGCTGACTGGCAGTGACTGTCCAAGGAGACTTTGCAAGTCCTACCTGGAGATGAACTTGAGTTCTTCTCACTGCCACTCAGGTTCTTTGCCACTGAACTATGACCCTACCTCATTTCAGATGCATCTAGAATTCTCAGGCTAAGCAAACAGAACTATTAGAAAGTTGAGACTAACTCGGGACATTTTATCTTCCTCGTCTTCTATTCAAGATCTGACGATTGCTTAGAAAATCACAGTGTTTCCCCCCACTGTCCTTCATTATGCAATTACCTGATTCACTGCCGCTCTTTTTAGCAATTAAACATGAAGAGTTGGCCTCTGATGTGCTTTATTCGTCCATAATCAACATTATGAATGGAGGATTTACAAGCTTAGACCTTTCAAGCTCTCCTTCATTATGACTTTGGAAAAATACAAACAAGGAACTCGGCAGTGGCAAAGTTTCTCAAATAATTGTTCCCATTGGATCTAAGGGGTCATCACACCCACACACCCCGGAGGAACTTTCTAAGGGGTTTAAAGGTTTTGTGAGAACATGCACTGCTGCTTAGAATGGTTGTAGGGAGTTGATTGCAGACATTATTTGGAGAATGGAAAAGCAAAGAACCAAGGCAATTCCCTTATGAAGAAAGGTTACAACATTTGGAGCTCTTCACGGCATGAAGAAAGTGGATGGAGAAATGATCAGAGCTGAAATAAAAACTCTGTCCCTCCCATTAGCCTGCATCCAGCCTAAGACTATGCAGCTCCCGGAGAGCCATTATCACATCCTTTTGTTCTCTGTGGGGTCCAGAGTAAGACTAAGAACCAACTTCCTGTTGGAGATTTGCAACAGAATACCCTCACGTGATCTAAGGTTAAACACTCATGTGAATGCTAGCAGAGAACATCAACAGTTTATTATCAACCTAGCTAGAGGCTTAGATAGCTTCCTTCTAGCATAGCAGCTGGCACTGCGGTCTTTTTTTAATTTTTTTTTTAAATTGATTTTCTTTTCTCAAAAAAATATCCAATATCATTGCTCAACATACATTTCCCCCCTCCCTGTTGACTTCCCTCAACTACCATTTCTGGTTTATTACATCATATGATAAATTCTGTTGTTTATATACAATATTATGTTATCACATTGTTGTATTTCTTGTTCTCTGTAAATAAAATTGTAAATGTTTATTTAAATCCTGCCAATGAGACCATTTCTTTCTGTTGTTTCTGCAAATATATTGTAATGGGTTCCAATTCTTTTCCAGAGTTACTATTGTCCTTTTCATACAGTTTGTCCTTTGACTTTACTAACTCTGCATAGTTCGTCAACTTTTCTTGCCATTGTGCTTTTGATGGTACTTCTCCAGTCTTCCAACTTTGAGCTATTAAGATTCTTGCCGCTGTTGTAGCTTACATGAATAATGCCCTTTTTTCTTTCGATAACTCTTGTCCTAAAATACCTAAGAAAAAAGTTTCTGGTTTTTTTGACAAATGTTTTTTTTAAACATTTTTTAAAATTCATTGTATATAACCCCCCCTTTAATAATCTTACAATCCCACCACATATGATAAAATGTACCTTCCCCTCCTTTACACCTCCAACAATTCTGTGTAGGTAATGGTGAATTTGAAGTTGGTAGACCATGAGACTCTTAATCTCAGGGTCATGAGTTTGAGCCCTGTGTTGGGCAAAGAGGTTCCAGCATTGCAAGGGGGTTCGACTAGATGTGGGTGGTGCTGTGGTCTAAAACACTGAGCCTCTTGGGCTTGTCGATCAGAACGTTAGCAGTTCGAATTCCTGCAATGGGGTGAGCTCCCATTGCTCTGTCCCAGCTTCTGTCAACCTAACAGTTCGAAAGCATGCCAGTGTAAGTAGATAAATAGGCACCACTGCGGCGGGAAGGTAAAATGGTGTTTCCGTGCGCTCTGGTTTCCATCACGGTGTTCCATTGTGGGCCGGAAGTGGTTTAGTCATGCTGTCTGTCAGGGTTGCACCAGATGAGCAGGAGTGATTGCAAGGGACCCTAGGTGAGGCGGCAACCACGGAAGAGTCTGGGAAAATGGAGGAATTCATACCTGGAGAAGACTGGTGGAGGCACTCCTCAGAAGCGGAAGCATCAGATAGGGAAGAGGAAAGACCAGAACAGGAGGAGGAAGGAGTTGAGACAGAATCAGGCCCTTGTGAGGAGAGGAGCCAGCGGGGCCCCTCCCCTCCTCCCTTCACAGCTGGAGAGTGTAGAGCTGAAAAACGGAGGGAACAATTGGAGGCAACTGCAGCTCGTAAGAGGTGTGGTGAGGAGCTGGCTATTTAAGGAAGGCCGGCTGCTCCCTTCGCCAGCACTTGCAACTGCTGTGCTGAAGTTTGTGGTTGTCCTTCCTTGTCCTGTTCCTGATTCCAGTGTTCCTGACTTTGGCTTCTCCTGACCCAGACTGTGGACCTAAGCTCCCTCTGCATCCGACTGCTAACACTGTCCACATGACCTGGAAAGCCGTCTGTGGAAAAACACCGTCTCCCTCAGCCTGAAAGTGAGATGAGCTCTACAACCCCACAGTCACCTTTGACTGGACTTAACCATCCAGGGGTCCTTTACTCTCTCTCTCTCTCTCTCTCTCTCTCTCTCTCTCTCTCTCTCTCTCTCTCTCTCTCTCTCTCTTACTCCAATGAAATTGTCCAATGTTAAACTGTTAGCAACATCCATACAGGCATTCTCCAGTTTAAACAATTTTACTTAACACTTGCTGTGCCACAGAAATATGGTCCATTGAAGTTTCTGTTTAGTAATAGCAACAGTAGAAAGTAAAGCGACTTTTTCTGCTTCTGTATCATTTTATTATATTTCAGCCATTCATGTTTTTCAAGTAATCTTGGTCATCCGGTAAGGTATTGCTTCACCCTTGGAGACGGCTCCAGCTGTTTAAGAGTGACCAAGTCTGGATATTAAAACTGTGCTATCAGTTCACCTTTGTAGATTAATGCCAAACATCCTCCACCGAGTGGAGAAAACTTGCAATTAAGCCAGGGTTTCAAAGCTATCTGATGGGGAAAAGAAGAAAAAGGATGAATATCACCCCTGTTGCTGCTATCAAAGCATCCTCACTTGGAAGAGCCGTCCAAAGCACATGTACAAAACTGAAGAAGACATGAACCAGTAGGATTCTTAATCTGTATTAAAAGATCTAGGGAGTCACTTGAACTCTTACACAAAATGAATTGCTCCTTGGTCAATTACGTAATACCTAATCTGTTTTGGCGAGGGCTTGAGTTTTAATCAGTAGCCAATGTCTGTTTTGCTTAAATGTGGGGTTGATTAGCACGGGACAAGATTTAATTTGTGCAGAGGAGAGAAGGGGGCTCATTCCCATTCTGTCTTCTGGTCTCCTCCCATCAAAATGGATATTTTAGGGTTGGGATGGTGCTGGTGGAGAAATCAGGAAAGCGCCACACATTTTAAACCTGGGCACCAATCAGTTTCCCCCTCTCTGTGTTCACCAAGGCATGTAGGTCTCTAGAGGATTAAATAAAATTAACATTTCCTCTTAACCGTTTCCCATCAAAGAGAACTCTCCCCCTCCTGTGGGATATTTAGAAGCCAGCGTGGTGTAGTGGTTAAGAGCGGTAGACTCGTAATCTGGGGAACCGGGTTCGCATCTCCGCTCCTCCACATGCAGCTGCTGGGTGACCTTGGGCTAGTCACACTTCTCTGAAGTCTCTCAGCCTCACTCACCTCACAGAGTGTTTGTTGTGTGGGGCGAAGAGAAAGGAGAATGTTAGCCGCTTTGAGACTCCTTAGGGTAGTGATAAAGCGGGATATCAAATCCAAACTCCAACTCCAACTCCAACTCCAACTCCAACTCCAACTCCAACTCCTCCTCCTCCTCCTCCTCCTCCTCCTCCTCCTCCTCCTCCTCCTCCTCCTCCTCCTCCTCCTCCTCCTCCTCCTCCTCCTCCTCCTCCTCCTCCTCCTCCTCCTCCTCCTCCTCCTCCTCCTCCTCCTCCTCCTCCTCCTCCTCCTCCTCCTCCTCCTTCTTCTTCTTCTTCTTCTTCTTCTTCTTCTTCTTCTTCTTCTTCTTCTTCTTCTTCTTCTTCTTCTTCTTCTTCTTCTTCTTCTTCTTCTTCTTCTTCTTCTTCTTCTTCTTCTTCTTCTTCTTCTTCTTCTTCTTCTTCTTCTTCTTCTTCTTCTTCTTCTTCTTCTTCTTCTTCTTCTTCTTCTTCTTCTTCTTCTTCTTCTTCTTCTTCTTCTTCTTCTTCTTCTTCTTCTTCTTCTTCTTCTTCTTCTTCTTCTTCTTCTTCTTCTTCTTCTTCTTCTTCTTCTTCTTCTTCTTCTTCTTCTTCTTCTTCTTCTTCTTCTTCTTCTTCTTCTTCTTCTTCTTCTTCTTCTTCTTCTTCTTAGCATGGAGGAAGGGCCTAGCTTTAATGGTTACTTACTATTGACTGCCCTCTCCAAGGTGAATTTGTCCAATCGTTTTTGAAGCCATCCAAGCTGGTGGCCATCGCTGCCTCTTGCCAGAGCGAGTTCTGCGTCATTTTTAGAGGAAGCCCTCCAGAAAATGCAGCCCAAATAGTAGGCAACCACCTGAGCATGGTTAATTGTGGCTAAGGGATCTGCTTCCAAGTTCGGTCACAGCTGGCACATCCATTGAAACTGATGAGAAGCGCTTTAAGCCACAGAAACTACTTGAACATCAAATGACCATGCTGGCTCCGAAAGCAGCCCCAGAGAGAGGATTTACTGTGGGATCCCCCCCCCCCCAAAAGCAAATCAATCACAAGGATGAGCTGTTTTTCTCTTATTCTTAAAAAAGACCCTTTTAAATCTGAAACAACTGGCGAAACGTCGCTTGACTATTACATATGCATTTCTACAGTGGAACCTCAGTTTATGAACACCTCAGTTTACGAACGCCGCGGACCCATCTGGAACAGATTAATTCACTTTCCATTACTTTCAATGGGAAAGTTCGCTTCAGTTTATGAACACTTCAGTTTTTGAACAGACTTCCAGAACCAATTACACCCATGCTTCGGGTTAAGTACGCTTCAGGTTCAGTACTCTGTGGACCCATCTGGAACGGATTAATCCACTTTCCATTACTTTCAATTGGAAAGTTCGCTTCAGTTTATGAACGCTTCAGTTTAAGTACTTCGCGGACCGTCTGGAGCAGATTAATCCACTTTCCATTACTTTCAGTGGGAAAGTTCGCTTCAGTTTATGAACGCTTCAGTTTATGAACAGACTTCTGGAACCAATTGTGTTCATAAACCGAGGTACCACTGTATTTGGAGAATGGCTTTCAACTGCACCCTTGCCTCTGCTGCTTTGGCTGATAACAATATTTGAGATAAAATATATTTAGGCCCACAAAAACATTTCATATAAAGAAACAAAAACCTTTGGCTCATCTGTATGCGGTTGAGTTTGTAATACTAATGATACAATCCTGGAAGGGGAAAAGCCATTTGGAAGAATTGCTTTGTCAGCGTATGTGTGTGTGTGTGTTTGTGTGCATTCAATAATGAATGAATCCACTTAAAGCTCCAGGCATCCAGCTTCCTTTTTTCTTCTCTATGCTCAGGTTTGGCTTTATATTCTATTTCTATAGCTCGTAAATATTTGGGGGAGATAAATTTTGAGGGGGGAAATGAGAGAATGGAAAATGGCTGCCTTCGCTTGAGAAAAAGCAAATGGTGTTTATATAAAACTTGGGTGGGGAGAACTCCCAGAAATCCTTCACAACTTTATATGTCCAAGCACTTGCATCATTTTCTGATCCATTTCATGGCATCTCTCCCTGGAAAACACCTATCAAGGTTGTGGATCATTTTTTAATGAGAATTAGGAACCTAGGAACCTGCCTTGACTATTCTAGGGGGCGCAGGTGGTGCTGTGGTCTAAACCACTGAGCCTCTTGGGTTTGCTGATGGGAAGGTTGGTGGTTCGAATCCCCGCAATGGAGTGAGCTTCTGCCAACCTAGTGGTTTGAAAGCACACCAGTGCAGGTAGATAAATAGGTTCCACTGTGGCAGGAAGGTAATAATAATAATAATAAATTTTTATTTATACCCTGCCCTCCCCAGTCAAAACCAGGCTTAGGGCGGCTAACACCAATAAAATTACAAAAAGACATAAAAGAAAAGAAAACAATTAATTAAAATACAGATTAAAATACAATATTAAAATTTAGAATGCAGCCTCATTTTAAGTAGTCTATAAATCCAAACCATAAGGGAGGAAAACACAGGGGTCAGACTGAATCCAACCCAAAGGCCAGGTGGAACAGCTCTGTCTTGCAGGCCCTGCGGAAAGATGACAAATCCCGCAGGGCCCTGGTCTTCTGAGAAAGAGCATTCCACCAAGTTGGGGCCAATACTGAAAAGGCCCTGGCCCTAGTTGAGGCCAATCTAGCCACCTTATGGCTTGGGATCTCCAGAATATTGTTGTTTGTGGACCTTAAGGTCCTCCGCGGGGCATACCAGGAGAGGCGGTCCCGTAGGTACAAGGGACCCAAGCCGCATAGGGCTTTAAAGGTCAAAAGCAGCACCTTAAACCTGGTCCTGTACTCCACCGGGAGCCAGTGCAGCTGGTAAAGCACTGGATGAATGTGATCCCGCGGCCGGGACCCCGTAAGGAGCCTCGCCGCAGCATTCTGCACCCGCTGGAGTTTCTGGGTCAGCTTCAAGGGCAGCCCTGCGTAGAGCGAGTTACAATAATCAAGCCTGGAGGTGACCGTCGCTTGAGTGGCGTATCCATGCGCTCTGGTGCTTGTCACGGTCCTTCATGCACCAGAAGTGGTTTAGTCCTGCTGGCCACATGACCTGGAAAGCTGTCTGTAGACAAATGCCGGCTCCCTCAGCCTGAAAGTGAGATGAGCGCCGCAACACCATAGTAGCTTTTGATTGGACTTGACCATCCAGGGGTCCTTTGCCTATACCTAAGACCATTGTTCTATCTAGCTTAATATTGCCCATACTGGCTGGCAGCAGCTCTCCAGGATTTTAGTGCCCCTCCTGGTTTGTAGGGAGGGATGTTTTACAGCTTTACCTAGAGGGACTTTTGGCATTCAAAGCATGTGCTCCACCACTGAGCTACAGCCCTTCCACGATTGATAAGCCCTGACACTCTTCTTTTGAAAATCTACATAATACAAGTAGTCCTTAAATATATTTTTTAAATGTAGCTGCCTGTCGGGTTGAATGCTATCAAAAGAGATATGCAACATAGTATCAACCGCTGGCTGTCAGATATGTCTGATATAGTTTTGCATTTTAATTGTAAATCAAAATGTTACTCGTTTCCCCCCGCGCAGCAGCAAATCTGGAATTATTCAAGACAAGGGTTGTTTGAAAGATCTGATGGTATCTTAGCCCGCTGAGAATGACTTGAAAGAGAATTTTTTTTAAAAAAAAAAGGAGGAGGAGGAGAAGGGGGGAAAGTGGGAAGACCCTTAACAGATGAAAAACGTTATGCTTTGGTGTGGGGTTTTTTTTATGCTCAAGGATACTCATTATCATTTAAAAATAGTTTTTCACTCTAAAACGGAAGAATTTAAATTGCGCAATGAAATATGCATGGGGTTAATGCCGGATACGTTTTGCAAAGCTGTTTTCGATGTGTGCTACAACAAAAGAAGAACAGCAACAGCAGACAGATTAGCGGTGATACGTAGAGCAGCATAAACTTTTTAGGGATTAGAGAAGGGTTTGCGAATGTGGTCCCCCACGAGTGCTTGTGCCACCTGCAAACAATATCACTGAATATTCCAAACAAAAATGTACAGTTCACGGCAGGCAGTTCCTGTTTGCAGTGGCTCCCCATCACCTATACTGAGCACACAGGAACTCTTAAACATGCTCACGTTTCATGGAATGCCAGGATTGGAACACTCGTCCTCCCTTCCACTCTGATCAGAGGAGAGATGCAAAGAGCATCTCTCTGTGAGCGAGGCTGATAGGGGCTGACATGGCTGCCTTTTCCCATGGAGAGGGAGGAGTGTGCTGTAGCTTCCTTCCTCTTTGCTTTTCAGTATTGTTTTGGAATACTAACAACCTCGAGGGGGTTTCTCAAGAAAGGAAGACATGAAAAACCCTAACGGTTTTTGTACACCCCCTCCATATCAGATCAGACTCGGAAGGGATCGCCGAGTCCAGTCTTCTGCTCCATACAGGAATTTCAAATGCAGCAATTTGGTCATATTCAGTCTGTCGCAAACTCAAACAGGGTCTGATTTGACTCAAAATGGGGCTAACATGGACAGGTGTCTAATTCCAGATTTTTTTTTTATAAATCCACTCTCTCCTGTTCCTCATTAATCTGCAAATGGAAAAGGAAAAAGATCCAAATGAGAATCTCAGTCCCTCCAAGTGTCCCTATTTTCCACGGACATCCCTGATTCAGAGAAGCCATCCCAGTTTCTGATTTGATCCCGGATTGTTCCACCTTTCCTTAGGACGTCCCTATTTTCATTGGAGAAATGTTGGAGGGTATGGAGTTATCTGACTCCCAAGCCACCTGAAGGCAATCCTGTATAGGGATTTTTTTTTAAAAAAATGCTTAATGTTTTAGTATGTTTCTATATATTTTGGAAGATGCCCAGAGTGTTGGGGCAACCGAGTAATATGTGTGGGGTATAGATAGTAAAATTATCATTATGGAATGGGACGTCCCTATTTTCATCAGAGAAATGTTGGAAGGTATGGAATCTCTCTATTTAAGCTTGCCTCTAAATATGCATTTTATATCAATGTACAAGTTTCTAAACTGAATTCACCACAAACTATTTTGTTTGTTTGTTTAATAAATGCACCCCTTATTTCCAAAGGAACCCATGCGGGCAAGCAACAAGTGATAAAACAATTAGAAAGAACTTCCTGACAGTAAGAGCTGTTCGGCAGTGGAATTTGCTACCAAGGAGTGTGGTGGAGTCTCATTCTTTGGAGGGTCTTTAAGCAGAGGCTTGACAGGCATATGTCAAGAATGCTTTGATGGTGTTTCCTGCTCGGCAGGGGGTTGGACTGGATGCCCCTTGTGGTCTCTTCCAACTCTACGATTCTATGATTCTAATTAAAACATATTTAAAATGATTCCAATAGATTCAAATGCATCAACTTTTGATATGCATCAATATGCATTTGGAAATGGGACATCTCCCCCCCCCCCCGAACCGAGAGCTCAACTGGAGAAATGCAAAATCAAAGGATTGTTACATCCTGTTATGTATATTAATTCTGGAGGTCGTGACCAGCAAAATCGAGTTACTAAATAAGGGTATGCCTTTTAAAACCTGCCCCCAGGAGGGGGGGGGAGTTCATTTCACCCCCCACCCCTCCAGCATCACTGGTGTTTATTAGTTGTTGTGGGCAGAAGGACTTTTTCTTGGCTGCCAATCAATTTGGTTGACTCTCAGTTCTTGTTTAATGAGCAAGGGAGAAATAGTTCTCTCCATCCGCTGCCTCCACTAATCAACTTTGAGCAGGCATCATGACAGCAAAATGAATTTTCGCAAGGTCAAATGGGCTTAACAAAGCTGTACCTACTTTTTTTTTTTTAAAGATACATAAAAACAAATATAAATTCTACTAATGGGCAAAGGCCAAGATTAATACCCATTTGTGGAATAGTTACAGGCAATGCTGTCATAGTTAAAATCCCTTGAAATACAATTATATCTCGTGCTAATAGGTTTTTCATTGCTGAAAAGCTCCAGAATAATTTACTGAAGGAGCATTTATGCCAGGAGAACTCTTTTAACATTTACACTCTTACCGAAGATTACTAAGTGGTTGGATATAATGGAGGGAAGAAAAGGTTTTGCTTGTGCGTGTAATTATTTTTAACGGTGGTTGTATTTGAAGCGTCCAAAAGCGAATTGCAGTGAGATCAGGACCATTTTGCCACAAGTGTCTGAGGAAAAGGAGAGTGAGATATAGACAGAGGTGGATTTAAGGTAGTATGTCTGGACAGTGGAATGGTCTCTCTCGGGAGGTTTAGAGGTTTTTAAGCAAAGGTTGGGTGGACACCTGTCATGAATGCTTTAGCAGAGATTCCTGTATTGCAGGGCCTTGTGTGAGTGCCTGGAGGCGGTTGGAAGGTGGATGGCGGCTAACAGGTTGAGATTGAATCCTGACAAGACAGAAGTACTGTTTGTGGGGGACAGGAGGCGGGCAGGTGTGGAGGACTCCCTGGTCCTGAATGGGGTAACTGTGCCCCTGAAGGACCAGGTGTGCAGCCTGGGAGTCATTCTGGACTCACAGCTGTCCATGGAGGCGCAGGTCAATTCTGTGTCCAGGGCAGCTGTTTATCAGCTCCATCTGGTATGCAGGCTGAGACCCTACCTGCCCGTGGACTGTCTCGCCAGAGTGGTGCATGCTCTGGTTATCTCTCGCTTGGACTACTGCAATGTGCTCTATGTGGGGCTATCTTTGAAGGTGACCCGGAAAGTACAACTAACCCAGAATGCGGCAGCTAGAGTGGTGACTGGGAGTGGCCGCCGAGACCACATAACACTGGTCCTGAAAGATCTACATTGGCTCCCAGTACATTTCCGAGCACAATTCAAAGTGTTGGTGCTGACCTTTAAAGCCCTAAACGGCCTCGGTCCAGTATACCTGAAGGAGCGTCTCCTCCCCCATCGTTCTGCCCGGACACTGAGGTCCAGCGCCGAGGGCCTTCTGGCGGATCCCTCGCTACGAGAAGCCAAGTTACAGGGAACCAGGCAGAGGGCCCTCTCGGTAGTGGCACCCACCCTGTGGAATGCCCTCCCACCAGAGGTCAAAGACAACAACAATTACCAGACCTTTAGAAGGCATCTCAAGGCAGCCCTGTTTAGGGAAGCTTTTAATGTTTGATGGATTTCTGTATTTTAATGTTTGGTTGGAAGCCGCCCAGAGTGGCTGGGGGAACCCGGCCAGATGGGCGGTGTATAAATAATAAATCATCATCATCATCATCATCATCAGCCCTTGGGGTTCCTCCCAGCTCTACAATTCTGTGATTCTTTGAAAATTCCTGCTTTCATCTATCCCTTCCCAATCCAAGGGCTGCCCAAATCAAATCAACTCACCATACTGTGTGACAGCTCTGGTCCTGGTGGTTAATGTCCAAAGTAGGAAGAAGAGAAGTCCATGCAAATCTACATTTGGTGTGACAGCCTGATCTATATACCTCTGCTGAGAAAGTCTTCAGCAATCATTTATTTCATTTACATAATAATAACTTTGGAGTGGGAACACCAATGTTGGCCTTTGGTTTCCGAAAAGCAGAGGAAGTAAATTCTAATATTGCAGTACTGACTGCAGAGAGTAATGAGAGATCCTACAAGCCCTCTGGTCACATTTGTAAGTACTTCTACTAGGCTTCTACTAGGCGGCGTGATTGATTTTGAAAGTGCCCGCCCATCAGTTACAGGCAACGCAAATGTTTCTGGGAGGAGGAAGATTGATTTCAGAGGGAAAGGCTCTCAGTTGCAAACTTCTCCAGGATAATAGTAATAATAACCAAATATAGTGGGAAAATATGAAAACCTCCCCCTTTCCCAGCAGACGCACTAATGAGGCTGTGTTAAATTAACCCTTCTAGGGAACAAGGCATGATCAAGACCAGGGGTCCCCAGACTTACCCGGCTTTGGGCCGGAGGCCAGGGGAGTGCGCGTGCAGTGGGCCGGATGGCGGGGGAGTGCGCGCACGTGCACATGCACACACACACTTACTGGCGCGGTGGCGCGCTTCCAGGTCAGA
The DNA here is from genome assembly GCF_963506605.1 of Zootoca vivipara. Lineage (NCBI taxonomy): Eukaryota > Metazoa > Chordata > Lepidosauria > Squamata > Lacertidae > Zootoca > Zootoca vivipara. Next base: position 110,127,981 of record NC_083278.1, read on the forward strand.
AAAATCGCCGAAAATCTTTGTGCGCATGCGTATGGGCCTCCCCCGACCCGGAAGTGCACCGGAAATGACCTCTTCTGAGTTGGGAGAGGCCCATACGCATGCGCACAAACGATTTTCGGCGATTTCCCCCCCCGATCTGGAATTGTGCCGCCGCGCTGTGCGCCGTAAGAGCAGGCAGTGGCAGCGGGCGGTGGGGGTTGTCACGGGCCGGATTGGGAGGCCAATTGGGCCGCATCTGGCCCGCGGACCGTAGTCTGGGGACCCTTGATCAAAACTAACAGGCAGTTTGATTTTTGTCTGGGAGAAAGAAGCCGTATTTCAATACCTTGGGGCCAATCACAACATTATAGCGGAGCAGTGAATTGCTGCTGCAGATCATACAAACCATATACAGTGGTACCTCGGTTTAAGAACAGTCCTGTTTATGAATGATTCGGTTTACGAACTCCGCAAAAACTTTACCTCGGTCTAAGAACGGAATCTGAACACTTGGAAGGGCACTGGTGGCAGAAGGCCTCATTAGGGAAAGTGTGCCTCGGTTTAAGAACGGTTTCAGTTTAAGAACGGACTTCTGGAATGGATTAAGTTCGTAAACTGAGGTGTAATGTAAATATTCTCTCTCTGGTCTTTGATCTGTGTTGGGACACATGCAAGATATTTCTTGATGATCTGGTCCTTGTCTGCCACTCAACCATGCCCATTGGGAAAGGTAGAGTGTAAAGACTGAGGAGGAGGAGGAGGTTGGGCCACCTCCTTGGTTGGTTGGGTTGGTTGGTTGGTTGTAGATTGTAGGTAAGAAGGAAGGCATGCAGGTGAGGACTGACTAAAGACAGACTCTGGTTGATGGACCAGCCTCCAGTTTCATCAACATGCAGGTGTGAACCTGGCCTTTTTTCCCCTCTGGAAAGCTGGGAGACATTCCTAGAAGAACATTACAGTCAAGGTTGTGTGTCAGAGACAGCCATGCTTCTGAATATCAGTTGCAGGATGGGAGAATGCTCTTGTGTTTGGGCTCTGCTTGTGGGTTTCCACAAACCTTTCTGGTTTGCCACTGTAAGAACAGGATGGTGAATTAGACGGGCCACTGGTCTGATCCAGCAAGCTCTTCCGATGTTCTTAAGGTGCTCAACCTTTAAATCATGTAGACTAAAGTTCTAAATAGTTTAAGGGGCTCATCTGGTTTCCATAAACATCTGCATGTTGCTTTAAGACTCCATTATCTGTGTTTTCAGAAAACATTAATATTGGGATGCATCCATCTGAAATCTGCAGTGGAAACAGGAATCCTTTCAGAGGCACGAATTATGGCAGAACAACAACAGTGTTTATTCTGAAGTGGCCTTGAGCATAACACAATTAACAAATAATGCACTATTTTCAGGAGATGAGCAACTGTAAGTATACTTTTAACAAAATTAGGGGTTGAGGCATTATGCATTTATACATGCAGATGAAATTAATATGCAGTATCAGAGCCAGGAAACAGCAAGTTGGCTTCTCATTACAACACAGATGGGTGCTGATGTAGCAAAATAAGATTATCCTTCATATTTTTTTTATTGGACACCCCTTTCATGTGTTTTTTTTGGGGGGGGTGGGGGGAAGCAAGCTAGTCTTTGAAGTCTCTCATCAAAGGTTAAAAATCCACTTTAATTGTACATCCCTGCCGACATTTTCAGCCTTTAATTTATCCTTTGTAAGTATCATTTACCAAACTTTTAACTGAGGAAATGACCGACCTAGGAAGCCTCAGGAATCATAGAAGGTCAGCAAGCATGTTTGTGATGGCCTCTTTGCATTTTAGAAACAGATTATCCGTAACTACTACCCACAATACAATACTAGCTATGTCCTCCTTCCTCTGCTGTAGACAGCATGTCTGTGAATGACGGTTTGGGGGGCAGCAGTCCTCATCTCACTCGTGATCCCTGAAATCTGCCCTGATTTCAGCAGGGCTTTTAATGCTCTTATGTATTGCAGATTCCCCCCCCCCCGAACTTAAACTGCTGTAACTCAGCCTCCTCTCACATCATTAAATATGTATTTACTCTGTAGACGCTTAACAGCTTCACTGATGCCTGTGTGGATTACTGCTCCAGCTAAACAATTTGCATATTAAAAATGAGCACAAACACTCACAAAACGGAAGGGCCATTTGCATCGATAATCCATGTGCAATGCGGCAACCCTGTTTATGAACATTTTGGTCTATTTGTTTCTCGTCTGCGGCAGCAACGCGGCTCCACTTCATGGTTTCGGTGGTTCAAACACTTTAGTCTGTCGTGTCAATAATGTCTCTTTCAGCAATTAACATTTGGGAGAGCAAGGGGAATCTTTGCTCGGTTAATAAGCTTATTAAAATAGAGTGCAAAACGCTGCCTCTGGAATATATTTGATACACGGACACCCCATTTGTTTTCCCGGCACAAAATATTTTGTTTCCTGCTGTTAAAGTTGTCTGGAGAAGTGGGACTTACTCTCCAGTATGTGTAAGAAGAAGATACATCAGTAGAGAACTTTGATTCAAGATGGAGGTGGGGGTGAGGGAATCAAATTTCTTTTAGGAACATAGGGAGACAGGAAGCTGCCTTGTCAAACCATTGGTCCATTGTCTACTGTGACTGACAGCTCTACTCAAGGGTCTCAAACCAGGGATATTCTCAGTCCAACCCAGTGATAATGGGGATTGAACCTAGAAACTTCTGCTGTGACATCTGTGGCCTTCGCAGTGCGCATAGGTTCTCCCAGGAGGTGATAATGTGTTGCACACCAGTTCTCCATGTGGGGGAAATTCAGGGAGGTTGCAGCTAGCGATGGGTTGTTGTTGTTTAGTCGTGTCCGACTCTTCATGACCCCATGGACCATAGCATGCCAGGCACTCCTGTCTTGCACTGCCTCCCGCAGTTTGGTCAGACTCATGTTCGTAGCTTCAAGAACACTGTCCAGCCATCTCGTCCTCTGTCGTCCCCTTCTCCTAGTGCCCTCCATCTTTCCCAACATCAGGGTCTTTTCCAGGGAGTCTTCTCTTCTCATGAGGTGGCCAGAGTATTGGAGCCTCAGCTTCAGGATCTGTCATTCCAGTGAGCACTCAAGGCTGATTTCCTTCAGAATGGATAGGTTTGATCTTCTCGCAGTCCATGGGACTCTCAAGAGTCTCCTCCAGCACCATAATTCAAAAGCATCAATTCTTCGGCGATCAACCTTCTTTATGGTCCAGCTCTCACTTCCATACATCACTACTGGGAAAACCATAGCTTTAACTATACAGACCTTTGTGGGTACTAGCGGTGGGTACTAGCCACAATGACTATACTCTGCCCCCACAATCAGATATCAATGCTCTTTCTGGGTCCCATTCCTGACAGTTGTGAAAAAACACACACAAACCTTTGCCACCTTTCCTTCCTGCATTGGAACTTTTTGAAACAAGAAAAAAAAAGCCCCTCCAGCAAAGTTATACTGAATAAATGCCCTTTTGTTCCAGTCCAGATTCTATGAGCTAGTGCTCTATAACGTAGTTGACCAAAGTGACCCTTGTTCTCAGACCTGGAAAACAGCCATGCTGTCACAGAGCAAGACAAATGAGCCATACTTCCGAGACTGACTCGTGCAGATACTGTCTACAGTCTGACATTAGGAGGTCAAGTTTAGCCGGGTTCTTTGGCCAAATTAAATCATCATGCTTCCAGCTGAAAGGCAAACTGCCGCTATGACTTGCTTGCTTTCCAAACGAACCCAAGGCCCCTTCCTCCTCCTTCAGTATCGCAGAGACAGAACATGACTCAACTCCACCAAGCACTGATAGTTGGAATGACAGCTTTATTAAAGATTACATTTTATAGCTGACTGGAAGCAGATATAAAATACTACGTGTTATTCACTCTCTGGAGAGCAACAAACACAGATCTCAAAATGCCAGGAGTCACCATTAAGAAAGACTCTTTTATAACATTTTTAAACAAAATAATCAGAACATCAGGAACACGTCATCCAAGGACATTCTACGCTTTATTTTCTATTCTGAGAGGATCTAGTCTGTACAGATGATGTGATTATTAGCATAAGCATAAGTCATTGCTTTCCAAAAATACAATTAAAATACCTTACAACTACGTAGATCGTCCCTCTGGTTTGATCTGCTTTGTGTTCCAGCTCTTCTGAATTCCAGCTAAAGTAAAGTGTTCTTCAGTTGTTTTATCCTCCCACCTATCCTGGTTCTGCTCTGTTTCCACCTTAAGACAAAAGTATTGCAGTATTCAATAGACAATCAAAATGGGTAAGAAGCAAATTTCATATCCAATGAAGTGCTGGATATCCTAGCCTGTGGAGATCATATATTTTCAGTGGTAAAGGACCCCTGGACGGTTAAGCCCAGTCAAAGGCGACTATGGGGTTGCGGCACTCATCTCGCTTTCAGACCAAGGGAGCCAGTGTTTCTGGGTCATGTGGCCAGCATGACTAAACCACTTCTAGTGAATTGGAACACCATGACAGAAGCCAGAGCGCATGGAAACACTGTTTACTTTCCCACCACAGTGGTACTATCTACTTGCACTGGCGTGCTTTTGAACTGCTAGGTTGGCAGGAGCTGGGACAGAGCAATGGGATCTTACTCCATCACAGGGATCCAATTGGCAAGACCAAGAGCCTCAGTGGTGTAGACCACAGCGCCACCCACGTGGTAGAACATGGTAGAATGTCAGAAGGCCTTGGTCCAGTATATCTGAAGGAGCGTCTCCTCCCCCATCATTCTACCCGGACACTGAGGTCCAGTGCCGAGGGCCTTCTGGCGGTTCCCTCACTGCGAGAAGCCAAGTTACAGGGAACCAGGCAGAGAGCCTTCTCGGTAGTGGCACCCGCCCTGTGGAATGCCCTCCCACCAGATGTCAAAGAGAACAACTACCAGACTTTTAGAAGACATCTGAAGGCAGCCCTGTTTTGGGAAGCTTTTAATGTTTGATGGATTACTGTATTTTAATATTTTGTTGGAAGCTGCCAAGAGTGGCTGGGGGGGGGGTATAAATAATAAATCATATTATTATTATGACCCCTAATGGTATCCCAGAAAGGCGGTGTCTTCTCCTTGAGGTGAAGGAAGTTGTAAACCAACAACATCTGGTTAGAAATTCTTCTAAGATAGGGTTAGGGGTAGAGGGATGTGGGTGGCGCTGTGGTCTAAACCACAGAGCCTAGGGCTTGCCGCTCAGAAGGTTGGCGGTTTGAATCCCCGCAATGGGGTGAGCTCCCGTTGTTCAGTCCCAGCTTCTGCCAACTTAGCAGTTTGGGAGCACGTCAAAGTGCAAGTATATAAATACCCTGTTTCCCCTATTTTAGGATGTAGTCATAAAATAAGCCATAGCAGGATTTTTAAGCGTTCAAGGAATATAAGCCATACCCCAAAAATAAGACATAGTGATAGGCGCAGCAGCAATGCCGGCCGTGGCAGGAGGAGGAGGGGAAAAATAAGACATCCCCTGAAAATAAGCCATAGTGTGGTTGTTGTTTTTTTAGGAAAAACAAATATAAGACGGTGTCTTATTTTTGGAGAAACACGGTAGGTACGACTCTGGCGGGAAGGTAAATGGCGTTGCCCTGTGCTGCTCTGGTTTTCCAGAAGCAGCTTAGTCATGCTGGCCACATGACCTGGAAGCTGTCTGGGGACAAACTCTGGCTCCCTCGGCCTATAGAGCAAAATGAGCGTGCAACCCCCAACTCATTTGTGACTGGACCTAACAGTCAAGGGTACCTTTACCTTTAACTAGGGTTAGGGCTAAAATTAACTCTGCAATAGGCGTGTGCAAAATTTATCTCAGCCTATTACTAAGTACCAGTTCCTGGAGAAGAACAGTAGAAGAGGTCTGTTGCTGCATCTGATTGGCCGCTCTTTTAAATTAACATTAATTGTGTATATGGCTTGTGAAGTAGGAAATCAGAATGAACACTTCATAGGATTCCATTTATCCAAGACAGCCTGCAAAGAAAAAATCATGTTGCAAGAGTGTTTTGTCAATGATAAAATGTGTTCTTTGCAGGCATTTTAGTTGTTAATGGAGTCGTTTTCCATAATGTTTTGTTTATTAATGTTGTTTTCCATGGTCTTCTAATCCCTCCGTTATTTTTGTATCAATTAAGAAATAAGGATTTACCATAAACTGGAGTTTTTTTAAGTGGGACATTGCTCTGCAATAACAATTATGCTACTCAGAAACATAATTTTTAATCCTTGTCCAGAAGGATTATTTCACAGTGATTTAAGAGCGTAATGTTAATTAATTCCCATTAATGCTACATAGAGAAATAGTAAAATACAAAGCTGTCTTCCACTGAGTTAGACCACTGATCATGAGAACATAAGGAAAGCCCTGTTGGAACAGGTCAACGACCCCTCTGGTCCAGCCTCCTATTCTCACAGTGGCCAATCGGAAGCCCACAAGCCGGACATGAGTAGAACAGCAGTCTCCTCGCGTGTAATTGCCAACACACCCAAGAAGGGTCAAGAGGCATGACTACTCTGGCGGGAAAGTTGTATTTATTAAATAACAATTCAGAGGATCTGCAATTAAACCAAATTCATCAAATTATCATACTTTTCTGTCTGTAAAATGCCCCCATGTATAGGCCGCCCCCTATTTTGGGGGACTCAAATTTAAGAAAATGGGTGGGAGATAGCTCAGAGTTGTTGAGCTTTTTTTGAGAAGGATTGCCCAGAGTTGTTGTTGAGCTTTTTTGGCGGGGGAATTGCCAAAAACCGCTCACGCGCATGCAGCACAAAATCCGTCTCTCATCTGTCCCCTCGTCGGCAGAAGCTGAAAATCGCCCGCCCAATTGCCACAGTGTCAGCCAATCAACAACAGCCCTTGACGCAGCAACCAATAGCACACCTGATAGCCACTGACAAACGTGGAAGCAACCAATCAAACTATCCATGTATAAGACGACCCCCACTTTTTAGCATAATTTTGACAGGAGAAAACATAGTCTTGTACACAGAAAAGTACGGTAAACCAAACTGGTGATTTGTAATAAACTTGGGTGGGGTGGGGGCATGGGTTCCACCTCACCATCTCTGGGCCATTTGCAGCCATGTGCTATGGTCCTACTGCAAGGTTTGGAAGAAAATTCCTTCCTTGCAGGGTGACCTTGAGTGAGAACCTGACACGCAAAGCATGGCCCTGCTGGCCGGCATTCAGCACAGTGTGCCTGCCAGAGGTCTAAAGGGTCTCCAACACTTGGCTTCCCACAAGCATTTGGTTGGCCACTGTGAGAGCAAAATGCTGGACTAGGTAGACCATTGGCCTGATCCAGCAGACTCTTCTTATGTGTTTACGGCCATTACTACAACTTGTGGGAACAAATTCCATAGTTTTTTTCTAGGCACTGTATGAATGAGTATTTTCTTCTCTATGTCCCGACCCTTCCGACATTCAACTTCATTGGATGCCTGCAAATTCTCACTAGAGAGGGAGAGGGACAGCGCAATTTTGTACATCCCCCTTTACTTACCTTTCCCATCTAGTTTGCTATCGTCTACACTGCCTGGTGGTGGTGCTCAGCCCTGTTTTGAAATGCCAGGATTGTACCTGAGATCTCGTTCCAGCAGGCTTTGTGAAACTCACGGCTTTTAATGAAAGGGTTGTTGCTGTGCTGCTTTTATTATAATTGTTGTTGTTGTTGTTTAGTCGTTTAGTCGTGTCCGACTCTTCGTGACCCCATGGACCAGAGCACACCAGGCACTCCTGTCTTGCACTGCCTCCCGCAGTTTGGTCAAACTCATGTTTGTAGCTTCGAGAACACTGTCCAACCATCTCGTCCTCTGTCGCCCCCTTCTCCTAGTGCCCTCAATCTTTCCCAACATCAGGGTCTTTTCCAAGGATTCTTCTCTTCTCATGAGGTGGCCAAAGTATTGGAGCTTCAGCTTCACGATCTGTCCTTCCAGTGAGCATTCAGGGCTGATTTCCTTCAGAATGGATAGGTTTGATCTTCTTGCAGTCCATGGGACTCTCAAGAGTCTCCACCAGCACCATAATTCAAAAGCATCAATTCTTCGGCGATCAGCCTTCTTGATGGTCCAGCTCTCACTTCCATACATCACTACTGGGGAAACCATAGGTCTAACTATACAGACCTTTGTAGGCAAGGTGATGTCTCTGCTTTTTAAGATGCTGTCTAGGTTTGCCATTGCTTTTCTCCCAAGAAGAAGGCGTCTTTTAATTTTGTGACTGCTGTCACCATCTGCAGTGATCAAGGAGCCCAAGAAAGTAAAATCTCTCACTGCCTCCATTTCTTCCCCTTCTATTTGCCAGGAGGTGATGGGACCAGTGGCCATGATCTTGGTTTTTTTGATGTTGAGCTTCAGACCATATTTTGCGCTCTCCTCTGTCGCCCCCATTAAAAGGTTCTTTAATTCCTCCTCACTTTCTGCCATCAAGGTTGTGTCATCTGCATACCTGAGGTTGTTGATATTTCTTCCGGCAATCTTAATTCCGGTTTGGGATTCATCTAGTCCAGCCTTTCGCATGATGAATTCTGCATATAAGTTAAATAAGCAGGGAGACAATATACAACCTTGTCGTACTCCTTTCCCAATTTTGAACCAATCAGTTGTTCCATATCCAGTTCTAACTGTAGCTTCTTGTCCCACATAGAGATTTCTCAGGAGACAGATGAGGTGATCAGGCACTCCCATTTCTTTAAGAACTTGTCATAGTTTGCTGTGGTCGACACAGTCAAAGGCTTTTGCATAGTCAATGAAGCAGAAGTAGACGTTTTTCTGGAACTCTCTAGCTTTCTCCATAATCCAGCGCATTGTTGTCTTAAACTCCATGGACAAAGACAACAATTATTATAATTATCTGTATGGTTTTAGCCTGGACATGGGCTAGGGCCATGACACGACCCCAATGGGGACCCCTCGGGGTGGCCCTATTTGATGTAAGTCATAGGGCTCCCCTTGCTGGTGGTTTATCCTTAGTAGGACTCCCTACAGATGGGCAGGAGTCGAGAGATAGCTAGGCTTCACCCAATGCCTAAGCCAAATCGTTCACATCTGTAACCAATAAAGTTCTGGCCTATTTTATCCCATCAACCTAAATACTCGTGTCCATGTGTTTATTATCAAAGGGAACTGTGGGGCCTGGGGCCTTGGCACACAAATAGTTTTAATGCTATCAATGTTTAATTGTCTTTTTTTTCTATGTTTTTAGATGTCCATTTCTGAGAGCTGTTCAATGCATTATGAAGAATGGATTTTGGACCATACCAGTTCTGGCTGAAATTGAGGGGGGAGTTATATTTGTCCTAGTCAAGCACATTTACTATCATCCTTAGTAAAAGGAGTAAACAAGTGCATCCGTTATAAAGATTAATGGGATGAATTACACAAATGGGGCTAGCTACTCAAATCTGATGCCTTTTATTAACTGTTGGAAAATAAAGCTCGTACATTTACAAATATGATCTATATGCTTAATTAGTTCAAAACACCTTATCAAATATTTTTTTATGGGAAAACAGAAGGGGATTATCAAGATTCATTTGCACAATCAGCAAACCGTTCTTATAAGCCAAAATGATCCCTTTGAGAGAATAAGAATAGGAAGAACCTCGAGTCACCTGATCTACAATTTTCAACAATTCTGTACATACATAATGCCAAAGATCTCCAATACAGTGCAGACGTCCCCACTGTGCATTCTTGATATATGTCTAATATACTGATGTATGTGGCAGAGTGCACCTGGATTCAACTAACCCAACATGCTAGGTCCATGCTAGTGCAACAGGGCTTCCCCTCTCTCCTCCCCCACATGAGCCTTGTGCCTCCCCCAAATCCACTCTGTACGGATAGGCAAACCCCCAGAACAGCACACAGGGGGAGGAAAGGAGGGATTTGTTCCCTCTGGCAAGGAAAAAAATAAGAGGGTGAAGATGAATCCCTCCTATATGGTCAAGTACTATTTATGTGACATTGTACTAGTGGCATCAAAGCCATCAACATAACATGTATAATAAGGGTGGGGAACCATGGACCCAGGGGCTGAATGTGGCCATCCAAACATTTATATCTGGCCCTTAAGACTCTCCCCAGGCCCTGCTCTGCACCCTCCTTGAGTGCTTTTCCCTGGCTGAAATGTGTCCTTGGATTGTAATCATACCTCTTACTTCAGGGGTCAGCAAACGTTTTCAGCAGGGGGCTGGTCCACTGTCCCTCAGACCTTGTGGGGGGTCGGACTATATTTTGAAAAAATGAATGAATGAATGAATGAATGAATTCCTATGCCCCACAAATAACCCAGAGATGCATTTTTAAATAAAAGGACACATTCTACTCATGTAAAAACATGCTGATTCCTGGACCGCCCGCGAGCCGGATTTAGAAGGCGATTGGGCCGGATCCAGCCCCCGGGCCTTAGTTTGCCTATCCAGGTCTTACTTCCTTGGAGATTGGAAATGTCTGTCTGTCTGTCTGTCTGTCTGTCTGTCTGTCTGTCTGTGTTAAGTATAATTGTTTAATTGGAGAATGCCTGGGTATGTGTTGCTAGTTCTGGGGAAATTCTATTGAAGCTAAAGAGCTCTAAAGCTACTGAGCTGCAAATGAGTTGACAATTAACTGTTGAATGTTCTCTGCTCTAATACTGATTGTTAGTTTTTGAACACGTGACAAAGGTATTTGGTTGCAAATTTCCATCTTGAAAATGAGTTGCCTTTAGTCTTTGTTCCCAGGCTCAGTGGGAGAAGGATTTGTAATCTCTGTGAGTGAATACAGCTCCAGGCAAAATGGAGGCTGTAAGGACAGAGGGACATTTGCTTCTAGGACTCTTCAGAATTATCTTTAATTTCATATAAGATGCTGAACATGCACAAGATATTGCTTGGGATTATTTGGGTGTGATAACAACAACAACAACAACAACAACAACAACAACAACAATTTATTATTTATACCCCGCCCATCTGGCCAGGTTTCCCGGCCACTCTGGGTGGCTTCCAACAAAAACATTAAAATACAGAAATCCATCAAACATTAAAAGCTTCCCTAAACAGGGCTGCCTTGAGATGCCTTCTAAAGGTCTGGTAATTGTTGTTCTCGGTGCCACTACCGAGAAGGCCCTCTGCCTATTTCCCTGTAACTTGGCTTCTCGTAGCGAGGGAACCACCAGAAGACCCTCGGCGCTGGACCTCAGTGTCCGGGCAGAATGATGGGGGTGGAGACGCTCCTTCAGGTATACTGGATCGAGGCCGTTTAGGGCTTTAAAGATCAGCACCAACACTTTGAATTGTGCTCGGAAACATAGTGGGAGCCAATGTAGGTATTTTATAAATGGATAAGCCCCACCGTCAATGGTGGAAAGAATTGGTATTGCAGGCCATTGGTGTTGTTGTTTAGTCGTTTAGTCGTGTCCGACTCTTTGTGACCCCATGGACCAGAGCACGCCAGGCACTCCTGTCTTCCACTGCCTCCCGCAGTTTGGTCAAACTCATGTTCGTAGCTTCAAGAACACTGTCCAACCATCTCGTCCTCTGTCATTCCCTTCTCCTTGTGCCCTCCATCTTTCCCAACATCAGAGTCTTTTCCAGGGAGTCTTCTCTTCTCATGAGGTGGCCAAAGTATTGGAGCCTCAGCTTCAGGATCTGTCCTTCCAGTGAGCACTCAGGGCTGATTTCCTTCCGAATGGATAGGTTTGATCTTCTAGCAGTCCATGGGACTCTCAAGAGTCTCCTCCAGCACCATAATTCAAAAGCATCAATTCTTCAGGGATCAGCCTTCTTTATGGTCCAGCTCTTACTTCCAGCCATTGGGGTTCCAAAGCTCTAAGATCTTGGAAGTCTAGTACCATATGTCTATTTAATTTGCAATAGTTCTATTCTGGTCTTCCTTCAAGGGCAACATGGGTCTTCCATGGAATCCACGTCCAGATGCTGCAACTAATGAAGACCTCCTCTGATTCTGAGAGAGCAGATATGTTTATGTTTTATGAGACAGAGTTGCAGGGGCTGGATTGGACATTTATTAAGCAGCTATGTTTATTCACATCAAAATCCATAGTTCATTCAGCCTATGCTACAAATGTAGCTCATTCATGCAGCGACTAACTCAAAAATTATATCATTTCATCGGTGGGTTCAACAGACTGTGCCATTGAATCAAACTTCATTGGCGGGGGGGAAAGAGGATCAAAGCCTAGTGAAATGTGCAAACCTTTCCTAGACACTTGGCTAATTTAATGTAAATACCAACCACAAATCACTTCCATTAATTGGGTCTTCAATCTTCTATAAATGAGAGGGCATCAGGTGCATGCACTAATGCCATAAACAGGGCAAGTAAGACCGGAGGATTGTGAGTGGCAGCAATTAAAATCAACAAAGATGCTTCCAGGAAAACATATTATTCAGCTTGGAACAGCCATTTTCATACAACAAGCTAGTATAAAAAGGGGATTTTGCAACAAATGCTTGGGGGGGATGTTCCTTGGGGCTTTTGCTGTGGGGTATACTTATTTGTAAATAAAAGGAACAGTGGAGGAAATTATTTCAATCAATACTGAAAGGCCCATCATCACATATAAAAAAGATAAAGGACCCCTGGACGGTTAAGTCCAGTCAAAGGCAACTGTGGGGTTGTGGCACCCATCTCGCTTTCAGGCCAAGGGAGCCAGTGTTTGTCCACAGACAGCTTTCCGGGTCATGTGGCCAGCATGACTAAACCGCTTCTGGTGCAATGGAACACCGTAATAAAAACCAGAGTGCACAGAAACACTCTTTACCTTCCCGCCACAGCAGTACCTATTTATCTACTTGCACTGGTGTGCTTTCAAACTGCTAGGTTGGCAGGAGCTGGGACAGAGCAACGGGAGCTCACCTCATTGTGGGGATTCAAACCGCCAACCTTCTGATCGGCAAGCCCAAGAGGCTCAGTGGTTTAGACCACAGTGCCACCTGCGTCCCTACTTTTTTTGTAGTGAATCCCATAATATGGAACTGGGCTTAACCGTCCAGGGGTCCTTTACCACTGGATAGACTTAACTTGGGAAAGAGCAGACTGAGAGGAGATATGATAACCATCTTCAAATATCTCAAGGGTTGTCACATGGAAGATGGAGCAAGCTTGTTTTCTCCTGATGAGGGTAGGACCTGAACCAAAGAATTCAAGTTTCAAGAAAGGAGATGCAAACTAAGAAGAAAGAATTTTCTGACAGTCAAAGCTGTTTGACAGTGGAACAGATACTCACACAAGGTGATGGACTCTCCTCCCCTGGAGGTTTTTAAGCAGAGGTTGGATGACCATCAATCATGATTGAGGCTCCTGCATTGCAGGGGGTGGACAAGATGACCCTCAAGGTCCCTTCCAACTCTACAATTCTATGATACTATGGAGATAAAGGCTATCAATGTGGTTGCTATGCTCTGTCTCCACGGTCAGAGGCGGCATGCTTCGAAATATCAGTTGCCGGAAACCACAGGAAGGGAGATTGCTCTTGTGCTTGGGCCCTGCTTGCAGGTTCCTCCCAGGCATCTCGATGGACTAGATGGGTTACTGGCCTGATCCAGCAGGCTTTCCTTACATAAGGCAGTCCATAGACTGAAAAGGGCTTCCTGCGCCTGCCATAATCTAATACAGGCACCCCCAAACTACGGCCCTCCAGATGTTTTGGACTACAATTCCCATCATCCCTGACCACTGGTCCTGTTAGCTAGGGATCATGGGAGTTGTAGGCCACAACACCTGGAGGGCCGCAGTTTGGGGATGACTGATCTAATAGAATAAGTTATAGAACCTAGCAGAATAAGTCATATGAAGAAATACTGTCTTCCTTTTGCCGGTCACAAAACTGCAGCTACTCAGATGGTCCTGAGTTTTGCTCTTATGATGGAGAGAGAAAATGGTAAATAGCATGTGATGTATTTTTCCATAGGCTTAATTTTATCTGTTGCATTGATTTTCCCATTCAGTCTTTAATGTCAGTACAATTAAAGCCCATGTTCACCTGTACAAGAGAGGATAATCAATGTGCTGGTGCAGAGTAATTTGTCTGAACACTTCAGAGTGCTGTGGCAGCCCATATATCAAAAGAAGGTCTCTCTTTCGTGGTCTTCTTAAAATATCTTTTTGCAACATGGAAGATGGGAGTCAATAGAACAGAATCTGGTAATTAGGTCAAAATCATATCAATCACGTGCTTCATGAATACAGTGAGTAGAAACATAAACAGAGATCCTACCATATATGTGCATTGGGACTTCTTGTTAAGATAACAGGACACTTTGGTTTGTCAGAAAAGGAGATATTTTGATCACATATTTTATTAGAAGAGGAGGGAAACAAATTCAAACTATTGATGAAGTCATTCCTTCATTTACTCAGATCAGTAAGTCTCGCCATCAATCAGATGTTCTATCTTTTCCTGATCCATATTTCAACAGACTTGGTTTCCATCTTCCACTTGGAAGCGATTTCATTTCTCACTGTAATTAACATATCACCAATTCTCCATTTTCCTGTCTCAGGACATGCTTGACAGAAGCCAGCTGGATAATCACATATTACAGGGGAGGTCTTGCCCCATTATTTTCCCAGTTACAACTATTATTACTTCCCCACAAAGAAGCAACTTTTGAACAGCACCCAGCAATTTGGGGTGTGTGGAAATCATCAGTTGGTGGCAACAGACTGGGGGCCTGAACATCAACTGTGTTGATCGAGTCAAGCTGTTAAGGAGCCTGGATGGGTTTGAAAGATGAAGGGTTAGAGAAATGATCAGATTCCATTCGTATTGCATTAACTGGTCCTCCAGAGGTTACTGAACTACTGCTGGAGTAAGCAAGAAGCCCCCGAACGATCGACCAGGAGGGAGAGAACATGCCAGTTGCACATGTGTCTCTGCCAGGGTCCTACTTGTGAGTAAGAGATCCTAACACAATCATGATGTCAGTACCTCCCCCCACTTTCATTCTAGAAAAACCATCAACATTCAGGGTAAGCAGCGGGATACCCATGCAGCTCCCAAGCACTTCATCACATGCAAGTCAGTTTTGGGTAGAAAGCCAATTAAGAGTGAGGGTGGGAAGCATTGCCCTCACTCTGAATACTCAACCCCCTGAAAATTCACTTAAAGATGAACTGTTTTTTTCAGGGGCAGAAGTATCCATAAAAAGCTCCCCATCATTTTCAGCTACGGTGTGGTAATAACTGCATTTTTCCATGGTGCTTATCCCTGGCCACCAAAACTGCACTTTGGGAATGCCAAACTGTGGATATACGCTGCATCCCTCATTCCGATTCACAAAAAACAGGCCTGCTTCCTTCCAAATGATGTGGAAATTGGCATGTTGCATCCCTTTTCTGATGGATTACATGGTATAACACCATGTAAAGGGGGAAAGCAAAACAGCACGCTCCTTTGTGTGAGGCATGTTTGAAAGAAAACAGAAGGGTGAGCTATTAAATATCAGGAAGGCAGCACAGCCTTCTGCCGAAGATGGACGTGATAGATGGTCCAGGTCCAGCGCTTCTTGAACTCATGATAATACCCACCAAATTAAGATAAATCATTGGCAAAGTGTACACAGAGCATGTGCCAAAAATCAATCATGTTTAGATTGAGCTCCATTCATCAGCCTCTTCTGTCCCCATTTACCTCTCCTCTCGCTGCCTTTAGTGCCTTTTTTCCCATTCCAAGCGCCGGGTATCTATTTATTGTACTGGCACAGCTTCCAGCAGGTTGAACAAAGTTGCACACCATGGAAGAGATCCTCCCTTTCATTTCTCTGTTTCTCCCTCCCTGTGGATGAATGCAGCTCCCACAATGCCAGGTGGCTGGAGCCTTCAAAAGGGATCATCATCCTTGCATCATCCTTGAATGAGAGGGAAAGCAGAAAATATTCCCCCTGGACCACTTTTCCTTTTTAAAAAAAATAAATAAAAAAGTATACCTGATTAAAAAGTAAATGTACATTTTCTCATGAATGATGACAGTGAAAACCACTGCAATACAACATTTATACTTTCTAATGAGCTTCATTCACAACCTTTGCTTTTTTTTTAAAAAAAAAAAGGGTATTCAAATCCTGCCTTTCTCCTGAGTTGGGATTCAAGGTGGCTTAAAGAGCATTATTTTAAAATACAAGGTAATAAAAGCAAACAAATCCAGAATGCGGCAGCTAGACTGGTGACTAGGGGCGGCCGCTGAGACCACATAACACCAGTCTTGAAAGATCTACATTGGCTCCCAGTACGTTTCCGAGCACAATTCAAAGTGTTGGTGCTGCCCTTTAAAGCCCTAAACGGCCTTGGTCCAGTATACTTGAAGGAGCGTCCCCACCCCCATCGTTCTGCCTGGACACTGAGGTCCAGCACCGAGGGCCTTCTGGCGGTTCCCTCACTGCGAGAAGTGAGGTTACAGTGAACCAGGCAGAGGGCCTTCTCGGTAGTGACCCTCCTGTCAGATGTCAAAGAGAAAAACAACTACCAGACTTTTAGAAGACATCTGAAGGCAGCCTGTTTAGGGAAGTTTTTAATGTTTAATAGATTATTGTATTTTAATATTCTGTTGGAAGCCGCCCAGAGTGGCTGGGGTAATAATAATAACAATAATAATAATAATAACAATAATAATAATAATAATTGCATTCCCACCCCCCCCTTTCTCCATGGAACTCAAAGTAGTGTACATGGTTTCACCTTCCTCATTTAATTCCACACAACAACAGCCCTGTGAGGTAGGGTAAGGTGCAAGAAAGTGAAGTAGTGACAGACTCAAGGTGTCCCATTGTGGACCATGCCTGAAAAAAGTGGAAGAAAGGCAAGTTTGGAAAGCTCTCCAATAAAGGGGGCTTCCTATGTCCCTGTTTCCAGTGCTATCGTTCTAGAAAAAGAGGAGCTGGACCTCGCCATGAACACCTCCTTTGTTCTCTTATAGTGGCAATGATGCCCACCTGAGAGGTGGCAGAAATCTGTTCCTGCAAGTTCCAAATAAAAAAAGCCCTGCCCGTCCCACTGTGCCAGGCTGTTGTTCCCAACTGTTATTTGAAAAAAAAACAAGAAGGAAGGTATGCAATAGGGTTAAAGCACAGAGCCTAGGGCTTGCTGATCAGAAGATCGGCAGTTCGAACCCCCGTGACGGGGTGAGCTCCCATTGCTTGGTCCCTGCTCCTGCCAACCTAGCAATTCGAAAGCACATCAAAGTGCAAGTAGATAAATAGGTACCGCTACAGCGGGAAGGTAAACGGCGTTTCCGTGCGCTGCTCTGGTTCGCCAGAAACAGCTTTGTCATGCTGGCAGGCCATGTGACCTGTAAGCTGTATGCCAGCTCCCTTGGCCAATAATGTGAGATGAGCGCCACAACCCCAGAGTCGGTCATGACTGAACCTAATGGTCAGGGGTCCCTTTACCTTTTAAGCATCTTCTAGCCATTGTTGTTCATGAAAGAGGGTACAAACAAAAGAGCCATAGTTATTAGCTGTCCAAAACCCTGTGGGTGATTTAAAAAAAAGGTCTTCACTTCACTTTACACAACACGAGAGTAACGTTTTGTTGTAGCCACTGAACCACTGCTGGGAAGCTATCAGGAAAATAGTTCCATGCCCATAAGTGGTGAAGGCAGGCCTATTATGGGAAATGGGACAGTGCCCAACCAACCCCAGTCTGCCCTGAGCCAAACCAGGGGATAACACTACCTGTCAGCTCCCTGCTCCTTTGCCTCAGTGTTGCAGAGAGGAGGATGCTTATCATTGGCCCTGACTCCACCTGGCTCCACCTGGCTGTGGCGCCACCTACTGTTGATCTTCTTGTCCTCCAGCCTACCAGTCTCAATGGCTACCAGACACCATTTATTCTTATGAATGAGCTTTTATCTGTAGTGGGGTACAGCTCCCTTGATAGGTTCCCCCCCCCCAATTCCCTGCAAATTATTTTGCTTTTCCTTCCCCCATTGTATTTTGGAATTAAATCAGATGAGGAAGTGAGACAGGGAATGTCAATGTCTCAATGCCATATAAATTGTTTACCAGGCACCGTGGGTGGGTGAGGGGTAGGGACTGAATTTCTATTTTAAGCTTTTTCTGCTTTAAAAAGTAAGTTTTTAAAAAATGCAAAGGAATCCAAAGGATTCATTCTATTCCGCATCTGCTTTGTGGGTTTTTTTCTTTTGTTTTTTAGCGGGAGCTGGTCTTATTTGAATTTTATGGAACATACAACATATCACTGACCGGATAATATCTTCACTCACTGGTACTGGGGTTTGTAACATGACGTATTAAATGTAATTCATTGCCATGTCTCTGATCTTTACTGTGGCTGTGCAGAATTGAAAGCTCGAGGGATTTTGCTATAATAACTTCTTAATCTCTTCCTTTGTCAATACCCTTGCTTTTAGTAATATTCTCCTCCACCTTTCCATTCCTTCTTCTTTTTAAAGATTTATATCTACACCAGATTTCATCTGGCTGAGATCATTAAAAACAGACCAGTCTTTCGGTATGCAAATGCATTCTGCTATATTATTTGATCTCTCTTCCAATTAGCCATTCTGCTATGGAAATAAGGATTTTAGTACACTTCGTGTAACTAATTGGTAGTGCTGTCCATCACGCTCTCTGCCACTACTTATCGGCAAAGATCCCCACAGAGGGATTTCACAGTTTTTTGCTTTTTTAAAAAAAGACGAAAAAGAGAATAACCAGTTTTATATTTAAAATGTTGTGTCACACTTGAGCATGACCAAGAGACTGAACCCAGAATGACGATACACAGAAGGGGCAGGCAGGTTTTATTCTCCGTGGTTGGAGTCTCTGGAATAAGCTACCTGCGAAGGAGCAGGATTGGTGCCTCCACTGAAAAAAGTGAACAACCCCATAACCAGGGCCGGTGCTAGGGTTTTTTGCGCCCTAGGCGAGATCACCTTCTGGCCCCCCCCCCCCCCGGAGACCAACTAAGTTTGTCATTGGTATGAGCTTTCGTGTGCATGCATACTTCTTCAGATACACACAAAAGCATGCACACGAAAGCTCATACCAATGACAAACTTAGTTGGTCTCTAAGGTGCTGCTGGAAGGATTTTTTTTTTTTGTCTCGACTACGTCACACCAACACGGCTACCTACATAAAAGAGTACCAGTCAGTTGAAGATGAGAGTTTGTGCCTCTATACTCCATACTGTAGCAGCTTCTCATGGTTTGCTGGTCGATTTCTCTCTTAGGGCCAGTTGCCAGCTTCTTTTTAGTCAGTTCAATAAGATGCCCTTTTCCAAGTCTTTCCAAAACCAAGCTTTAACGAGTCTAGCTGCTAACGATAGATAGCCAATAAGAGAATTAAATGAGATATCCATATTCTGAACCTGAAATATATTCAATAAAGCTAACTCAGAGGATTGAATGCCTTGTTGACCACCTTTGTTACAAGGTCTCGATTACTTAAGGAGGATTGAGGCAACAGGATTTTGCTGGGGGCTGGTGAGGCTTTGGCTATGTAGGATTCGAACTAAAGTCCTTCCTGCTCAAAGCCTCATCGCAGCACACTCACTGTGAGCTGAAATCCCCTCCCCATTTCATCCCACTCCACCTGAGTGGTAGCTGATGCTCCTCTTGCCCCCCAAAAGAATGATTTAGATTATTATTTTTAAATTCTTCTTCTTTGGTGATCACTCGTAGCCGAGTAAGGCTTTTAATTTTAATTTGAACTGTTTCGAACCTACCCCCACCCCTTTTATCTCATCATCTTTTCTTATCATAGATAGCAGGACTTCCAGGACTGATATGAACAACAAAGGGGATAGAGGGCACGCTTGCCTTGTACCTTTCTGAATTCTAATTTCTTCTGAAACCACATTATTTACAATTATTTTTGCCTTTTGCTCAGAGTAAATTGCATTAATACCATTCTTGACCAGTCTCCATCTTTTCCAAATTTTTCTTCATAAATCTCCAAGAAACATTGTCGAAAGCTTTCTCGGCATCGATAAACATTAACATAGCTTTAGAATTCTTTTTCATGTTCCTTTTTCCTGGCTGCTCCCCATGGAAATTGTGGGGTGGGGGTTTGTGAAGAAAAACAGCAAGAAGTGGTGCAGCAAAACTAATATTGCCACTTCATCTTACACTCAGGTAAACCAACCCATTCCCTGCCCCCCAGAAACTTGCAGAGTTTTCTCCTGGCCCCACCTGACTTTTCAAGGGTGGTTTCTGTTTGCTTCTCCCCACACCCTTTAAATAAATGTCCAAAATAAAATAAAATAAATAAAAATAAATGTCCAATAGAACTGGGCACACTGCCTCTGCACTATTCACACAGCTTTGTAGTAGTGCAAGGTATTCAGTGGACCATCTAGTCCTAGTTCAACATGGGCCACATTTGCACCATACATGTAAAACACTACGATACCACTTTAAACACTCATATCTTCTTCCAAAGAATTATGGGAGCTGCGGTTTGCTAAGGGTGCTGAGAGTTGTTAAGGGAGCCCTCTCCCTCTCCCTCTCCCAGAGTTCCAGTTCCCAGAGTGGTTGTAACAACCAATCCATATCCACAGGGAACTGTGGGAACTAGAGCTCTGGGAGAGGAATACAGGTCTCGTAAAAAAACTCTTAGTACTCTCTTGTGAAACCACAGCTCCCATAATTTTGGGGGGAGAAGCCATGATGGTTTAGAGTGGTGTCATAGTGCTTTAAATGCAACCTCAGAACTCAAAAACAACGTATCCAAGGTGGTTATGGGGACCACTCAGGGCCGGATTTAGGTTTGATGAGGGCCTAAGCTACTGAAGGTAATGGGGCCCTTTATATGTCCAGCTGTCCTTTGTCAACAACAAGTTGTCACTGTTTTCTGTTTTGAATAATTGCTATATGGCAGGCATCCCCAAACTCGGCCCTCCAGATGTTTTGGGGACTACAACTCCCATCATCCATGACCACTGGTCCTGTTAGCTAGGGATGATGGGAGTTGTAGTCCCAAAACATCTGGAGGGCTGAGTTTGGGAGTGCCTGCTATATGGTAATTTATGGACCTAATAGGTCCATACACAACACAAAACACTGTTGCTGTATGTAGGTTTTATTTTACTTGTTTTTTACCATAACGTGAACCAGGCCATTCTCCTTAGGAAATCAGCCATATTATCCCAGTTGTTGGCTACACATTGGATAATTATCCCAATCTGACCCTGGCTGCCTTTCAAAATAAAAACCCATCTTATGTACCATTGTACAACAAGAATCCTTTTTAAACAACAGATGATTCTGTCAATCATCTCATATTTCAACATGCCTTAGTAGGCTTTGAATGCCATTTCTGACGCGACGTCAAATCAGGAATTGAAGTCATTTGTTGATAAATGACAAGCTCAAAGGTGCGTCGTATAGCCCCAGGGGATAAATGTATTCAACCAAGCATAGATCCAGACAAGGATTTCTTTTTGACAATGAATCATGATTCTGGAAATGCTTGGTGTCCAAGGAGGAATTGGGAACAGAACTAAATCACAGGACCATTTTAGCTTGGTCAGAGCTGTGAGCAAGTAAGCGCAGGATCCACAGGAAACAAATTATTTGTTTCACCAAATACTAGAGGAGAAATGCATTTGTCTCCTTTGTTAACGTTGATGGTGAATCTTCTCAGGCTGTGAAGCTATTTAGGGTCCGAATGTGACTCCAAAATCATTGGAGTCCATATCAAACCATGCTTGATATACGACTCACAATTCTAGAACGGTGCCCACAATTATTTCCTCCTCTTCTCCACATTATCCTCACAACAAGCCTGTGAAGTCGGTTGTGTTTAGACCTAGTGACCTTTATAGCTTCATGGGTTTGAGTCCATTGCTTGAACCACAACACCACAGCGGCTCATTAAAACTTGGTTTTGCTGTTAAAGGATTGCAGCCTTCTTTATTTGGCTGTTTAGTAGGCAAGCTGCCTTTCATGCAAACCCCCGTTTAAGAACATAAGATGAACATGATGAATTAGGCCAATTTTGTGGGATCTGATACATAAGTAGCAGTCAAGTACAACATTCCTTGTTTTCCTAGAGTGGACATGCAGGGGGGTGTTTGGTCTAGCCAGTCAGAACTTCCTGTTTCCTCCTGGGGTGGGACATACTTCCTTTGCATGTGACTAGAGGTGGGCATGACCTTAACTGTCCAGGTAACAAAAAGGACAAGGCATGCTGCCATCTCTCTCTCTCTCTTCATCTTTCTTTTTTGACTTCCTCCATCGTTGGAGCAGCTTTTTAGCTAGAGTTTCTCTGTTGGCTTCCAGGATACCGGTAGTTCCACATGTATATACTTTGTAACTAAGCCTGCCTTCAGAGATCCAACTGATGATGATGTGAGTAAACTTCTTTTATTGACTTTAAATAAGGTTGGCATGCGTTCATTCTTTTAAGAGGGATAAAAAGGGAACTTACCAGGAACATACAATTCAATACTGAATTGTATGAGAATGAGAGTATTAAGCAAGCCTGCAACCAACTACCCGCTGTGCGTTTAAAAGGGGAATGTAAAACTTTGGTAAGTAAAGGAACTTGCTAGCACAAGTTAGGAAAGATGTTAATAAACAATATATCCTCTCCTGCCTACCTGAATATTCCCACAAATTTCCCCTCTGGTCCATCATCTGGTCCTCCCTGTGGTGGATCAGATGCCAATGGAAAGCCTGCAAGCTGGACATGAGCACAACTGGTATTCAGAGGCATCAGCCGTATCAGAGGTAGAACCTAGTTATTATGGTTAGTATTGATAGCCTTGCCCGTGAATATGTCTAGAAGAAGAAGAAGAAGAAGAAGAAGAAGAAGAAGAAGAAGAAGAAGAAGAAGAAGAAGAAGAAGAGTCGTTCCCCCAGCCACTCTGCATAGCTCCCAACAGAATATTAAAAACAGGGCTGCCTTCAGATGTCTTCTAAAAGTCAGATAGTTATTTATTTCCTTGACAGCTGATGGGAGGGCATTCCACAGTGCGGGTGCCACTACCGAGAAGGCCCTCTGCCTGGTTTCCTGTAACCTCACTTCTCGCAGTGAGGGAACCGATAGAAGACCCTTTGGCGCTGGACCTCAGTGTCTGGGCTGAACAATGGGGGTGGAGACGCTCCTTCAAGTAAACTGGGCCAAGGCTGTTTAGGGCTTTAAAGGTCAGCACCAACACTTTGAATTGTGCTCGGAAATGTACTGGGAGTCAATGTAGGTCTTTCAGGACTGGTGTTATATGATCTATTGTTGTTGTTGACCTCCATCTGTCTTGGGAGACAATTGAGTGCATTAGTAGCACTGAAATTGACCTCCCCGTGTCACAAGCCTGGGCAGTGTGTATGCCAGGGGGCGATGTGTTTCATTGTGATGCTTTTTGGGCTTCTTGAGCTCCTGTAGTTTGCATGCTGCAGCTGTCCACACTGAGTTTATTTTTCATTATTGTCAGGTGGCAATAAAGGACAGTTGTGTTTGAGGTGCCTGATACTTCCTGATTTGGTTTCCTGCTACCCCAACAGAACAGAAACATACGGCTCTGGGCTTGGGGCCATTTCCTGTTGCTGGGCTTAGAATCATAGAACTGCAGAGTTGGAAGAGATCCTGAAGGACATCTAGTCCAACCCCCTGCAATGCAGAAACTGTTAGGAGTCATTCTGCAAAGAAACAGAAAAGGTGATTGTAACTTTACGAACTGTTTCTGTAAGTTCTGGGTGTGAGTTCTGAGCTGATTAGTTACAGCTGGTGATGAGTACAAAAGGAGAAGTGGCAGTTTGAATTTGCCTGCAGAGAAAGAACACCCACCCGCTTTATGATTGTTGTTTTTGTATAGCTCAAATAAATCCTTTATTTGAGTGTTTTATGCCAGTCTCGTTGTCTCTTGGTTCTGCCATCAGAGAAAACCCGCCTCCAACAGAAACCTCAACTAAAGCATCCATGACAGGTGGCCACCCAACCTCTGCTTAGAAACCTCCAAGGATGAACCACCTCTTGTGGGAGCCTGTTCCACTGCCAAACAGCTCATACTGTCAGAAAGTTCTTCCTGATGTTTCATCGGAATCTCCTATCTTGTAACTTGAAGCCATTGTCTCGAGTCCTCCCCTCCGGAGCAGGAGAAAACAAGCTATCGTATCTCCTCTTAGCCTCATCTTTCCCAGGCTAAACATACCCAGCTCCTTCAACCGTTCCTCATAAGGATTGGTTGCTGGCACAAAAGTAAAACAAGGATGGTACATAAACGCACAAGCAAAAAGCTAATTGCACCCAGTAAGTAGCCTGTGCATTCAATGTCCTGCCCTCCCTGCCTTGGCACACAGCTGAGAGATGGTGCAAATGCCCCACCTTGAAGCTTGACTGGTGCTGGGGGAAAAACAACTTCTTTAAAAGGAGGCTAACATGTCTTATGAATATTTATACACTGCGTCCGAGCTCCTGTGTTCTCCCTGATTAAATGCCACTATTCCCTTAGTGCTCCGGGAGCTGCCGTAGCCCTATTGAAATAAACAACGGGTAATGGAAAAGACCCCCACAGCATCATTAATTACCCAAGCTGTCACTTAGACAGTGCATAGGGGGACAAGGCAGATGGCAAGACAAACTGCAGCAATAAGAGGCCGGTACGCCTGAGCACCTCGCGTTACCTCCAGCAGGAGTGACACAATGCATCACTGCTTTGCATGGGGTGGTAAAATATGGCCTCCTCTAGCACTTGTGTGGATGATTGGCTCAAGAGAGATTGACCTGGCAGGGAAGTTGAGCAGCTGGTGTTCAGGAGGAACTGGAGACTTCGGAAGGTGTTGTTGGGTAGGCATCCTTTCGGTGCTTTCCAACATTGAGAAGGGAAATCCCATCTCTGTGTTACGCACTGTTCCTCAGCAGAACAAATCCGTCCCGAAGCAACAAATGAAGAGCAAGGAAGAGAGGTGGAGTCTAAATTGGGTGCTGAAAAGTGTCTTTTTTATTGTTACATATGTGTTTCCCAGCATGCTTTGATCCTTCAAGGAGGAAGGCTTTTCTTGCATCTTCTCTAAGTATGGCAGCTTTCTGAAATGTGGCAAGTTTGCTTTCAGTGAAACGGCCTTCTTTGTGGTGACACCCCCAGCTGTGGAAAGTTCTCCCCAGACACCTGGCACTCTTACCTTGCAGTCATTTCAACATCAGGCACACTCCTCTTTATTTTCCCTATGTTCTTTTATCTCCCTCTGATTCACTTTATTTCCTCCAAGCAGTGGGGTGTGGTCAGTGGACTAGGGGGGGACTAGGCTAGTCCCCTAAATTTCCCCTGGTGCCTCCTTCCCAAAGCCTTGGAAGCTTCTGCCCAGCTTAGGGAGGGAGGCGTGATGCTCATATGCGTGATGTCATGATGACCCCCTGCCTGAAAAAATCACTCTTGAAGGATGGGGTACCTGCCCCTAACTGTTCCCCTATGAAAAATTTCACTGCACACCTGTGCCACCAAGGGTTTACCTGATGCTTCATTTCTTTCTGATGGTAAGAGCTGTTCAACAGTTGAATGGTCTCCCTTGGGAGGTTGTTGACTCTCCTTTCTTGGAGGTTTTTAAGCAGTTTGATATCCATGTGCCATGGGTGCTTTAGTTGAGGTTCCTGCATTGCAGAATGTTGGAGTAGAGGACACCCAGAGTCTGTCTATCATCTATCTATTTATCATCTATCTATCTATCATCTATCTATCTATCTATCTATCTATCTATCTATCTATCTATCTATCTATCTGGACATGGGTGGCGCTGTGGTCTAAACAACTGAGCCTCTTGGGCTTGCCTATTAGAAGGTCAGTGGTTCGAATCTATATGACAGGGTGAGCTCCCATTGCTCTGTCCCAGCTCCTACCAGCCTAGCAGTTCGAAAGCACACCAGTGCAAGTAGATAAATAGGTACCGCTGTGGTGGGAAGGTAAACGGCATTTCTGTGCACTTTGGCTTCCGTCACGGCATTCTGTTGCGCCAGAAGCAGTTTAGTCATGCTGGCCACAAGACCAGGAAAGATGTCTGTGTTAGGATTCTTTCCCCGTGATGCAGTCATGGGATTGTTTATATCACATGACGGTGTCTATTTTCATTTGACATTGTGTGAAGTGACGGAGACAGGATGTTTATATTACTGTGTTTCCATGATGTAGGATTTTTGTCTCTTTGTTCTATTTCTTTGCTGTCTGATGCTGAAGAGGAAGGAGCTGAGTCAAGATGCTCCAAGGGTGTATATGTAAATAAATGTAGTATAGCCAAAAAGCTGCATTATTGAGTCTGAACGCTGACTGCCTATACTCTGCTGATCCTGAAGTGTGCTGATGCCTCTTGTGATGTTCAGGCTGGAGAAAGATTTTGAATCTCCCAAACGACCACACAGGAGGGAGAGAACATGTCAGTCAGGCATCTGTCTCTGCCGGATGCCTACACGTGTGTAGAACCTCCTGACAGTCTGTGGACAAACGCCGACTCCCTTGGCCTGAAAGTGAGCTGAGCACCACAATCCCATAGTCGCCTTTGACTGGACTTAACCGTCCAGGGGTCTTTTACCTTTACCTTTTATCTATCTATCTTTCTATCTATCTATCTATCTATCATCTATCATCTCTATCATCTGTCTGTCTGTCTGTCTGTCTGTCTGTCTGTCTGTCTGTCTGTCTGTCTGTCTATCCATCTGCCTATCCATCTATCTACCCATCTATCATCTATTTATCTATCATTGTATTCTTCCAACTACATGAGTGTTTAACAATTGTACCAGAATTTTGTCTTTCAGCAACCTAGCTCCATGAGAGAGTGGTACCATAAACATAGCAGCATGTTTAAATCAACAGGCTCAGTGGACTGTGTGCATATCTGCAATGCAAACATTTGGAGTTCCATGCCAATTTAACTGTCACAGCTTCTCCCAAAGAATTGTGGGGAATCAACTTTGGCAATGATGTTGAGAACACCCTAGATATGCCTAACCCACCTCACGGTCCTACAACAGTGTAGGTTCCTCATGGGTTGGGAGAGGCAATTAAACTATTTTAATTTTGTAGAGTAGATAATGGCCACCGAGGGGTAAGGATGTAGAATTTGAGAACAGCTGGTTGAAAGACCAATGAACAAACACAGTCCTGGAAGGGTGCTAGTGAATTTTTTTCTTCAATCCTTCCTCCAGCACATCTTCTGACAGAGGACCTACAGGAAATGAGAAGGAAGCTCCATGAATATTTAACTCCGAGGACAAATCAAAGCTTCTTGCCTAAAATATTTGGACGACTTGCTATGCAAATATATTTGAAATCCATAAACATGAAGGGGATCGTTTGAAATTCCCTTTTTTAAGATTAGGCCACCAACTATACCTTCTACTTGCTATTAATCATACCTTCTGCACTTCAAGGGGTTTGTGGAAAGGCAATTCTAGTGATCCTTTGGCTCTCTTTCATTTCTCTGTGTTCTTGTATGCTCTGTGTACATGAAACTGATCTAGGTTCTTAGGAAAATGTCTAGGTGTGAATAGACTATATATATATATATATATATATATATATATATATATATATATATATACACACACACACACACACACACACACACACACACACACACACACACACATATATATATATATATATATATATATATATATATATATGCACAAAAACAACCTTGTTTGATAAGGTCCATGGTCACTATACCCATAACAGTGGACTGGGATTAGGGCTAGGCCAATCCAGCATTCCTGCCACAGCATCCAAGGACACTTTTTTCACTCAGTAATGTCATTTCCTTCAACATTTATCCGATGAAAATAGGGATGTCCTAATCAATAATAATAATAATAATAATAATAATAATAATAATATACCCCACCAGTCTTACTGGGTTGCCTCAGTCACTCTGGGTGGCTTCCAACATACATAAAAACATAATAAAACTATACAGAGCAGCCTGCAGATGTCTTCCAAAGGTTGGATAGTTACTTATCTCCTTGGCTTGGGGGGTGGGGTGGGGTGGTCACATAACTCCATATTTTCCAACATTTCTCCAATGAAAATTGGAACGTCCTAAGGAAAAGCGGGGCATTCCGGGATCAAATCAGAAACTGGGATGGCTTCTGTAAATCTGGGACTGTCTCTGGAATATAGGGACACTTGGAGGCTTTGCAGTGCCAATGCCTGCCTGGCTCTTTCTCCCTCCCACTACCAAGCCAACTGACCACTCCACCTTTAGACAGCGCCAGATTTGACCAAAGCCCAAATCTACCATTTGCATGTGATTGACAAGCATTGCCGGGCATAGCAGCCAGCTCCTAGGGGCTTTGGGGACTTCAGTGCCCCCAATAAAATATCTCAGGGGGCTAGACCCCTCAAAATTGATGGGTATTGTCATTTAAATGGTGTGCTTGCACTGTGTCATGTGATCGATTATGTAGGGCAGGGCTTACTTGCCACCCCAGTATGTTTCCGAGCACAGTTCAAAGTGTTGGTACTGACCTTTAAAGCCCTAAACGGCCTCGGTCCTGTATACCTGAAGGAGCGTCTCCACCCCCATCATTCAGCTTGGACACTGAGGTCCAGCACCGAGGGCCTTCTGGTGGTTCCCTCATTGTGAGAAGTGAGGTTGCAGGGAACCAGACAGAGGGCCTTTTTGGTAGTGGCACCCGCCCTGTGGAACGCCCTCCCAGCAGATGTCAAGGCAATAAGCAATTATTTTACTTTTAGAAGACAACTGAAGGCGGCCTTGTTTAGGGAGGTTTTTAATGTTTGATGCTGTACTGTTTTTAATATTCGGTTGGAAGCCGCCCAGAGTGGCTGGGGAAACCCAGCCAAATGGGCGGGGTATAAATAATAAATTTATTATTATTATTATTATTATTATTATTATTATTATTATTATTTATTCAAGTTGCCACCCCTGTTACCAAACACTTCTACCATTGACAAGGACGTGGGTGCCGCTGTGGTCTAAACCACGGAGCCTCTTGGGCTTGCCGATTAGAAGGTCAGCGGTTTGAATCCCTGCAACGGGGTGAGCTCCCGTTACTCTGTCCCAGCTCTTGCCAACTGAGCAGTTTGAAAGCAACTGCAAGTAGATAAATAGGTACTGCTGCGGCGGGAAGGTAAATGGCGTTTCTGTGCACTCTGGCACTTGTCACGGTCCTTCGTGCGCCAGAAGCAGTTTAGTCATGCTGGCCACGTGACCTGGAAAGCTGTCTGTGGACAAATGCCAGCTCCCTCAGCCTGAAAGCAAGATGAGCGCCGCAACCCCAGAGTCGCCTTTGACTGGGCTTAACCGTCCAGGGGTCCTTGACCTTTTACCTACCATTGAAGTACAGCCCATGGGGAAGCAGAGCAGACCATTATCATTCACAAAGATTAAGAAACAGAAGCACGAGTTCTATCGCATGCCTATTGAACAGGCACATTTAACAGGGTAATTAATTCTGAGCACAGCGTATTTCACAGCAGTATGAAATAACTGTGCCCAATGCTACGAGATGCACTGTGAACATTTTAAAAGAACGACAAGTAGGATCTCTGCTTCCCCAAAGGTTTACGCAGCTCTTCTGAAACAGACAGCTGTAACCTGTGAGGGGAAAAGAAAAAGCAATTAAGGGAGAAATCCCCGGAGAAGGATTTGAGATCTGGATAATGATCCTGGTTTCCAAAGGTAGTGCTAATTAAATGATTATTTACTACTGTTGTGAATGCGCCGGAAGATGCAAATAAAATAAAGGCATATATTCCACATTCCCAAAACATGTTGAAATAAGGAATCATACATTTGGCCTGATATGCTTTCAAGATTTTTTTCTATTTTTTTATTGCATTTATATCCCACCTTTCCCCCCAAGGGGCTCAACAACCCTGCTCTCCAACTCCTGTCAGCAGTATTCTGCACTAACTGCAGCCTCTGGATCAAGGACGAGGGAAGCCCCACATAGAGTGCACTGCAGTAACTGAGCCTCTATTGTTTAACTGTTTTACAAGTGACTAAACATCAGGAAGAGCTTTCTAACGGTAAGAGCTGTTCAGCAGTGGAACGGTCTCCCTTGGGAAGTTGTGGACTCTCTTCCTTGGAGATTTCTAAGCCTCCATCTGTCATGGAACCTTTAGCTGAGATTCCTGCATTGCATGCATTTGTACTAGATTACTTCTGGGGTTCCTTGCAACTCTACAGTTCTATGATTCTGTGAGCATTTAACTGATTTTATTGATAATTTTATTGTTTGGACTTTTTTAAAATAAACTGTTTTGACGTTTTGTGCAATCAAGTGGTGTATATTTTTATGTAGTAGTAGTAATAATAATAATTAGAGGCTTCACCTTGCCGACAAAGGTCCGTATAGTTAAAGCTATGGTTTTCCCAGTAGTGATGTATGGAAGTGAGAGCTGGACCATAAAGAAGGCTGATCGCCGAAGAATTGATGCTTTTGAATTGTGGTGCTGGAGGAGACTCTTGAGAGTCCCATGGACTGCAAGAAGATCAAACCTATCCATTCTTAAGGAAATCAGCCCTGAGTGCTCACTGGAAGGACAGATTGTGAAGCTGAGGCTCCAATACTTTGGCCACCTCATGAGAAGAGAAGAATCCTTGGAAAAGACCCTGATGTTGGGAAAGATTGAGGGCACTAGGAGAAGGGGACGACAGAGGACGAGATGGTTGGACAGTGTTCTTGAAGCTACCAACATGAGTTTGACCAAACTGTGGGAGGCAGTGTAAGACAGGAGTGCCTGGCGTGCTCTGGTCCATGGGGTCACGAAGAGTCGGACACGACTAAACGACTAAACAACAACAGTAATAATAATACAAACAGTACTACAGCCTTTTTTTTTTACACTTCCGGGGTTGTTTGTTTTTTTTCAAACAAACCAGGGACTGAGGAGGCAAGAGGGTTTCAGATTGCTAATCATCTGAAGAATCTTCAGTGTGTTTCTTGACAGTTATGTAATGGCTTTCAAACTATCTTTTCTCTTTCCTGCCTTTTTTGTTTTGGCTATTTATTTAAATTACTTTCCGATATCAAATGGAAATAAATGAAGATGCACAGCGGCACAGGGATATGTTGCTCACACCTTATTTACCTGCCTGGTTTCATCTTCATGTGGAACCAGAAATGAGGTGTGGTTTGAAGATCTGGAGAATGAAAGAGAAAAAGTCAAAAACAAACAGAGTATTTTAAGCGAAATGAATCACTTTATTAGCTCTTAACTACTATGGCTGATATAAACAAAGAATGAAGATTGAGTTCTGAAATAATGAAGTGATTGCTATGTATAAAAGCTTGTACATTCTGATTTCTAATACGTGGTTGATGTGATTGGAACTTCTACAAACTTCTGAGAGCTAAACTTTCAAAATATAATTGAAAAATGCAAGCCAGATACTGCAGGCAATCTGTCAATGTTGGTCCTCCAAATTTCTATATTTTCCAAGTCTTAATTTAACTTCCTCACATTTTTGCAGCAATTTCATTTTAACAACAACAACAAAACAAAAAAAACTCATGAAAAGCTGTCTGCATTTTAATGCAATTTCCTCCCAAAAATGTACTTTATAAACAATTTTGACTAACATACACAATTTTGCTAGAACTTCTCCCTAACACTTCTGCATGCTATTTATTCTAATATAAGCGTTTATGTACACCTCCCCTTAAATCCTGCGGTTTTGTTGATATTGTTTGTGTGGTGTAGTGGTTAAGAGCAGTAGACTCGTAATCTGGGGAACCGGGTTCGCATCTCCGCTCCTCCACATGCAGCTGCTGGGTGACCTTGGGCTAGTCACACTTCTCTGAAGTATCTCAGCCCCACCCACCTCATAGGGTGTCTGTTGTGGGGGAGGAATTCTGTGGATGATGGCCTCACACCTGGAAGATCTGAAGAGAGGGGCTCCCCCATCCCAAAACTCTTCTTTTTGTTCCTCTAGGACAGGCACCCCCAAACTGCGGCCCTCCAGATGTTTTGGCCTACAACTCCCATGATCCCTAGCTAACAGGACCAGTGGTTGGGAAAGATGGGAATTGCAGTCCAAAACACCTGGAGGGCCGAAGTTTGGGAATGCCTGCTCTAGGATACTCTCCCCCCCATTCCATGGGGGAAATTCCCCTTCCAATAGGGGGGAATTGATAGAGCTGGGACCCGGACTCCACATTGAATTTGGGGCTTTGTAAATATGATGCAAGTGAGACCAAGGCATAGTCAGAGGTACCCATTTCTGGGATGACTGTGTGTAACAGCAATTGCTGCTTCCGCCATAACAAACGAGGATGCTGTAGGTGAAAATGCATGCGGGTTCCTTTAAAGCTAATCATTCCACAAAAAACCCAGCTTTTGTAAAACAGCGATTAGTTTAGAACAACCTGCCCCATTGCCAGTGGTGTCTGTTTCCATGGCAGCGAGAGCCGCAGCTGGCAGCCTAGTTATCAGAGGAACTCTAATAAATTTCAGAAGCAGACTCCTGGAAATTACTTTTCTTTGCCTCTTCTTTCCTTTCCTTCTTCTTTTTCCTTTCCTTCTCCTTTTTGCTCTTTGGCTGTTGCTGTTTCCAGATCCACTTTTGCTAGTGAAAGAAAGATCCAAAGATCTCTTAAAGTCCGCGGCAGGTTGAGATTTGTCTCTTCTCTTTTTTTTTAAAGTCGTTTCCCCTAGGTATCTTTTAGGAGATCATCTCATTTATCATAGTGGCTTAAGGAGATACAGAAGATGCGTTCTTCCTCAGGCAGGCAGCCCAGGTCGGGGTGATGCTCCTTGAGACTGCGGGAGACATGTCACTGAAAGGCTGCCACTCAAAATGTGGAAAAAAGAAAGAAAGAAAAAGCAAACCCTTGCACATAGAAAACTTAGATATCATAAAGAGCATTCTCCCTGACATCCTAGTTATCTATGCACACAGACTACCCCCCCCCCCAATGTAAGATAAATGATCAGGTAGTCCTCACAGAGAAGCACAGAATCAAAGAGCTGTAAGGTACCACATCAAGTACCACATCAAGCTGTAAGTTCAGCCCCTGCCAACAGAAAATCCACACTCCTAGCATCACTGATAGCTCCTGCATAAAGACCTCTACCAAATGAGAGCCTATCAACTTCCAGGCACTCTGTCTCATTGCCCATTCATGCCACCAGGAAGCTCTTCCGAATCTTAAATATAAATCTCTTCCCCCCCCCCTTGCCATTTGAACCTGTTGGTTCTGATCCTACTCCCCCTGGAGATGCAAAAACCAATCTGCTCCATCATCTATGTGACAGCCTTTAAGATATTTGATATAATGTCATCATATTTGATATAATGTCATCTCTTGCTCATCTCTTCTCCAGGCTAAATATATACGGTCCCTTGAGCCTTCCATGGTCTCCAGACCCCTTTGTTGGCTTCCTCTGGAGATGTTCACCTGTAGTCTGAAATGGAATGAAGCTGGATGGAAAAGGTCAGAAAAGGGCAACCAAAATGATCAAAGGGGATGGAGCAACTCCCCCGTGACAGAGCATGATTAAACTATGGAATCCGTTCCCACAAGCGGTAGTCATGGCTACCAACTTGATGGCTTCAACATTTGTTGATGAATAAGGCTATCAATGGCTACTAGCCATGGTGGCTATGTTCTCCCTCCACTTCACAGGCACCATGTCTCTGAATACCAGTTGCTGGGAATCACGGAGAGGACTGTTGTGCTGATGTCCTGTTTGTGGACCTCCCATGGCATCTGGTTGGCCATTGTGAAAGTGGGATGTGGGATGAGATGGGCCATTGCCCTGATACACCTCACTGAGAACCAGGGTGGAGATGGCCAGGGTGGAGATGGCCTAAATGGTATCTTTGGTGGAACTAGTTTTGAAAGTGCCAACTGTTAAGGTGTGTTGTAAGTTCAATGCATTTTGGAACTGGAGTTCATTCTTCTGAAGCAGCTCACACAAACATAGTTTGTGGATGTCTGGACATATATATAGAGGAGACATCTGCAAACAACATATCCATGCATGGGGACAGGGACCCACCTATTCTCTACCCCCAATGTCCCTGTGTGTGTACACCCCACCTGCTGTGTCCTCGTCCTTCCCTGTTTTAAGCAAGGAAATCCTGCCAAGGGGCCTTTTACTCATGTTTGGTTCAATATGAGTAGAAGTCATCATGCAATCAGCGACTGTGGTGATGTGTTTTTGGGAGAACACAACACTGCTGGCCCATCTCTATGTTCTATGTTAAAGACTCAGGTGTATTTCTTGATACTTTAGGGCAATGTTGAAAGAGCTCGGTTGAACTGTTTTGCCAGAAATGGCACGGTTTTGACTGACAAGGTGGGAGGCAACTCTTCTAGGGTGGATCAGAGAACCCATGAATCACATCAGGGGGCCAGGGGAACAGCTGGATCACCTGCGGGATGTGAAACACATAGCAGTCAAGTACAACATTCCTAGAATGGACATGCTAGGAGATGCTTTGTACCAGCCAGGAGAAAACTTCCTGTTTCCTCCTGAGCTGGGACAGAACTTCCTGTGCACGTGACTAGAGGGTGTGTGGCCTAATCTGGGGAAGAGGAGCACACCATCTTATTTTGCTCCTCTCTTCTCCATTTTGTTTTTCTCCATGTGTGAGCAGAAGTGACTGCCTGTCCGCAGTCACTTGGGACTAACTCCCTTATGGGATACTTCCACATGTATATATATTTCTGTAAC
The DNA here is from genome assembly GCF_963506605.1 of Zootoca vivipara. Classification (NCBI taxonomy): domain Eukaryota; kingdom Metazoa; phylum Chordata; class Lepidosauria; order Squamata; family Lacertidae; genus Zootoca; species Zootoca vivipara. The sequence continues at coordinate 110,162,585 of NC_083278.1, forward strand.
CTAAGTCTGCCTTCAGGGATCTAACTGTGAACTGAATGAATGTGAGTAAACTACTTTTATATTCACTTTAATAAGATTGCCGTGTATATATTTTTTAAGAGGGACAAGAAGGGATCTTACCAGGAATCCTAAATAGAGACGTCTGATGAACCTGCAACAAGCAAACTGCTGTGCGTTTAAAGGGGAATGTTTAAACTCTGCTAAGACATAGAACTTGCTAATGCAAGTTATGAAGGATATCATTAAACAATATATCCTCTCCTTCCTGCCTCCCTGAACATTCACACACCACTAACAACCTCCTTCTCCTTGCAGAATGCCCCCCTCATCAGACAGAGATCTGTCATGATTCAGAAAGTGGTGTTCACTGCTGCCATCAATTTCTGGGGGGAAAGACAGCTGACATGAACAATACATCTCTCTCTAAGAAAGAGAGAATGGGGATAAGCCATAGCTCAATGACAGGGCATCTGCTTTGCATGCAGAAGGTCCAAGCTTCATTTGCCAGCATCTCCAGGTTGGGTTGGGACTGTTCTCTGCATGAACCTGTAGAAAGCTGTTGCAAGTCTGTGCATGCAGTACTGAGCTAGAATGGATCTTCCTATTGTGCTAGAATGAGAGTATCTTCTTCTTCTTTGGCGATCACTCGAAGCCGAGTAAGATTGTCTTCCATAAACACGATTTTAACAATGAACCCATTTTGACCTCCTCCTCCTCCTCAGGCCCTTTTCAACCCTTGGGTAATACTGATCACTACAATTTTGATTAAGAACAGAAAACAATGAATTTCCTTGCCCAAGCCACTACAAGAAATCTCTCAGTCTTCTGAATACCAAGATGCCTTGCCTGCACCATAGGTAGACCTTTCACTAGGGTCTACTTGCTCACTTTTCAAGAAGTCAAATAAGTGCCCAATGAACCTCCCCAAAAGTCTGTTTCATTCACCAAACACTTAATAAAACATCCAGCTAGATTATTCCCCTTTATCACACCACTGTAATTCATTTTAGAGAAATAATATTATCAGGTTGAGACATTAAAAAAAACAATAAAACTCCAGAAAGCTTATTTTCTCCAGTTAATAAGCAGAGCACAATTCACTAAACTTGGGCAGAATATGCTGGGAGTTTAATAAACTAAACGGGCAGTGCTTGGTCTATTAATTTCCAGACTAGCACTGAAATTCAGGCACTTGGCCAATTCCCCTCACCCCTCCTTCCCCTCTTCTTGGAAATATTTTAGATAGCTCTTCATGAAGCTTAAGTCTGTTTCTGTTCCCATTTCACTGTTTAGAGGAAACCTTATTTATTCAGCTTAGTATAAACTACTGCCATACCCATGGCCAGCAGAAACTGAGAACCAGGGGGATGATAGCATCTTTCATGGTTAAGGTTCATACTGTGCAAGGAGTCAATTTCATCTTCCGTTCCTTCTTCCCACCACCCTGGTTGTCTGGGCTGGAGCGAGTGGTGGGTGAACAAGCAAGCAGGTTGCAAGGGTGAAGAGAAAAAGCAGGTACATAGGGCTCTTGTTAGTGGCCCCCTCGGTGGGGTGTGGATCCTCAACAGATGCCTCAATGTGCCAACCTTTGATGCCAGCTAGTCTAACTTGATTCAAACAAGCTTCCTCTGACCTTGGTCTGATCCAAGCTCCTTATGTTGAGCACCATTGGTCTACATTTATGCCAAATTGCCAGGTATTTACCGAAAATAATGAAATGTCCCTCGACCTCTTCAGTTTTATGATCATCCATGCCCCAAATGTGACTTAGGCAACCAATTAAAAATAATTGGGAGTCACTGCCTACTAGTGAGCACCAGACTATTAGAATATTCAATGATGTGTCCCTCGCTTTCAAAAAGCAACAAGTTGCACATTAGAAGAGACTGCGGTAATTGTCGGCTGCAACAGTGATATCAAGATTTGACAGTGGTTTATAGCCTACGTCAATGTGAGCAAATATATGAAGCACTGCTCTAATTGCCTTGGATTATAATTAGTATTGTCCCTTTCTCTTCAGTGACTAATGCAATGGGTGATCAGCCAGCTTGCCATGTTTATACCCCATCGGTAATGAATGTTTAAGTGTCAGTTTCATTGGGGAAGGACTGTTAAAGTTTACTGGCACATGCTCTTCAGTGAGAAACAGTGCACTTAGATATGAAGACTATTACAGAGAAGATTATATGCAGAATGGATTTTATGAGAGGATCCACACCTTGCGCCTCTCGGTCTGTATTAGGCATGCCAATAATGTGTGGGCTTTTCACTCCTAATGTGCACGCATGCGCGTGCGCACCTACCCACCCCAAAGCAAGCATCAGGGGTGGAGAAGCAGCAATGTGCCAAACTGAGAGCTCCTAAGAAGAATGCTGCTAGGTTAGACCAAAGGTTTATCTGGTCCAGCATCTTGTTTCTCAGAGTCCAGTTGCCAGTGGTCCAATTAGACCAGCATCCTGTTCTCACAGCAGCCAACAGATGCCTGTGGAGAGCCCTCAAGCAGGATTTGAGCACAGCAGCACTTTCTCCTCCTTCGGTTTCCAGCAATTGGCAATCAGAAGCTTCTCTGCTTCTAGCTGTGAAGGCAGAGAATAGGCATTATGGCTAGTAGCCATTGATAGCCTTCATGAATTTGTCCAATCTTCTTTTAAAGTCATCCAAGTTGTTGGCTGTTGTTGCCTCCTGTGCAGGCTTGTTCCATAGTTTATATGCGCTGCATGAAGAAATAGAGTGGTACCTTGGTTCTCAAACGTAATCCGTTTTGGAAGTCCATTTGACTTCTGAAACATTCAAAAACCAAGGCACAGCTTCCAATTGGCACAGGCACCCCAGAAACAGTAGCCGACAGCCACATTGGACATTCGGCTTCCAAAAAATGTTCGAAAACCAGAACACTTACTTCCGGGTTTTCGGTGTTCGGTAGCCGAAATGTTCGCGTACCAAGGCATTTGAGAACCAAGGTTCCACTGTGTTTTCTTTTATCTGTCCCAAATATTCCAATATTCATTGGATGTCTGCTTTAAGTGATGTGAGAGAGGGACAAAAACTTCTCTCTATCTGCTTTGTCCATGCCATGTTTAACTTTAGAAATGTCTATCATGTCGCTTCTCACCTTTACTCTAAACTAAAAGGTCCCAAATGCTGCAGCAGTTATCTCATCCCCTTGATCATTTTCCTTGCCCTTTTCTGAATCTTTCCCAACTCTACAAGATCATTTCTTGAGGCAAAGTGAGCAGAACAGATTATTCCAAATGCGGCTGCACTGTAGATGTGTATAATGGCCTTTATGACATTGGCAGTATTGTTTTCAATTCCTTTCCTAATGATTCCCTGGCATGAAATTTGCCTTTTTCACAGCTGCTGCACAATGGGTTGACATCTTCAGGAACTCCAGAAGCAGGACATGAAAGGCTATAGCCATCTCCTGCTTTTGTTGCTCAGCAACTGGTATTCACGAATAGAAGCCATGAATAGATTTATCCTCCACTCATTTGTCTAATCCCTCTTTTAAGCAATCTAAGTTAGTGACCATTGCCACGTCTTGTTCAAATGCGTCCCTTAAGTTAAAGGTGCATGTGTGAAGAAGCACTATTCACTCTACCCTGAATCTCCATTTGGCTTGGTTGGTAACCCTTGTTTCTAACGTTATGAAGAGAGAGAGAAAATTCTCTTCCTTCCTACTTTCTCTCCACCATGCATAGTGTTACAATGTGCACCATGTCTCCCTTGAATGTTGGCAACAGGGAAACAGCAGCCTCTCTGGAATCTATTGTTCTGGAGCAACTGTTTCAAAGTACTTTGTGTGAAAACTGAATGCAGATTTATTCAGGCCAGAATTGGCACTCTGGACATTGCGCTATAATTTCTTTCCCCCTCCCAGAGTGCTGCTGCAGCAAAAAGGAACCCGAATCAATTGATTTGCCATTCCATTCCATGCTCAACTGATCTAGTTTCAAGCTTGGTGACACCGGCACAGAACTTGCAAATAAATATTAATTTGACACCTGATTGTGGTTATGATCTATCGTTATTTGTGACTAATGTACTTTGTCTCTGCATCTTGTGTACTTAGTGAATTGCAATGCTTCGCACAAATTGATGCAATCTCTACTTATGCTCTAGCTGGGAAAATCTATTTTGCCTTTAAATCACATTGTATTGACTTTACTTTTGATATGCTCCATATTTCTCTCTTTTAATGCACTGCCTGTCTCTCCCGTGGAAATGTTGTGTTCGTGTCTCTTGGTGCATAGCAGAAGCCAGTTAAAAGTTTGGACTCTAAAAAGGAACCAGTGCCTAACACAGCCAGTATGGCATGCATACAATAGGGACCCTAGAGAAGGGGTGCAAATTGCAGAAATTGAACTGTGTGCTTTCTCTGGAATAAGTCCAAGTTGGACATGACTCCCTTAATTAGACATATAACTGGGGGAGGGATGGAGAAATGAGACCTTGGCTTTTCTTCCACTCTCTCTCCCGAGTTTGAGGGTGCCTCCCTCACGGCGTAGCTTCCTTTGCTCACAGCTATTGATTCGAGGGGGTGATTGGGTGTGTCTGTGTGCCATGCAATAGAACTTTCCTAAAGAAAAGCCACTTGCAGAGCATGTTCTGCACTTCACAAGATTGTCGCCTCCACTCAAAAAAATTTGAGGCATCAGACAGGCAGGCAGGTTTTGCCTCCCTGGCTCTCTCTCCTTCCTGCCTGATGCCCTGTCCCCCAGACTGCCATGGATTGATTGGTCTGGGCCATCCAAGCCAACCCATAGCAATCTGTGACTATCAGAACCTGGCTCATCTGATGGCCAAGGCCCTCCAAATACGCTCAATTTGGCCAAGGACACAGCCCCGAAAGTCACCATCTTGGAGGAAAAGCAAATTCTGGGTTCAGGACCACGGACAGTTCTTACAGCTGAGACTTGCCATCTCAGCAAGAGCTGAGTTTTATAGCAGTCAGGAAGTCATGGACAGGAGTCCCCACCATCTGAGTGCTGCCTCCTGGCCAGATAAAGGACTAGTGCTCCCCCTCCCCCGGAGCCATTGGCTCATAGCTGACAAGTCTCCCGTATTCCGTGGGAAACCCCCGTTTTACCAGCTGTCCCCAGCCGAAAAAACGGATTTTTTTGTTTTTCCCCAGTTTATTCTGGCGCAGCGGCCATTTTGGAACTGGGCGGAGCATGCTCAGAAGTGACTTTTGATGCTGCTCTTCCCAGTTCCAAAATGGCTGCAGCGCGACTTCTGGTGCGGTGGCCATTTTTGAACTGGGCACATCAGCATCAAAAGTCACTTCTGAGCATGCTCCGCCCAGTTCCAAAATGGCGGCAGCGCTACTTCCGGTCTGCTACTTCCGGTCCGGTCCCTTATTTTTCAGAGAGGAACTTGGCAGGTATGCATTGGCTCCTCATAGATCTCTTGATCCCCCAAGGAGTTTGTGGACTAGCCATCAGAGTAGGAGATAAGAGATGTCTCATTGGGGTTCAGGGTAGCAAAGGCAGGTTCCTATGCCCCAAAACCTAGACAAGACAGACCACGGCCTGGATCCATTTCCTTGTCTGTCTGTCTGTCTGTCTGTCTGTCTGTCTGTCTGTCTGTCTGTCTGTCTGTCTGTCTGTCATCTATCTATCTATATTAAAGGGTTTGGTTTGTAACAAAAGCACATACATTATCTCTTTTTGGCCTCTGTGGAATCCTAATGCAGGTCATAGCTCATGCATCAAGCGCTATGGCCTTCCAGCCTGGGAATCTGGGATTGCTTTCTAAATTCTTTTTGAATTACAGCTCTGATCACTCTCTCTGTGTGTGTTTGGATTGATATCATTATTTTAAAAGTGACCATAGCAAAGAGTTAAAGGCCCTAAAGAAGAAGAAGAAGAAGAAGAAGAAGAAGAAGAAGAAGAAGAAGAAGAAGAAGAAGAAGAAGAAGACAGTCTCTCTCGTGTGTGTGTTTTCAGAGAAATGATTGAATGATTTGTGAATTATCAGGCTATGCATTGCTGAAGGAAGATGCATTGTGCATACCGTTCCACATTGTGACTCGAAGGTTTCCACTAAATTAAGGTATAACGCACAAAACACCGAAGAGTAAAATATATCTCATTTCATTTCATTGTATCAAATGATAGGTTTCTACGGGGCTGGAGTATATTCTGCTGTCTTGTTTAGAGCGAAATGAATGTGTGGGTGTGCTAAAAAGTGTGAGTCGCTTTTGCAGGATTATAAACTTTCGTAAGGGTAATGAATGAAAAAAATAGCATTTTACAGATGGGGAACAGTGCAGCAGAAGCAATTTGGGCAAGTGGAGCTTAGTCCCACCAACCTCAGGTAGTCCCCATCTGCCTGCTTTCCTTCCAAGCAGTCAGGGGGTGGGCTCTGGATCCACCTACCATTGGTCTCTATGCCTTTTGTCCTAACCGTCCCATTGGGCACCTCCCACTACTGGAAATGTTTGTGTATGAAAGAGAGTGAGTGTAAGAGAGGGACAGGAGAGAGGGAAGCAGGGGTCAATGGTCTATGCATATGAAGTTGGGTGTTGGGAGTTCTCATTGAGAGCCAGTGTGGTGTAGTGGTTAAGAGCGGTGGACTCGTAATCTGGTGAACCGGGTTCGCTTCCCCGCTCCTCCACATGCAGCTGCTGGGTGACCTTGGGCTAGTCAAACTTCTCTGAAATCTCTCAGCCCCACTCACCTCACAGAGTGTTTGTTGTGGGGGAGGAAGGGAAAGGAGAATGTGAGCCGCTTTGAGACTCTTTCGGGTAGTGATAAAGCGGGATATCAAATCCAAACTCTTCTTCTTCATACTGGAACTCCCTGAAGTTAAGCTTTGGGTAATCACCTCCTGACCAGCTGGCCATTTGTCTTCTCTGCAGACTTAGAAGAGCAAGCTTCCTTCTTCAAGGGTGCCATCTATTCTGCAGTGCTACCCCATCTGAACATTAAGTCAGCTGACTCCAGGCCAATCCCCATCCACCATGCTTTATGGTACAAAACCCTTAACTTTAGACTAGACCAGAAGTGGACACTTTTCTTTCAGCCCAAAGGCTGCATTACCTTCTCAGCAACCAGTGTGTGTGTGGGGGGGCATGGACATGCCAGTGGTAGGTGGGGCCCAAATAAAAAGTGTGGGGAGCAACAAACACACATTTTACCTGTGTGCATTAAGCTACTTTCTACACACCCTCACCCAAGACACTTTATGAGAGTTCAAAGATATGTTCCAGCCAGGCAAACAACACTCAAGGAGGGCATGGCACAAGAGCCGTGAGTGGTGTGGCTGGGAAGGGGATATGGCACAGGGAAAGTCCCAAGGATCAATCAGGGAGACCCGAGGGCCACATTTGGCGAATCTTGATTGGTGGCTGAAACCATAGAGAACAGATGGATGGACAGACAGAAAGTCAGACAAACCACTTTAGAAAATATATACGGTACTTTTTTGCACATTTTTACCTCAGTATATATGCAGTTACTTGGCTGGAGAATTGCATCTCAAAATTCAGAGCAGAGTGAATTTTGGTTTCAGTTCTTGAATGGTTTTGGAAAGTGTGGATTAGTAGATTTGCCTTTAAATGTGAACTGACTTAAATTTCTCTCTACCCCTAGCTACCTTCTCTCCCTGGCAATACAGAGGGTTTTTTGTTTTTGTTTTTTGGTTGTGTATGGTATGATCTCTGTGTTGTAGAGGATTAGATTTTGTGAAGCTAAAGTGCTACTGAGCTCCTTGCATCCAGTGCATCCAAATGTAACCAATAACTATGCAAATTATGTTGACTTTGTGTTATTAAGCATGCAAATATGGCATTTTACTGAAACTCATGATGCTACGAATCCAGTGGGGTCCTCACCAATGGAAAATTTAGTCATTCCTATATAAAACCATTAGGTTCTTCTTCCCCTTCTGATTTCTTCCTAAATGGCCTTCCGTGATGGACCAGGCCTGTGAATAACTCCAAGTGGAATGCAAGGCATCTGTGAACTTCAACCTTGATCACTGATGGATAAGATTGAGCCTGGCAGGGAGAGATGTATATAATTGTACAACTGGGTGTGATTAATCTACCCTAATAATAACAGAGATTTATGCTAGTCCCTGTGCAGTAATCTGTACAGAGTTAGCCGGATATCACCCTCTCCCATGAATAATTCAAGGAAATGAATTAGATTATTCCAGATCTCCTATGGGTAATATTTACATATTGGCTTAATATTGCTAAACACTCATCTTCACAAGCAGACAGCTTATCCAAGATGAAAGCAAACATGATGTACAGTTTGTGATCAATCAATCAATCAATCAATCAATCACAAAGTGATGGGTTTCCCTTGCCCAGTGTCAATTCTTCTCACTCTCCTACCTTACTTTCTGAAATAACGTCAACACTCTCATTACCCAGCCTCACATTTTCTGTTTGAGGACTAAAGACACTCTGCAAGGCATGGGATGTTGTTGTTTAGTCGTTTAGTCGTGTCCGACTCTTCGTGACCCCATAGACCAGAGCACACCAGGCACTCCTGTCTTGCACTGCCTCCCGCAGTTTCGTCAGACTCATGTTGGTAGCTTCGAGAATACTGTCCAACCATCTCGTCCTTTGTCATCCCCTTCTCCTTGTGCCCTCCATCTTTCCCGCAATCAGGGTCTTTTCCAGGGAGTCTTCTCTTCCCATGAGGTGGCCAAAGTATTGGAGCCTCAGCTTCACGATCTGTCCTTCCAGTGAGCACTCAGGACTGATTTCCTTCAGAATGGATAGGTTTGATCTTCTTGCCGTCCATGGGACTCTCAAGAGTCTCCTCCAGCACCATATCCAGGCATGGGATAGAAAACCACATACCGTTCTTTCATTTCTAATGCTATGGCAAAAAGAGGGCCCAGATGTTTACAGTGTTAGGCTGAGAAGGATTTCCTCTCCATCTTATCCCTTTCTGTTTTAATGGGAACTCAAAACCCTCAGCATGCTTTTTACCTGCAATCCAGTGCCACCTGGCCTTTTGCCACACATTCTCTATTCTCTCACAACCTCCCTTTTTATTTCATGCAGTGAAACAGGAAGGACGGAATTGCACCTTTATGGATCGATCCACATAAATTCTCAGTGTCCTCCTGGGCAGAACCACCCATTATCAGAGACACAGGCCTGCTGGTGGAAAACAATGGTCCCATGTTGAGTGCTGTTATCTCCTTCTCTAATGTGCACTTCAGGGGACTCGAGTTCTCATACCACTGCATTGTGTTCCCCTGCTCCCATCACTCTGTATCTCTGACTGCTGCTGGCAGGAATGAGGAAAAGCTCTGTGCAATGATGAACTGCCATGAGTTAAGCAGAACCATTAAGAAGAAGGTGGGTGTCAAGAGCTTCTGGGACTCGGGTTGGCTGCTCCCTTGTGATGAGCCACTGAACTGGGTATTGCAGCACCTGCCTAGTCAGCTTGATTTATTTTAAGCATTTTTTGTTTACCCCACACTTCAGCTAAGAACAAGATAGCAAAGATCTGTAACAAGATAGTCCTTTCTTTCAGGCTTACTCTCAAGTCAGGCTTTCCCAGGCTTTCCCAGGGGTGTGACTAGGCCTTCCTGGACAGGAAACAGCTACCTTTGAAGGTGACCCGGAAACCACAATTAATCCAGAATGTGGCAGCTAGACTGGTGACTGGGAGTGGCTGCCGAGACCATATAACACTGGTCTTGAAAGATCTACATTGGCTCCCAGTACGTTTCCGAGCACAATTCAAAGTGTTGGTGCTGACCTTTAAAGCCCTAAATGGCCTCAGCCCAGTATACCTGAAAGAGCGTCTCCATCCCCATCATTCTGCCCGGACACTGAGGTCAAGCACCGAGGGCCTTCTGGCGGTTCCCTCACTGTGAGAAGCCAAGTTACAGGGAGCCAGGCAGAGGGATTTCTCGGTAGTGCTGCCCGCCCTGTGGAACACCCTTCCATCAGATGTCAATGAAATAAACAACTATCTGACTTTTAGAAGACATCTGAAGGCAGCCCTGTTTAGAGAAGTTTTTGATGTTTGATGTTTTATTGCCTTTTTAATATTCTGTTGGGAGCAGCCCAGAGTGGCTGGGGAGACCCAGTCAGATGGGCAGGGTATAAATAATAAATGATTATGATGATGATGTTGAAGATGCTGATGTCTGCCATAAGCACATAAGAAATGCCTGTCAGGTGGATGAGGCCATGGATCCATCTAGTCCAGCATCCTGTTCTCCCCATGGCCAACCAGAGACCTTTTGGGAAACCTGCAAGCAGAACCTGAGTGTAATAAGACTCTCCAGCAAAGTGTGTTTCATTTTCATTCATTTTGATGGGACCTTGTAATAACCTAGTAATAACTCATTTTTGCAGCATTGGCTCTTTGAATTTTCCTTCTGTCTTTTACCTGCTAGCTAACCCCAAGACACAGCATGCTTTGGATGGGAGCACCAGACAGAATTTAAGAGGAGCTCTGCCAGATCAGGCCAGCTAGTCCTCCATTCTGTTCTCACCGAGGTCAAAGAGATGCCAAGGGAAGCCGCCAAGCAGGACCTGAGTGCAACAGCAGTCTCCATACTTTGATTAGCAGCAACTGGTGTTGAGAGAGAAAATTGCTCCCACAGAGGAGTTAGAAGTTCCTCATCATGGCTAATGGCCATTGACAGCCTTACTCTTCATGAATCACATACACACATGCAAGAAGACATCTCTGTTCAGGGAGGTTATCAGTGTGTGGTGTTGTATTGTGCTTTTACTATTTTTTGTTGGGGCAACCCAGTCAGACGGGCAGCATATGAAGAATAATAAATGATGATGATAATGATGATGAATCATTACTCCCTGTTCTACAGCCCTTGCCCTTCTCCCCCCTCCATGTTACACCTAGTAAGTCCCATGAGTATGGTCTAGGGCAGGCATCCCCAAACTGCGGCCCTCCAGATGTTTTTGCCTACAACTCCCATGATCCCTAGCTAACAGGACCAGTGGTCGGGGAAGATGGGAATTGTAGACCAAAACATCTGGAGCGCCGAAGTTTGGAGATGCCCGGTCTAAGGCAGTGTTTCTCAACCTTGGGTCGCCATCTGTTGTTGGACTACAACTCCCACCATCCCTAGCTATCAGGAGTGATGGGAGTTGTACTCCAACAACATCTGGGGACCCAAGGTTGAGAAACACTTGCAGCAAAATGTCATTGATTCACTAATAGTGCATACAGTATTAGCAGACCGTCCACACATCAATCTGGTTTATTAGTTCTATCATGCTTTCCCAACATTCCCACATTGTAGCATTCACATTTTAACTCCACCCACTCCATTGGCCATCCTCAATCCCACCCCACTTGCCACAGCATGTTATTCTGCTATGATGCCTTGCTGCCATACTACCATTTCTACACCTTCAGCTTTATGATTAGGCTGTTATTGCTATGCTAAAATATTGCTCATTTGCAAAGGGTGGGTGTGTCTGTATATTATACCAACAGGAAGTATGTGGGAGCAGCTATATCGCAAAGAGGTGGATACATTTTTCTAAGGCATTCTTGCACCATACAGCATTACATGTGGGACTAAAGAAAGAAACAACTGGTGCATTTGTAGAATAAATTGTTACAGGATTTTTATATTATTATTTTTGCAGGAAGCTACAGGACATGCAATTGTAAAGAAGAAGAAGAAGAAGAAGAAGAAGAAGAAGAAGAAGAAGAAGAAGAAGAAGAAGAAGAAGAAGAAGAAGAAGAAGAAGTGGAGTTTGGATTTGATATCCTGCTTTATCACTACCCGAAGGAGTCTCAAAGCGGCTCACATTCTCCTTTCCCTTCCTCTCCCACAACAAACACTCTGTGAGGTGAGTGGGGCTGAGAGACTTCAGAGAAGTGTGACTAGCCCAAGGTCACCCAGCAGCTGCATGTGGAGGAGCGGGGAAGCGAACCCGGTTCACCAGATTACAAGTCCACCGCTCTTAACCACTACACCACACTGGCTCTGTTTTACAGCACAATCTCATATACCGTGTTTCCCTGAAAATAAGACACTGTCTTATATTTATTTTTCCTCAAGAAGACACAATATGGCTTATTTTCAGGGGATGTCTTATTTTTTAATTACACGTCCAGCCTTGCCTCTTCCTTGGGGCCCTCCAGAACTGCGCCTATCACTATGTTTTATTTTCAGGGTATGGCTGATATTGCACAAATGCTTAGAAATCCTGCTACGGGTTATTTTATGGGTATGTCTTATTTCTGGGAAAACAGGGTAACTACCCCAAACAGCATCATGAGCACAAATTGTGATGAATGCTCAATAAAAAAGGACATCTTGAGGGGCTCCCAGTGAAGACTGTGGGGTTTACTTTTGAGTAAACATGCAGAAGATTGTGCTGCAAGCCACATTTGTTCCAGTATGATTTAGGCTGCAATCCTACACTCCCATACTTGGGAATTCTCGGTAATATTTACTTCTAAATAAACATGCAGAAAATTGGGCTGAAGGGTCTACTTAAATTGCATACCTAGGAAACAGCTGCTTTTGAGACTTGGGAGCGGGCAAAGCTGAGATGTTTTTCAGCAGGAGAGAAGACAGACTGCACTGCTCCTCCTTGGTTAATATCAAAAGCCAAAGAGTTGCATTCTATAAATAAAGGACGGCTCCTGTACCAAATGCATTTGCATGTATTAAATCAAGATGCCCTAATTAAGGTAACACATTCAGCTGAAAGCATAATGGAGTAACAGCCATACATAATTTGGCTCTCTCTGTGTGATAGATGGTTGGAAGGAGGCACAGCGACTGAACTTAAGACTGCGTTTGAGAAAAGACTCCCATCACACCTTGAGTGACTTGATAAGAGTAGAGAAAAGAGGTGGGCTTTTATAAATATATCAATATAACAAAAAAATAAATGCTTGCAGGCAGTTACTGGAGCCAAAATTATGGTGCAATCCTAACTTTACCTAGTAGTAGACCCAGGTGGCGCTGTGGGTTAAACCACTGAGCCTAGGGCTTGTTGATCAGAAGGTCAGCAGTTCGAATCCCTGTGATGGGGTGAGCTCCCGTTGCTCGGTCCCAGCTCCTGCCAACCTAGCAGTTTGAAAGCACGTCGAAATGCAAGTAGATAAATAGGAACCGCTACAGTGGGAAGGTAAACGGCATTTCTGTGTGCTGCTCTGGTTCGCCAGAAGTGGCTTTGTCATGCTGGCCACATGACCTGGAAGCTATACGCCGGCTCCCTCGGCCAATAATGCGAGATGAGCGTGCAACCCCAGAGTCGGTCACAACTGGACCTAATGGTTAGGGGTCCCTTTACCTTTAAGCCCTAGTAAATATGATGTGCTTTACTCCTAGGTAAGTGTGGTTAGGCTTGCAGCCCTAGACCATATTCAGAGTAGACCCACTGAAATTAATGGCCATGTGTAACATGAGTTTCACTCATTTCAGAGTCCATTGTCTTGATTGAATATTAGTTGAATGTAGTCGTATGTGTGGTTGCAGTTGAAAAAGGCAATCCCAGGCAACTTCATTTCTCCTTTGATGGCATGATATTACCATAGTAGGACATTCTTTCTGAGAGTCCACTCCCTTCCAAGCTGCAGCCAATGACGTAGCATGGGGCAGAGAAGCAAGGATTGCAATCATGTCGCATATTTTGTTGGTTACCGGGGGGCAGAGGAGGGGGGATGTGAAGCTGCTGTTTTTGGACAGAGCCACATGTCTCTCCTGATGCCTAGCTTCTACCCAAAGCCTTGCTTGTCCATTATATTTCTTTCTTTTTTTCGTTTTGCACTGTAGCAACTGTAGAGTTGCATGAAAAAATAAGATATGAACCACTATAAATAAAACACAATCCTACAAATGTCAGCTGCTTTACATACATTCAACACACCAATACATGAACTTGGTTAGCTTAAATTAAAAACGAGCCAAAACTAACAACCAACAATTAACTATTTTTTGTTTTTATTATCATTTAAGGAATGTAAGAAACTGCCTTATACCGAGTCAGATCCTTGGTTCATCTAGCTCAGCATTTTTTGCACCAGGGCAGGGGAATGATTGGCACTTTGGTTTTGTTGGACTCCAATTCCCGTCAGCTCCAGGTAGCGATGCTAGTGGCCAGGGATGATGGGAACTAGTCTCCTAAAACATCTGGAGAATCACAGGTTCTTCTGCCCTGGTTTATGTTGACAACCCTACCTGGAGATATCTGGGATTGATTGAACCAGAGACGTTCTTCATGCAGAGCAGATGTTCCACCCTATGCTGTGGTTCTTCTCCTGAACATAGGGAGCTGCCTTATACTGATTCAGATTGTTGGTCCACCTGGCTCAGTGTTTCACAAACTTGGGCCTCCAGCTGTTTTTGGACTACAACTCCCATCATCCCTAGCTACCAGGACCAACAGTATTAAGTAATAGGAAGACCACATATTCAGCAAGACTGCAGAAAGAAAGTGAGGAATTGTTCTGAAATGAGAACTGATCTCACTGGAAGGCTACCCTGGTGTCAGGATGCTGCCAGTGGCTCCCAGTTGCTTGCCTGGGAAAGTATAAAGACAAAGAAAGGTTTCTCACCATCCTTTTTTTTATTTAATCTTTACAGAGAGAGGCTATAGAACCCAGCCTCTTGGATAATGGCATTGTCCCAAGTGAGTCTCTCCCACTTCCTCATTCTACAGGTGCTGCTACGTGCCCTCTGTCTTTGGGCTCTTTGCTCTCCTACTTTCAAGGCTCACTGGGTGCTGGGAGATGGAGGGTCTGGAATGCTTTCTAAAGACACCGTGTCCATCAGCTGTCGCTCCGCTTCAGCCTCCTCCTCCTCCTTCCTGGAAGGGTCAGAATGGAGAGGCGGTCTCCAACATTCCTCCTTTGCCCAGTCCCTGATACCTGGACAGCTCCTGTAAAACTCAAATTGGAAACTTCACGAGACCACAGTTCAGATGTTGCTTTAGCACCTTCAGATTGAAGCTTAAATAGGAGTTGCACCTCTGTCTCAATAGCTATCTCTACCTTTGATAAGAGGAACCTCTTTTGTTAAAGATACCCAGTCTAGGGCAGTGGTGGGGAACTTGTGGCTCTCCAGATATCATAGGCCTCTGGTTCCCATCAGCCCCAACCAGCGTGGACTGTGAGTAGGGATGATGGAAGTTGTAGTCAAGCAACATCTGGAGAACCAGAGGCTCCCTATCCCTGAGCTAGGTATTCTGAGCCAAATTCCTTTGAGTCAGAGGAAGGCAATTCTTGGGTCCAAAGGGTACTGGTATCATTGGATCTTTCAGCAAGAAGTGTTTGCTGTTGTTTAGATGCTTCTTAGGCAGGCCTTAGGTGCTATGCCCTCTCCCAATGTCACGGTTTGGTTGGCGGGAGGTAGCAGTCCCGACTCAGGACGTCAGGACCAGAGGCAAGATGGCAGAGTGGAAGCAGGAACGGGAGTCCAGGTGGCGTGGGGCTGCGGGTCAAGCAGCAGGAAGTCGCAGGGTCGAAGAACCGAAGGTTGGGAAGCAGGGTGTCACAAAGGCGAAGGTCTGAAGGTCGAGGAACAAGAAGTCATGAAGGCGAAGGTCCAAGGGTCGAGGACCAAGGCGTCGGCAAGGCGAAGGTCCAAGGGTCAAGGGGAAGGTCCAAGGAACAGGAGGCTAGATGCAACAAGGCAGGGATCACATTGCTGTGGCAAAGAGCTGAAGGGAAATGCTGAGCTTTTATCCCTCCCAGCTCTTGCCACCAGCTGCAGTGAGTTATCAAGTGGCCTCACCTGAGTGGCCACTCCTTGCTTCTCCAGCACAAGCTGAGGCAGGCCCCAGTCCTGCAAAGCACTACAGGCCCCAGAGCCTGACTCCTGCCCATACTCCTGACACCCAATCTGAATCCTGGAATTCACCCCCAGGGACATAACTAAATTGCACAGCGGGGTGTGGACCACAACTCCTATCATACCTAACTATTGGCCATTCTGCCTGGTGCTGATGGGAAAGGGAGTTAAAACCCATGGAGAGCTCCCAGTTGGAGGAGGTTGGTATAGTGCAAGTGACAATGGCTCATGGAGATATTGGACAAGTGTTCCTCAAGATCAGCTATCTGAGAAGCTTTAATCTGGGCATCTTTGTGCAAATTATATGCTCACAGTGGCCCTTCCCAATTTGCATGGTAACATGCAGATGTGTTTAAATGCAAACAAAGCAGGCTTTAATCAATATGACAGTTGCTAATCAGCCTGAAGTTCTGCAGAGGGTTGTTCCTTGGCTGGGACAACTCTGACAAAGCTTTCAGCGGGCAAAAACAGTAAACATTGAAAAGATAGCAATCACGCCATTACGCAATTAGCCCTGGAGAAATCAGGCCACTTTTTATGTTCTGCCAAGTTCATGACGTACAAATGTGCTCTTTGTGTAGCTAATGGTTTCATGATTATGATAAGCCAAAGAGCTTGTTAGATGGGTGATGCAGCACAACTAGCCAAAATGAAAACATTTCAATTGTTTTCCTGCAGATTTACAATGGACCCTTGAAGGAGTTAATAGCGCCTATTAAAGTGCCAGCGTTTTATATAACCGCTGATTTAATCCCTGTTTGCAATCAGACTGCAAATCATCATGTCATTTTTTTCCCTCCCAGGGAAGACATGAATGTAATCAGAGGCAATTATTTCACTTCTGCCCTCCAGATTCTGTTTATTATTATTGCTGTAGTCAACTTGCCCTTAACAGGTTGTCCTTTCAAAGTGCACATGATGCTTGTCCTATGACTAAGCATATGACCCAAAAGGTGTCAGAAGATTGATGCTTCGACTATATTAAAAATAAATACAGAGAGTTCAGATGCAAAGAGTGAGGGGAACGCCTAACAATGGCACAGACAAGGCAGCAGTACTGAAATTGGTGTCAAATGTCAGCTGGAGATAGTTATTTAAAATACTATATCATGTAACATTCTCTGCTCAGAATGGAATAATCAGGAATGTTGTCAAGATGGTAGATGAAACATGATACCCACCTTGTTTGGGGAAGAAGGAGAAATCTTGTTTGGGTTTTAATGTTGTTGTTGTTGTTTAGTCGTTTAGTCGTGTCCGACTCTTCGTGACCCCATGGACCATAGCACGCCAGGCACTCCTGTCTTGCACTGCCTCCCACAGTTTGGTCAAACTCATGTTTGTAGCTTCAATAACACTGTCCAGCCATCTCGTCCTCTGTCGTCCCCTTCTCCTTGTGCCCTCCATCTTTCCCAAAATCAGGGTCTTTTCCAGGGAGTCTTCTCTTCTCATGAGGTGGCCAAAGTATTGGAGCCTCAGCTTCAGGAACTGTCCTTCCAGTGAGCACTCAGGGCTGATTTCCTTCAGAATGGATAGGTTTGATCTTCTTACAGTCCATGGGACTGTCAAGAGTCTCCTCTAGCACCAAAATTCAAAAGCATCAATCCTTTGGCGATCAGACTTCTTTATGGTCCAGCTCTCACTTCCATACATTACTAATGGGAAAACCATAGCTTTAACTATACGGACCTTTGTTGGCAAGGTGATGTCTCTGCTTTTTAAGATGCTGTCTAGGTTTGTCATTGCTTTTCTCCCAAGAAGAAGGCGTCTTTTAATTTTGTGACTGCTGTCACCATCTGCAGTGATCAAGGAGCCCAAGAAAGTAAAATCTCTCACTGCCTCCATTTCTTCCCCTTCTATTTGCCAGGAGGTGATGGGACCAGTGGCCATGATCTTGGTTTTTTGATGTTGAGCTCCAGACCATATTTTGTGCTCTCCTCTTTCACCCTCATTAAAAGGTTCTTTAATTCCTCCTCACTTTCTGCCATCAAGGTTGTGTCATCTGCATATCTGAGGTTGTTGATATTTCTTCCGGCAATCTTACTTCCGGCTTGGGATTCATCTAGTCCAGCCTTTCGCATGATGAATTCTGCATATAAGTTAAATAAGCAGGGAGACAATATACAACCTTGTCGTACTCCTTTCCCAATTTTGAACTGATCAGTTGTTCCATATCCAGTTTTAATGAGGACCTACTTAATTTGCACCTACCGAACAATTTGTGGGTTGAAAGGCAGCTATCCTTCAAAATGCACACTTCTCTGAAATGCCTTGCTCTGAAAAAAATCTAAGCTTAGAAATCACCTTTGAACAAGTTATGAGGCATAGTTTTCTTCTCTCTATATCTCTGCCGAGAGAAGAACGTTTTGCCTCAGAACTTGTTCAAAGGTGATTCCTAACTTTAGGGTTTTTTTTCAGAGCAAGGTGCTTTGGAGTTTTAAGAACTTGCAAGCTTTCCAGACTTCTGAAGGAGGAGTATTTCACTCCAAGATGCACAGAACTTAAAGCCTTACATCAGTAAGTACTGGAGACAGTTCTTTTTTCCTGTTTTCTTTATTTGTGGTGCTTCTCTTCCCCCACACTGCCCACTTTCCTGCTTGCTAGGGCTTTATAGGGCCTGGTGGACAGGGACTGGTCCTTGGGATCAGCTGACCAAATGCTCCGTATGCTAGTACTGCAGACTGACACAGGAGCTAGTTTATCAGGCTTGCGGATTGCACAGAGTAAGAGTGGAAGTCCCAGTCTGAGACCTCTCTTAGCATCTTTCAGCCTAATTAAAAAACCTTACAACATTTTGCCACATCTCTACTACTTTCTGTGTGTTTGCTTAAAGATTGAGTGATAGGTTCAGTCACTAGCATCTCCAGATTGGCTGAGAAAAACACTTCTCTAAAGCCCTGGACAGGTGCTGTTTACCTGCACACCCTTAAAGAAGATTCACCATGACCTTTGCGGGAAAGATTGCTATTATACTACCAACTGTATGCTTGTGAAACGTGGACCACTTATAAACACCATCTCCTTCGAAAGATTCCATCAATGGTGTCTCTGAAAATTTTTACACATCACTTGGGAAGACAGGCGAACTAATGTCAGTGTACTGGAAGAAGCAAAGATCACCAGTGTCAAAGCAATGATTCTTCAACATCAACTTCGTTGGACTGGTCATGTTGTTCGGATGCCTGATTATCGTCTTCCGAAGCAACTACTCTATTCCGAACTTAAAAATGGAAAGCGTAATGCTGGTGGTCAACAAAAGAGGTTTAAAGACTCTCTCCAGGCAAATCTTTAAAAAAATGTAGTATAAACACTGACACAACTGGGAAACACTGGCCTGTGAGCGCTCCAATTGGAGAACAGTCTTTACCCAAAGGTGTCAAGGGCTTTGAAGAAGCTCAAACTCAGGACCAAAGGGAGAAACGTGCTAAGAGGAAGTCCTTATTTTCCAGGGGTGTGTCTGATTTAGAGAAGCCATTCCGGTTTCTGATTTGCTCCCGGAATGTCCTGCTTTTCCTTAGGATGTCCCTATTTTCATTGGAGAAATGTTGGAGGGTATGGAGTTATCCGATCCTTGAGCCATCTGAAGGCAATCCTGTTTTTATATATGTTGGAAGCTGCGCAGAATGGCTGCTGCAACCCAGTAAAATGTGTGGGGTATAAATAGTAAAATTATCATTATAGAATGGGACATCCCTATTTTCATGGGAGAAATGTTGGAAGGTACACATCCTCTCAGGAGACGCGGGTAGTGCTGTGGTCTAAACCACAGAGCCTAGGGCTTGCCGAATGGAAGGTCGGCAGTTCAAATCCCCACGACGGGATGAGCTCCCGTTGTTCGGTCCCAGCTCCTGCCCACCTAGCAATTCGAAAGCACTTCAAATGCAAGTAGATAAATAGGTACTGCTCTGGTGGGAAGGTAAATGGCATTTCCATGCGCTGCTCTGGTTCGCCAGAAGCGGCTTAGTCATGCTGGCCACATGACCCGGAAGCTGTCTGCGGAAAATGCCTGCTCCCTCGGCCTATAGAGCGAGATGAATGCGCACCCCCAGAGTCGTACGCGACTGGACCTAGCGGTCAGGGGTACCTTTACCTTTACACATCCTCTCAGTAGCTGCTTCTTTTCAGCTCTCCCAAAAATATATGCAAAATGTATTTCTGTCAGTTCAGTGCTGTATTTAACTGATCAGTTTACCTAACAATTGTATTCACCAAAAGCATGTTTCCAATGCAGACAATATTCACTAGGCAGGAATGAACATAATGTAATGAAATTAAAAGAGAATGAATTGTCACATAGATCCACCCCACTGGGCTTGTCATTTCCTGAGCAATCACCTGGGGCATAAATAATCTTTTCAGATGCTTTTATTGGGGGGGGGGTGTAGGCAGAAAAGTGTACATTCAAATGAGTTAAGCTGCTCCTCTTTCCTGGGTGCCAAGGCCTTTAAGAACAAAATCATAAAATATATGGCTTAACTTAGCACCGTGAGAATGCAGATATATATTTCCTATGACAAGGTCATTGGGATTTATTTATTTTAATGAACCCACCCCCCCCCCCCCGGTGGATTATGCTGCTTATATCATTCTTGCCTAGCTTGATGTCAGGAACATTTAATAAAGTGAATTTAGGGAAGCAGAAGAGACCATGAAAAGTTATCCAACCTATATTAATTTAATGGTATGAATTATTCAGAGCTGAATTCCTCAAACTCTCTCTTTTGCTAAGCAGGCACATTCCTAGGGCTGGCAGGGCTAAATCTCTTGGGCTTTTTATTCCTCGGAGACCATTAGATACCTAACACCCCACTGAGATTTCGATTCACTGTCCTGTTCTTTTTATGGGAAGAGACGCCATAAGTGAACACCAGGAATTAGCTTGTTGGGTGATAGCAGGCGTTGGGACAGAATTTGATACAGTTCACATTCAAATCAAAACCTCCTGATTTGCGCTTTCTGAAAGAATGTGCAAAGCAAAACACAGACATCTTTCAAAATTCGCTCTTCTAAACAGGGTTTCCAAAACGTGGGTCTCCAGCTGTTTTTGGACTACAACTCCCATCATCCCTTGCTAGCAGGACCAGTGGTCAGGGACGATGGAAACTGGAGTCCCAAAACACCTGGAGACGTAAGTTTGGGAAACCCTGGTTACACCGAATCTTGCCCAAGCTGGTTCATTCTAGTGAATGGTCAATGGATTACGGGTTCTAGAGCAATTAGCTGCTCAGGCAGGAATTGACATTCTCATCGAGAAATACTAAAAGAGTCTTCTCTCCACCAGGCCTAAGGCAGGGCTTGATGTCCTACAAAAGGACTGCTGCTGTCCAGCAGAGAGTCCTGTTTACATTCTTTTAAACTGGCTTTTAATTGTGTTTTTCAATTTTTTGAAATTGTTTAAAATGGTTTTAATGTATTTGGGGGGGATTATTCAGCTGTTTCTGTTTATATCTTGATTGTATATTTTGCGTATTACCTTGTGAACAGCCCTGAGACCTGCAGGTATAGGGCGCTAAAATAAATTCAAAAAATGAAATAATAAAATTAAATAATAAAGCAAAGCAACCCTTCCCTTTCTTCTCTTCCTCACAAGCCGCACACACTCTCTCCGGTGAGCGTGCTCATTATGTACCAATCAAATAAGCCCGATCATAAGTAAATGCAAATTTTAATTAGTGTTTCCGTAGAAAGTGTTGAGGACTCCGCCATTCCCCATTCTCCCTCCCACACCGCCTCTTTTTCGGCATGGGAAGAGAAACAACTGCCTGTAATTTATAATTGAATTATATGAAAGCAAATAACCCAAATATAAACACTGCCTTCTCTTATCAGGGTTTCAGCTGCCATTTTTCATGGATGCTGCCGGGTTTTCTAATTTGTGTTTAATTGATCTACCGAGTTCATCCCCTGTAGTGCAGATTTTTGTGGGCAGAGTACACTGCCTGGATTAGAAAGTGATTAATAAACATGGTTGTATGGAAGGCTTTTATGTAAAGAATTATAGTTGTAGCTTTTTCTTTAAAAGTCCATGTTTATCCCCACGTTAAACCATGGATGGGGAACCTGTGCCCCCCCAGATCTTGTTGGCTTTCAGCTCTAGCCATCATGGTCAATGGTTAGGGATGCCGGGAGTTTTGGTCCAGCAACATCTAGAGCAGAGGTCGGCAGCCTAAGGCCCATGGGCCAAAAGCGGCCAATGAGGGTTGCTTAACTGGCACATGAGCCGCCCCTGAACCAAGCTGCCTTCTTGGCGAGTCCCCGCGCACTGCACTAAACCGGCATGGCATGGCCCCGGAAATCGCTTCTGTGCATGTCCAGATGCTGGAAATCGAGTCTGCGCATGCCCAGGTGCCGGAAATCGCTTCTGTGCAGGCACAATTTCGGCGTCTGAGCATACGCAGAAGCAATTTCTGGCGCCACGGACATGTGCAGACACAATTTCTGGTGTCACGCTGCGCCGGTCCAGCCCATGGAGGATCTCTGCGGGAGTGATCTGGCCTATGCCCAGTAAGCCTTGCCGACCCCTGATCTAAAGCAGCGTTTCTCAAAATTGGGTCTCTGGCTGTTTTTGGACTACAAGTCCCATCATCCCTAGCCAGCAGCACCAATGGTCAGGAATGATGGGAATTGTAGTCCAAAAACAGTTGGAGACCCAAGTTTGGGAAACCCTGATCTAGATGGCCACAGGTTCCCCATGGATGTACATATTTTAGTCCTCTCTCTTTCCCACCCATGCACCCCATTGGGGTGGGGAGACCGATTTAAACTCAAGGGCCATATTTCCTTCTATGAGCCACAGTCCAGTGATGGGCGGGGCCAACAGCAAAAGTAGGTGGAGCAGAAAATGTCCATGTTATTTTTGTATAGTAGGTGTCATGAGTGGAGAGTCCCCCTCCCCCTTTGGGAACTTCACAGGTACGAATTAACGAGGAGTTTGTATTGTATAGTTCTTTTATTCAGGCATCAGGTTGCAAACAAAAATCCACATACCTCCCCAAGGAGAGCAGTTGGCTACTCAACTCATCCTCCTACCGTCTTCCACAGCAGCCGAGGCGCCAACAGAAAATTCCTCCTCCTCTCTGCATCCTTTGTTTTCTGATACGGTTGGACCGTCCAGTTCATGGGGAAGGAGTCCCCCACACTCGCTAAGGACGTCTCTGCTATCTGTCCCCTCCCTTCTGTTCCTCTTGTCACTATCTCGTAGCTAGCTAACTCTTGCCTAAACTGCTCTGTCTCTGTGTCCGTCTCAGCTTCTGCGACAGCTGCAGGCAGGGGAGGGCAAATCTTCCCCTTCCAGCTCCTATTTGGGAATGCATTACCCCCTCCTCTGCTTCAGACCATTCCCTGGCAAGTTTCCATACACAAGTACAGGTACAACGCTTCCCCTGGACTCCGGATCTCCCAGATGTATCAACCAGCTCCATAAAACGTTCCAGTTTTGGACCATCTTAATCAGTCGAAAATAACCCATTGTTACTCCTCACCCTATTCCCACTCTTTCGCCACCTGTCCACCACTCTCCTTTCTTTGTCCCCTGCTGACCCCCCAATTTTCTAGCACAGTACCATCCAGCTAAGTTTCCACTTTCCAGCCCTATCACAATTCCCCCCCCCAGTTAAGCTCAGGCCCCAGCATGGATCCTGCCCTCCCTCTCTCACTGGGAGGACATTATTCCATGCTGGTTCTTCTTTGAGGACTCCTTGAATCAAACACAAGTCTTGTTCCCCATTTCCCAGTGGGGGAACAATATTCCATACATCTTCCTCCTCTTTTTTACATTCAGTTATATTGTTCAGGACTGATAGGTCTTCCTCCTCTTTTGCAAAGTCATTTACAGTGGCTCCTCCAAAATTGGTTTGTGTGTGTGTGTGTGTGTGTGTGTGTGTGTGTGTGTGTGAGAGAGAGAGAGAGAGAGAGAGAGAGAGAGAGAGAGAGAGAGAACAGCACACAGTGGGGGGAGAGGTGGCTCACTCTGTTTGGCAAGTTGACAGGTTTGTCCTGGTGGAATGCTCACCTTAGTGCAGCAATGAATTCTTCCCGTAATTTCTATTTTTTTATTACTGCCCTCTCTTAAAATATCAGAGTAGTGTACAGTAATGTATGAACACGATGCATCAGATCTGCTTCATTTTGCCTGCCCAGAGCGCTTCTGCACTTCTTATCTCAAGCATCTCAAACATGGAAGTTCTAACAGATACCTTTGTAGCCGATGCTTGATCTTGTAATGCTTGTCCCGTAGTATTTTGGATGTCTGCCAGATGTAAATTGGCAGCCCACCAACCTGTTTTCCAGCTTAGCCCGTGTCCAATTGATCTAGCAAGATATGGAGATAAATTATACTTCAGCATTAAATTATACTTCAGCATTAATCTCACAACATGTAACTCAGTTATGTCTCGATTGTTCTGAAATAAAAATAAAATTATGGTGCTATATCTGCTCTCAGGATAATTAGGCAGTTTCCAGCAGAAAGGGGTTAACCTTTTTTAAAGCAGCAACAATGCAATTTTACCTTGCCTTCATCAGCTCTCAACATTGCAGCAGAAGGGAAGGCTGAGAAAAGATTCGAGAAACTCAGTGCGCAGTTGCCCTTGGGTCCTGCCTGCAGGTTTTCCGCAGGCATCTTGTTGGCCACTGAGAACAGGATACTGCACCAGATGGTCTAGATGGCCATTGGCCTAATCCAGCAGGTCTCTTCTTTTATTAAAACAGTATGGATAACAAAGGTCAGTAGAATAACTAAGGATGGATCAAAAGGATTATCTTTGCTTATACAAACCATTAATTCCATTTCTCTATCAAAGTCCCAGCATTTTACAATTAAAGCAGACTAGCCAGCCTTTTTTTCTTGGGAGAAAAGCGATGACAAACCTAGACAGCATCTTAAAAAGCAGAGACATCACCTTGCCGACAAAGGTCCGTATAGTTAAAGCTATGGTTTTCCCAGTAGTGATGTATGGAAGTGAGAGCTGGACCATAAAGAAGGCTGATCGCCGAAGAATTGATGCTTTTGAATTATGGTGCTGGAGGAGACTCTTGAGAGTCCCATGGACTGCAAGAAGATCAAACCTATCCATTCTTAAGGAAATCAGCCCTGAGTGCTCACTGGAAGGACAGATCGTGAAGCTGAGGCTCCAATACTTTGGCCACCTCATGAGAAGAGAAGAATCCTTGGAAAAGACCTTGATGTTGGGAAAGATTGAGGGCACTAGGAGAAGGGGACGACAGAGGACGAGATGGTTGGACAGTGTTCTCGAAGCTACGAACATGAGTTTGACCAAACTGCGGGAGGCAGTGGAAGACAGGAGTGCCTGGCGTGCTCTGGTCCATGGGGTCACGAAGAGTCGGACACGACTAAACGACTAAACAACAACAACAACAGCCAGCCTTTAGGCGACGTAACACCGGTCTTGAAAGACCTACATTGGCTCCCAGTACGTTTCCGAGCACAATTCAAAGTGTTGGTGTTGACTAGGCATCCCTAAACTTCGTCCCTCCAGATGTTTTGGACCACAATTCCCATCATCCCTGACCACTGGTCCTGTTAGCTAGGGATCATGGGAGTTGTAGGCAAAAACATCTGGAGGGCCGCAGTTTGGGGGTGCCTGGTGTGGACCTTTAAAGCCCTGAATAGCCCCGGCCCAGTAGACCTGAAGGAGCGTCTCCAACCCCATCGTTCAGCCCGGACACTGAGATCCAGCACCGAGGGCCTTCTGGGGGTTCTCTCACTGCGAGAAGCCAAGTTACAGGGAACCAGGCAGAGGGCCTTATCGGTAGTGGCACCCGCCCTTCCATCAGATGTCAACGAGTTAAACAACTATCTGACATTTAGAAGACATCTGAAGGCAGCCCTGTTTAGGGAAGTTTTAATGTATTTTTAATCTTTTTTTGTAAGCCACCCAGAGTGGCTGGGGAAACCCAGCCAGATTGGCGAGGTATAAACAATTTATTTTTATTATTATTATTATTATTATTATTATTATTATTATTATCATCATTATCATTATCATCATCATCATCATTAAGCTAATGCGTCAGCTAGACTGGTGGCTGAGAGTAGCTTCAGGGATCATATAACACCAGTCATGAAAGACCTACATTGGCTCTCAGTATTTTTCGGAGTGTTGGTGCTGACCTTGAAAGCCCTAAACGGCCTCGGTCCTGTATATTTGAAGGAGCATCTCCATCCCCATCATTCAGCCTGGATACTGAGGTCCAGCTCCGAGGGCCTTCTGGCGGTGCCCTCACAGTTAGAAGTGAAGTTATGGGGAACCAGACTGGAGGGCCTTTTGGGTTGTGGCACCCGCCCTGTGGAATGTCCTCCCATCAGATGTCAAGGAGATAAGTAGCTATACAACCTTTGGAAGCATAGGAGCCAACTCCAGGGGGTTGTGGGCGCTTGGGCACCCAAAAAAATATAATTGTGGGGTCTGGGCACCCACAAAGTCAATGAAGAAAGCTTAGGAGGGAAGCAGTTGTGTTCTGTCCTCCGCAGCCAGTGAGCAAGGCATCCTTTTCTGGGGAGTGGGGCTTGGACGTGGAGGCAGAGTCTCCCTGCCTCCAAGTCCAAGTCCCTCCCCTTGGAAAAAGGTACCTCACTGGCTGCGTGACGTCTCATTCACTACGTGCAGGTGTGAGCATGTGTCGTTGCACGTCCGTGTACAGCGGCAGGTAACCACAATCCTGAGGGTGAGATGGTGCCCCTGTTTAGAAGACATCTGAAGGCAGCCCTGTATAGGGTAGCTTTTAATGTTTTGTCGTGTTTTTGTGCATGCCTGCGAGCGCTCCAGTTGGAGAACAGCCTTTACCAAAGGTGTCATGGGCTCTTGAACTCAGGACGCAAGGGAGAAACGTGCTAAGAGGAAGGCACGCTTGGCAAATCCACACCGTGATCAACTCTGGCCAGGAAACCAATGTCCCCACTGTGGAAGGACGTGTGGGTCCAGAATCGGCCTCCACAGTCACTTACTCAGCTACGAGTGATCCCCAAAGAAGAAGAAGAATTCTCCTTCAGACTTTAGGATTACTATCTCAATTAGGAACTCAAGTCATTCAACAAGGCCAAGTTGAGTCGGTCACTTCTCACATCTGGCACCAGGATAACACAGACATGTGTCAGACTCCAGACATTCTCACTAGTTCATCAGAATGGCTTTCCTTTGGCAGTCCTTGAAGACCAGAACTCTGATAATTGACTAAAGAAGAGTATTCATCTGGGATCTGCTGCAATATTGTTGACACGGGCTGACCACAGCATTGCTAGCTCTACCTGGAGACACTGAGGATTGAAGTCACGACCTTTTGCATGCAAAACATGTGGTCTACCGTTGAGCTAGGGCCATTCTCCTAATAAATGAAAGGAGCAGGAGGAGGCAGAGGGTGAGCCATTAAATTCTGCCACAATGTTACTCAGATTCTACAACTGAGCTTTGAAGCCCCCACATAACCGCCAATCTAGATGGCTTTAAATACATAGGAGAGAGAGCTATTGACGGCTGTTATCATTGATGGCTATGTTCTTCCTCCACAATTTGAAGCAGTCGTGCTTCTGAATACCAGTTGCTGGAAACCGCAAGAGGGGAGAGTGGTTGCCTACTCAGGTCCTGCTTGTGGGTTTTCTGCAGGCATTTTGGCGGCCCCTGTGAGAACAGGATGTTAGACTGGATCATTGGCCTGATCCAGCAGGCTCTTCTTATGTTCTCCTTTTACAGACTTTGGTGTGCTGTGAACATATGGCGGAATTGACTCCGTCGCTGCTAAGTAGATTTACAGGTTTTACACTGACTCTTTGATTACAAACAATTATGTTAATTACACGTAAGGCAAACAATGCTTTGCTATTTACTAGCATCGTAAAGGGTTTTATGACAACCACAAAACCATTAAATGCTCTTATAAAATCTGAGAAGGGTTACACTGAAACGGGCAAAAGAATAACAATCTATGGCTGTATAGTTTGTTCTCCAAAACGGCAATGGAAAGCAATAGATACAAGGGGGGGAGGGGAAACAATGGATAACCATGGAAGATGCAGCTATCGGCTGTCATGGCTGGCAGTATGAATCAGCCACATGTCTTTTACAGTCCTTGGGTGCCCATGCAACAGCTCATAACCTTGCTCAGTACCATAGCCTCCAAGATGTTCATCCCCAAAACTGGGTCATCAGGAGGGGCACACCTTCCAGTCCGGCACTCTGGTGAGTGTCTTTTGATTCCACCCCCACCACAGGCTCTATAAAGCTAAACCAGGCATTTCCAAACTCAGCCCTCCAGATGTTTTGGGACTACAACTCCCATCATCCCTGACCACTGGCCCTGTTAGCTAGGGATGATGGGAGTTGTAGTCCCAGAACACCTGGAGGGCCGAGTTTGGGGATGCCTGAGCTAAACTGCCGGGAGTAGAGAGTCCAGAAAGACCAGCAGAGGCGTTTCCTTACAAAATGACAATTTTCTCCACCCAGCTCTGTGGCACGTTGAGCCTGATTAATTGCAACAACAACAGCAAATCCTTCCAGTAGCACCTTATAGACCAGTGATGGGCAACCATTTGAGCTTGATGTGTCAAAATTCGCCCCAAAACTGAGCATAGCTCGGGTGGTGTGCCACTTCGAGAAAAAAAACCATAATTTTGTGATATTTATAGTTTAAATACCAAAAATGTATAATTGTTTCCCCTTTAAAAAAAGGAAAAAGGGGAGGGAGGAAATTATTAAAGTTTTTTAAATATATATATATATTAAAAGGGGGGGATAAGGCAAAACACAGAAGTCTTTCCCAGTGGGACTCTGGCCTCAGGCTTTCCTCCAACAGGTCTGCCTCTGGGGAGGTGGGCTCGGGTTGTGCCTGTGCCTCCTCGTGGCCGTCTTCAGCCCACCTCTCCCCTCACTCGGCTATGCTTGCGCTGCGGCGGAGCAACAGGGAAGGGATTTCAGCTTACTTGGGTGTCTCTTCTCTCTTCCCGGGATGGTGGCGAGGTGGCGGTAGTGGCAGCAGCGAGGTCAGGGCCAGGGTTCTTCTCCCTCCTCCAAGGGCCCCCTCCTCTGCCTTGAGGCGGGGGCGACGGGGACGGCAACGGAGTGAACGGACCCCTGTTCTCCTTTGCCTTGTTTTCCCTTCTTTTCTCCCTTCTTTCCACAGCAGCAGTGGGCCCGGGGCTTTCCTTTTCAGTGGCTCGGGAGCCCATCCGGCAGCTCCTGCAGTGCTGGTCACTTTCAGGAGCTCCGCGCCGGAAGTCCACAAGGCCCCCAGAAATGTGTCGCCTGCAGCATTCTGCCACCGGCTGGAAGTGAGGTCTCGACATGCGGCCGCGTGTCACCGAAAATGGCTATGTGTGTCAGTGCTGACACGCGTGTCATAGGTTCGCCATCACTGTTATAGACCAACTAAGTTTGTCATTGGTATGAGCTACATTTCCTCAGATACATGCACACGAAAGCTCATACCAATGACAAACTTAGTTGGTCTATAAGGTGCTACTGGAATGAATTTTTTTTTATTTTGTTTCGACTATGGCAGACCAACACGGCTACCTACCTGTAACTGATGAATTGCAGTTAAGCTCAGACTAAAGCTAACTTTGAAAGGTGCAAAACTTGGTTTGTTGATTTTAAGGGAGAAGGGCAAAAGTGTTAAGCAACAGGAAAAGTGCTTAGCCGTAGTCCCTGGGAAGCCAAAGGATAGAAAAAAAGATTTAGGAGTAAAAGTGTCAATACAGCCAAGCTCAAAGCAGGTCAGACTTCTGTGGTCTTTGAAGAGGCCATGTGACTCTTAATCCCTTTTAATCACCTCCAGTGGCAGCCTGACAAGGTGTGTGAGCTCCACGGCAGCAGAGGCATCTGTCTGAAATAAATAGTCTTGGGATCAAGGTACTCACACAACACAACTAGCCTCTCCTCAACCCCCCCCCCAAAAAAACCCCACACTAAATCTCAACAACAGGAATTGCAGAAACAAACCCGCAGCTGTTTGTAGGTGATTCAAATTTCCTTCTTTTTTGCAACGTGTTATTAATGCACACAAGTAACAAATCTTGATGCCTCCCTGAATGTGATCTGGGCTAATTTGGATTATATTTTAAAGGGACCTTTCTTATCTCACACCTCATAGGCTAAAACCTGTAGGAAAAACAAAGTTACTCTTCGGATTTTGCACTTCTCTGAATTCTGCGATCCGGTTCTCAGCTCACAAAAAGGTGTGCGTTCTGGGACAAAATGCATTTACAATTGTGTATGTTGAGATCAAAGGTTGTCTCCAAATGCTAGGCCTACTCAGAGTAGGGCCTTTGAAATGTAGGTATTTAATTTCCAAAACTATTTCTGTACCGCTGTATTATATGACATTGGGGCAGTGTACCATGTTAAAATAATAAAACACCATTTTAACAAATTGCAGTAATCCAGTACAGTGGTACCTTGGTTCTCAAACTTAACCCGTTCTGGAAGTCCGTTCCAAAACCAAAGCATTCCAAACCATGGCACGCTTTCCCATAGAAAGTAATGCAAAACAGATTAATCCGCTCCAGACTTTTAAAAACAAACCCTAAAACAGCAATTTAATATGAATTTTACTACCTAATGAGACCACTGATCCATAAAATGAAAGCAATAATCAATATAAAGGTAAAGGTAAAGGGACCCTTGACCATTAGGTCCAGTCGTGACCGACTCTGGGGTTGCGCGCTCATCTCGCATTATTGGCCAAGGGAGCCGGCGTATAGCTTCCAGGTCATGTGGCCAGCATGACAAAGCCGCTTCTGGCAAACCAGAGCAGCACATGGAAACGCCGTTTACCTTCCCACTGTAGCGGTTCCTATTTATCTACTTGCATTTTGACGTTCTTTCGAACTGCTAGGTTGGCAGGAGCTGGGACCAAGCAACGGGAGCTCACCCTGTCACAGGGATTCGAACCGCGGACCTTCCGATCAGCAAGCCCTAGGCTCAGTGGTTTAACCACAGCGCCACCTGGGTCCCTGTAATAATCAATGTACTGTACCGTAAAATAAATAAGACTCTATTGTAGATGACAAAAAATGAAATAGTTAATTTTTCCTTACCTGATGACAGGTCATTGTTTGGATGGGGGGCTTTTATCCATTTCCACAGTCACACAATCAATCAATCAATCAATCAATCTGTACCTGAACTGGGTTCCATACAGTCACAAAAACAAATTAACCGAAAAAGCCTTCCCCCCCTCCCCAAAAAGGAAAATAAATAGGAAAAAGAGAAGCTCCAATCTTAATCCGTTCCGGACGTCCGTTTGACTTCCAAAATGTTTGAAAGCCAAAGTGCAGCTTCTGATTGGTGCAGACGCCCCGGAAACAACAGCCATACCGGACGTTCGGCTTCCCAAAAAAAGTTAGAAAACCAGAACACTTACTTCTGGGTTTTCGGCATTTGGGAACCAAGGCGTTTGAGAGCCAAGGTACCACTGTAATTGTAATTGGCATGATTAACGTAGACCCATCAATTTTAACAGATCCAGTCTGAGCAGAGCCATAGCTAGGTGATCTTGCGCACCCTGGCAGAACCATCCAGATTGCGCCTCCTAGCCACCGGCAAATTAACTCTTCTTTCTGCTTCTCCTCCAACCCGCCCTTTCAATTTACTCTCTACAATGGAACCTCGGTTTACGAACACCCCGGTTTACGAATTTTCGGTTTATGAATGCCACGGACCCATCTGGAACGGATTAATTCACTTTCCATTACTTTCAATGGGAAAGATCGCTTCACTTTATGAACGCTTCAGTTTATGAACAGACTTCCGGAACCAATTGTGTTCATAAACCGAGGTACCACTGTATTTAAAACCATTTCTTATGAGGCAATAATAGATATTTATATTTATGGACATATTTTTAGCCGATTTTGAGCCCCCCCATCATCGCCTGAGCCCCTGCCGGGGGACCACCTCATCACCCCCTAGCTACGGCCCTGAGTCTGAGTGGAACTTAGTTGGATATGTTCCCAACCATGCATTTGTATTTGAATAACATTTTAATGAAGTAAACAAGAAAAGAAAAATCAGGCCAATACAAAAACAGGACCAAGAGTCTTACAAATAAATTCCTGTGAAATTGATGAGGACCAGAAATAGATTAATTCATCCATACCTAATCAGGACTTGGCTCCAGTTCTGAGGGGGGCTTTGGCAAAGTGACCTCTGGGAGGCTGCCTCCTGCATCAATGAGATTACATGGCAGGGATGGTGAGCAGCCAGTGGCCATTGGAATTTCCCACAATGCCCTGGGGTGACCCTATGTCAGGGGCATTGTGGAACCTCATAGGCTCAGAAACCAAGGCGGGTGTCAGGGCAGGTTAGCAGCTCCGCAGCAAGGGCATCATTCGCTAATACTGGCCTTGTAAACAATCACATCAGGGGGGGGGGGAAATCTCTTTATATGCAGTGTTTTATCAATGTGTGTCTTCGTATCGGTGAGGAAGATGGGGAGAGAAACAAATGAACTGAACAAAATGAAGACTGTGCAGGCAGAGTTCGGCTTTTTTTTAAATGAAGGGAATGAATTGAACAATGGATAATTCCTAATTAAGAAATGCCCGAGGATTTTGTTCAGTCCGCATTGTTAAGTGACCTGACCTGATTTGCACTCTCTCAGCTGATACGCAGACTGGGACAGATTTATTTATTTTTATTATTATCATTAAAGGAATAACTGCAGAGTCTTTATTCTCTCTCCTGTTTAGTTTTTCTGAAGCTGCTGTATTAGGCCAGTGTATATGCTGTTTTATGCAAAGCCATATGGATTGCTTGATATTTTCATAATGTGTTTTCTTATGGCCACTTATGGGCTATCTGTAATCCTTCTTATTAGTGTTTAAAAAATATTTATTGCTGTTCAATTGTGCAGTGCTTTGGGAACAGCAGGAGCAGAGGTGTGTGTGTGTGTGTGTGTGTGTGTGTGTGTGTGTGTGTGTGTAGGCATACAACTGATCTTCAGGCTGCAGATTCATTGCACTTTACACCCCTGACCCTCAAGGAGACTCTTGGCCTTTACTCTCAAGATGAATGGCTGTAGCTCAGTGGTAGAGCATCTTGTTTTCATGCAGAAGGTGCCAAGATGAATCGCTGGCACTTCCAAGTAGGGCTGGGAGAGAGGCTCTTTCTTAAACCCTAGAGGGCTTCTGCTAGTCAGTGTCATACCTGCCAAGTTCCTGCCTGAAAAATAAGAGATCGCACTGCAGCCATTTTGGAACTGGGCAGAGCAGCATCAAAGTTGCTTCTGAGCATGCTCCGCCCAAAATGGCCGCCATGCCAGAAAACGTTTCTGCACATGTCCAGAGACTCCAGACATGCGCAGAAGGAGCCTCCCCCGGCCAGTAAGTAAACCGGGAAAAAACAAAAAAATCCGTTTTTTTCATCTGGGAACAGCTGGAAAAACAGGGGTTTCCCAGGGAATATGGGAGATTTGGCAGCTATGGTCAGTGTACAGCAGAGATGTCCAACCAGTATCTTATAACAAACACGAGGCTTGTTTGTTATAAGATTTTTATTGGAAATTTGTACTTACATTTGTTCATCATCTACCTGTATGAAACAATTGTGATTTATGTTAATATCTGTTAATTTTCCCATTTTTTCTTTCTTTTTTTCCTTTTCTTTACTTCTTTTTTGAATAAAAGCAATATATATATATATATATATATATATATATATATATATATATATTAAAAAAAGAGATGTCCAACCAGTCGACCGCGATCGACTGGTTGATCCCTGGGTGGCTGGATTCCATCGCGGTCAATCGCGGGCTCTTTTTCATTTCCGGGGAGGAAAGAAGATCTGCCCCCGCCGATACCTGTCAAGTCTCCTGCTGAAAAATGCGGGATCAGCAGCGGCGCGGCACCGGAAGTTATGTAGAAGCAACTTTCAGGGCCGCTCTGCCCATGTGTGGATTGTAATCAGTTTCCCATCTTGGGGTGGCTGCACAGCGGCAGCCATCTTGGTGATGGCCGCCGCCATGCGGCCACCACCAAGATGGCCACTGGGCATGCATAGAAGCGACTTCCAGTGCCGCTCTGCCCTATTTCCAGTGCCCACACATGGGCAGAGCAGCACCCAAAATGGAGGCTCCCTGGCAGGTAGGAAATCCGGGAGATTTCCGGGATTTTTCTCCATTCGGGAGAACAGCGGGAAACTGATTACAATCCGGGGGTTTCCCACGAAAAACGGAATACTTGGCAGCTAAGCCCCCACCCTCTCACCCCTTCCTCCGTTCGCCCATGACCACTAGAAATGGAAGACGGAGTTTTCTCTGTGAGGCCATTTGTTTCCTGATCGATCTTTTGGCGAGCTACTTTCCCCCTTTTCCCCTAAAGAAAGCTCAGCATTTTAGACCTTCCCCTCTTAAAAAAGGTCAACAACTTTGACCTGAACCCCCCAAAAGTTCAACAACTCTGACTTTGCACCCTAAAAAAGCTCAACAACTTTGACCTGAACCCCCCCCCCAGCAGTTTATTTTTCTGTCCCTGCCCATACCTGTCAAGTCCCAAGTAGATTGCAGTCTCTTGGGAGTTGGACATCCCTGGTGTAGAGTTAGATCAAGCATCCTCAAACTGCGGCCCTCCAGATGTTTTGGCCTACAACTCCCATGATTCCTAGCTAAGAGGACCAGTGGTCAGGGATGATGGGAATTGTAGTCCAAAACATCTGGAGGGCCGAAGTTTGGGGATGCCTGAGTTAGATGATGGACCAATGGGTCTGACTTCCTGTGTTCTATATTCTCTAGGAGACCTTTACTCTCAAGTCGCATTCTGGCTTTGGGTCTGGAGATGAATACCCTTGTTAAATATAATTGATTTAATTCACACTGAAATGGGAATGCCTAGTGAAAGGAATTAATGGGAAGAGTCCATGGGAGCTTCAGAAAAGCAAGAGGAGCTCTCTCTCAGCTTTAACTAGTTGATAATTAACTGGTGGTTGTTCTCCTGGTAGATAACATGTGAGTGATTAACCTTCGATCACAGGAGAGGCTATTGAATCGCAAATTCACAATCTTGGAAGGGTGGTGGCTGGGTTGTTTTTTCCCCCTCCCAACACTCTGTGGAGAGAGTGTGTAAATGGCTCTCCAGGATAACACAGCCTTGCAGGCTGGAATGCAGGCAATGAAGCCTGTGTGAGAGAGAGATAAAACTATGCTTCTCAGCTCTGATTATAAGTTTATTTTATTTCTAAGATGCTGAGCCTTCGCTGGATAGCGCAAGACATTGTATGGATATTTCGGGTGTACCGTTGATGCTTTTGTTCTGTTTTCCCAGGACAGTTCTGCAAGTAAACTTTGGAATTAAACTTATGGGCCTGGACAATGTTTTCATTTCAAAAATGCAGTCACTTTTCATGCATCCTGTAGCTTCAAACCGCACAATATTAATATCTGCAATAACACTTTCCTCACGCTACGGCCCAGACCTGGACCTTTTATTGGTGGCAAGCTGTTTGAGGCACCGACTTGTCCTTTGCCCCAAGCACCAAAACGTCGTGGGGTCAACTCTGAGGAAGCACAGTCTTTTAGGGGTGCCCAAGCCTAGCAAAGGCCACAGAGCGGGGAGAGGAAAGGTCAGGAAAAGTTTTACCTGAAGTTTTTAAAGATGAGACTCAGTTTCACTTCATACCCCTCCCCACACCTTGCTATTGGCCTTCCTAGCTAGGTCTCTCACCCACACGTGAACCAGAGAAAAGGCCTTATCTCAGCCACTTCACCCTCAACATGTTCCTAAGCAGCCCTTCAGAAGGAACTTAAAATCTGCAGGACTGATTTTTCGAATCCCTTTGAATAAGCGGTGGCGCAAGCCAAACACTGGTGGCTTTCATTTTACATGTAAATAAGGCTTAAGATGTGGCATTCTGTGCATAATCTTAGGTGACAGGAACAATAAGCCTCTGCTTGAATGTTAAATGATCATTCTCGTTCTGCAGGCAGCGATGAATACTCTCCGTAGCCAACTGTCAGAATTATTCCGAGGGGTTGAGAAAACCTCGGCTGCAATCCCTTTAAATTATGAATACATTTCGTGCAAAGGTGTCCTTCATGCCCCCTTTTGCCTTTATGGTTTTATAACCTTTGGCAGAGCTCACAATAAATAGATAAAAGCAATCTCTTATGGTACTTGGCCCTCTGAATTATGTATATCCGCATAGAGGATATATTTCAGGTCTTTGTAAATAGCGCACAAGAAACCTTCAAGAATGAATGCATTCAGTGGTCTGATCCTTCCTCAGCTCTCTTTTCACCGTTTAGTTCTTCAGCAGAAAAAAAGAAACCGCTTTCTTGAATCGCCTGGGCTTTATCGTACCTGCTGTCAGGACTTAATCCCGGAGCCTGTTTTCAAAGTAAGGATAAAGTGAAGTTAAGTGTCCCTGAACATCTGCAGATTGATTTCTTTTACTCTGCCTAATCAGTAACAACACTTGACTCGGTTCAGAATTGGAAGCAGAAAAACAGTTGTTTCCCCCAACAAAGTTGGAAAACAGCCTAAGTCTAATTCTGACACTCGGACTTTGTTGTATCCTGTTGTTGGCAAGGTGATGGGAGCTGAATGCCCAGGCAGTCAGTCCTCCACGAGAGTCACCCCACCAACTCCTTTGGCTAGTTATTGGACAGTGGCAAATGCAGTCAAGAGGAGGTATCATTGGAGAGTTCCCTCCTGGGCACCTTGGGTGCTATAACAGGAATAGCACAGCTGCCAGGGACTCTGGGTAATGTAGTTTTCCAGAGCACATGAGATCTCAATATAGACATCAGGTATCCTTGGGATTATATTTCCCAGGTCCTTCTGAACTATAGCCGTAAGCATGTCCAGCAGTCTTACTTACTTACTTACTTACTTACTTACTTACTTACTTACTTACTTACTTACTTTGCGAAACCTTTATTAGGCATTACAAATGCAGGCCATCACAAAACATCAGTATATAAAGTTGGTGGAACGCTCTTTCCCAGGAGACCAGGGCCCTGCGGGATTTGTCATCTTTCCGCAGGGCCTGCAAGACAGAGCTGTTCCGCCTGGCCTTTGGGCTGGACTTAGTCTGACCCCTGTGTTTTCCTCCCTCATGGCTTGGATTTATGGACTACTTAAAATGAGGCTGCATTTTAAATTTTAATATTGTATTTTAATCTGTATTTTGATTAATTGCTTTTTATGTTTTATTGTAATTTTATCGGTGTTAGCCGCCCTGAGCCCAGTTTTGACTGGGGAGGGCGGGGTATAAATAAAATTTATTATTATTATTATTATTATTATTATTATAGTATATACAAATAAACAGCCATGAAAATATGCAATAATGAGGATTTTCATTGGAGTTTCCTCCCCCTAAATAGTGCCATTCACCACTCTAAGAGATACTATTGCTAAAAACTCAGCCACCTTTGCAGTTACTTCCGAGTTAATGTCAGACAGATAGAATCTGATATTTCCATTGTTCCGTGATGTTAGACCACCCAAAAAGTGGGATAGCAAGTGTTTGCATAGCTGGTTGTACAATAGACAGTAGAAAAGAATATGTTCTACTGCGTCCAGCACATTAAAAAAAACCTCCACAAGGTCTATCGTTTCTGGGGAGGTTTAAATATCTGCCCTTGACAAAAGCTGAGGGGGAAACATTCAGTCGGGCTAACATCCTGTGGTATGAACATCCCATCTCTGATGTTCAGTCTATGATGAGACTTTGCATACCGGTATGTATAATGGGTGAGAGGGCGGGGGCGGGGAAAGCAGATTTAATTCAAAAATTCCTCTTCCCCCATCTGCTTATTTCCTGCCTGTTCTCTGTCACAGTCCTATAACAAATGAGAAGTCATGTTGCACGGCATTATTTGCTTGGGAGATCAGTTGTCTTCTTCTAATGGGACAATTTGTTTGTTTGCTTGCTTCTTTAATGCTCATTGTCTGCACTGAAATAATTTCTGTGCATTTTTTACCCTATGGGTTTCATGCTTGCAAATGGCTCCGACTGTTGCAGAAAAACTTAATGATATTTAATTGGAATCAGGGTGCTTGGGATTCCAATTGCCGCCAGCTGTTTTTATTCTGAATTTAAAAATGTCATGGCTCCGTAGCTCTTAATCTCCGACAGCCAGTGGTGCAATCAACATTGTGAAACTTTACCTTCCGAGTAAATCATTTTGGTTTTTGAAAGAGAATATGGATAAGTACCACTCCATGGAGTTTCAGTGGTTTCGCTTCTAGCTCCCTGTTCCTCTCTCCTTGCCTTATTCCTTTTTAATGCCCCCCCCCAATAAGAGAAGTTCTCTCTATCAGAAGAATTATTTATTATTATCATGGCTATCATGGCGATCAGTCTTCCTTGATCCTTCCATTTCAGCTTCCAGAGGCACCGACAGAGCTGACCTTCCCAAAGTTAAAGTGGAATAATAAACATACAGTACATGGGAAAGCGTGCTTCTCTCTTAGGAATCATTGCTTGATAAGTACAAAAAGATCCAGGGGGATCCTCCACGAAAAGGTATTGATAATTCATTGCACAATAAATATTTCAAGGCTGTGTCATGTCTTTCATTATCAAGTCTTCAGTGTTCAGACCTTTGCTAGGGTGCTGTGTGTATCTCTGCAGCCTGCAGAATTTGGGCAACAACTGGTAAATTGATCCTTAAAACAAAACTGCTTGAGGTAGTGATTTAAAATATTCTCCAGCTCTCCAAACCTCTTCTGAAGGCTCAGGTGTTATCCCAATATTTGACATCCATGGATATTATCGATGACGTTGGGTATTTTTAATAGATGCTGTACGCTATATTTGATCCTATTCATTGGTGGGCATGCAGTGGTATTCAGTATTTGAAAGCTGACAGCGTATGAGGTTTCATATCCTGGATAGATCTGTTGGTTAGAGCCTGGTGCCGATAATGCCAAGATAGCTGGTTTGATCTCCATATGGGACAGCTGTATATTCCTGCATTGCAGGGGGTTGGACTAGAAGAAGATCCTTAGGGTCCCTTCCACTTCTACAATTCTATGATTCTGTTATCTTTAGTACTGGCCAAAACAAAGCAAAAAAAAAAAAAACTAACTGGGAGAGACTAAAAAGCCCAAATGGGCTGGATTCAACTAACTGGTCTTGTTAGTGTAAGTCTGCGGAAGGAGTTCTGCTAGCAAAATGGGGCTTTCCTGTCCTCTCCTCCTCTTCAAATTGACTCTGGTTTGTGTGTGTGTCAAGAATTACAGAATCACAGAATCGTAGCGCCAGCGGCGTAGCTAGCCGCTTAGGTGCCTGGTGTGTGTGTGTGGGGG
Organism: Zootoca vivipara; assembly: GCF_963506605.1. Taxonomy (NCBI): domain Eukaryota; kingdom Metazoa; phylum Chordata; class Lepidosauria; order Squamata; family Lacertidae; genus Zootoca; species Zootoca vivipara. Next base: position 110,201,619 of record NC_083278.1, read on the forward strand.
GGTCCTGCAGCCAGGGGCGGGGCGATCCTTCCATGGGGGCAGAGAGAGCCTTTCCAATGCATGGAGCCTCTCCGCAGCCTCCCCCTCAGCTGTAGGGGGGCTGAGGGAGAGGCAGTAGGCAGACGCAAGTCCCATGCTGCCATTTCAGGCAGTGTGGAACCTGCAGGCGCTTAAACCACCACAGCACTCCTAAAAGGTTCGGTGAGCCCAATTTTTTAAAAAACTCATTTTGTCACACACACACACACACACACACACACACACACACACACACACACACAGAGTGATGACATCCGGGGTGGACCACACACCCCACACCCCTTCCTCTGCCACTGTGTAGAGCTGGAAGGGACCCCAAGGGTCATCCAGTCCCTGCAATGCAGCCATCTCAACATACGGTCACCCATCCATTTCGAAAGCATAGGAGAGACTGCTTAGCTTTGTAAATGTGCTAGAGGTTTTGTTGCCGAGAACCCCTGGAGCAGAGCCCCATCGAAAGAAGAATGGATAATGAAGATGATGGACTATGCAGAGATGGCAAGGCTGACCAGGAAGATCAGGCGCCAAGAGGATAACAAATTTAATAGAGAATGGCATAGCTTTATAGAATATATTAAAGAACACTGTAAAAATATTTAAAAAGTTAGCAGGATTGACATAGCACTAGTAATTCAAAACGACAAAGGATAAAAATGAAGTACAATTATTTGGACAAATGCAATTAGATGCAGTTCAAAAAGGAAGGTAATTTTTGGAAGCCATGAGAGGGGTGGGGGGAAGTCTGGGGGTTCAGGGAACCCCATAAAGGTACTGATATGGACTATGGTTTAATGTAAATGTGTGTGTGTGTGTGTGAAAAGAAGTTTTTCTTTTCTTTTTGAAACTTCAAAAATAAAATGAAGAAGAAGAAGAAGAAGAAGAAGAAGAAGAAGAAGAAGAAGAAGAAGAAGAATAGAAAAGCAAGGCCAAAGGAAACAACAACAACAACAACAACAACAACAACCTTGGAACAAGGAGAGGGGCGATTGCTCTATCAGTCTAGCAGAAAAAACTTGGCTGATTAAACGTTTTTAACAAAGTGACACTGAATGATTCAGGTTTGAAATTTAGACATATTCAGAATATTACGCACACATTTGTGAAGGTGGTGGGTGGATGGAAGAAGAGTGGGTGGTGGCAAGGAAGGGAAGACACCCCCCTCCCCCGACCCAGGGGTGAGTAACTGAAAGAAGAAAGGAAAGCTCCCAGGTGAGAGTTGGGGGGGGGGTTCCATAACTTTTTGTGTGAGACAAGGGTGAAGAGGGAACTTTGAGAGCGGACTCTGCATTTTCTTTTCTCTCTCTCTCTCTCTTTTAGTTTGTATCTAGAATGGTTTCTTTTATTTTATGGTATCAAGAAAATATTCAGCGGCTCTCCAGCGTTTCAGACATGGAACATGGGAAAGTGCTGGGAAGTGGGCTGTTACCATGATGATGATTTTGCTGTTAGGCTGTCTGTCATCTTTTTTAAAATTGTGTTTTTTATTATGGTTTTATCAATGATTTTGTACACTGCCCTGGCATCTCCTGAGAAAGAATGGTACATAAATTGAACAAATAAGAATAACAATAAGAATAACAATAACATTTCTTTCGCTACCCGGAGATGTCAGGGGTTGAACCTGGAACTTTCTGTATAAAGGCACTGCTATAATTATAAACATGTGAAAACCCCCATAAAAGAGGTTTCTGATTTTGTTCATTTTAAAAAAGCAACTACTCAAAGTTCATATTCAAAGTCTAAAATTGGTTAGGTTTCGTGTGTGTGTGTGTGTGTGTGTGTGTGTGTGTGGTTTTTTGTTTCTTTTAAATCATTTTAATTTTCTGTTCATTTGGAAAGGACCTAAGATGAGTGGAAGACTTTAGAAGTGACTGCGTAGACTTCTGGTAGGGAACTTGCCCCGTAGGGAGCCAATTACACTTGGCTACCTAGATGGAGATCATAAGAATTCGGAGGAGCCTTTCGCATCATTTTCAGGTGCTGGTTTAGAGAACTTCTCACATGTTAATCACACTCATTATTCAGTCCTTCCTTTCATCTGTCATTACCCTTTTTTTGTCCTCTGCTTGCTCTCATTTCCAGATACCCATCTCCCCAGGAGCCCTCTGAGAGAAAAGTGCACATTTATAGTTATTTGACTTCTCACTATCAAACTTTGAGGCTCTTGAAATGTTTCCTAGGGATGAATTAACAAAATTAGTGCTAACAAAATAAAGAAATTCCTTCCAGTAGCACCTTAGAGACCAACAAAGTTTGTCATTGGTATGAGCTTTCGTGTGCATGCACACTTCTTCAGATACACTGAAACAGAAGTGACCAAATCCTTATAGAGGGTGGGGAGGGGTATTACTCAGAAGGGTGGTGGGAATGGGTGATTGGCTGATAGGTGTGGTAAACCTGTTGACGACTGTTAATGACTGAATTGGTCTTACAGGAAAAAGCAAGGGGTGAGATGGCTAAAAATAGCTTTATCGTGTATAATGAGATAAGAATCCAATGTCTCTATTCAGACCAAGTCTCTCCATGGTTTTAAGTTTGATAATAAGTTTCAATTCAGCAACTTCTCTTTCCAGTCTATTTCTGAAATTCTTTTGTAATAAGACAGCTACTCTGAGATCTTGTATAGAATGTCCTGGGAGATTGAAGTGTTCTCCTTCTGGTTACTCTGTTTTGTGATTCCATTTATCCTTTGGCGTAGGGTTTAGCCTGTTTGTCCAATATAGGGAGCTGGGACAAGAAGCTACAGTTAGAACTGGATATGGAACAACTGATTGGTTCAAAATTGGGAAAGGAGTACGACAAGGTTGTATATTGTCTCCTTGCTTATTTAACTTATATGCAGAATTCATCATGCAAAAGGCTGGACTAGATGAATCCCAAACCGGAATTAAGATTGCCGGAAGAAATATCAACAACCTCAGATATGCATATGACACAACCTTGATGGCAAAAAGTGAGGAAGAATTAAAGAACCTTTTAATGAGGGTGAAAGAGGAGAGCGCAAAATATGGTCTGAAGCTCAACATCAAAAAAACCAAGATCATGGCCACTGGTCCCATCACCTCCTGTCAAATAGAAGCGGAAGTGAGAGATCTTACTTTCTTGAGCTCCTTGATCACTGCAGATGGTGACAGCAGTCACAAAATTAAAAGACGCCTGCTTCTTGGGAGAAAAGCAATGACAAACCTAGACAGCATCTTAAAAAGCAGAGACATCACCTGCCAACAAAGGTCCGTATAGTTAAAGCTATGGTTTTCCCAGTAGTGATGTATGGAAGTGAGAGCTGGACCATAAAGAAGGCTGATCGCTGAAGAATTGATGCTTTTAAATTATGGTGCTGGAGGAGACTCTTGAGAGTCCCATGGACTGCAAGAAAATCAAACCTATCCATTCTGAAGGAAATCAGCCCTGAGTGCTCACTGGAAGGACAGATCGTGAAGCTGAGGCTCCAATACTTTGGCCACCTCATGAGAAGAGAAGAATCCTTGGGAAAGACCCTGATGTTGGGCAAGATTGAGGTTGTTGATATTTCTTCTGGCAAACTTAATTCCGGCTTGGGATTCATCTAGTCCAGCCTTTTGCATGGTGAATTCTGCATATAAGTTAAATAAACAGGGAGACAAGATACAACCTTGTCGTACTCCTTTCCCAATTTGGAACCAGTCAGTTGTTCCTGGAGAAGGAACCGGCAAGCCACTCCAGTATCCCTGCCAAGAAAACTCCATGGACAAAGACAACAGGCATATAAAAAACAAATAGTTACAATAATACAAAAATAAACATTGCTATTCCATTTCATTAATTAAATTCCATTTATAATTGACCCGCCTAATGACAAATAATTACAATTACAACAAATAAAGGCTTGATATATCTTGCTTTGCATGTCATGCATCTATCTCATATATTGGTTTCACCTTTTAAGTTGCGTTACTGAAATAAATGCACTTTTTGGCGATATTCTAATTTTCCGAGTTTCACCTGTACATAATCTGCTTTCTCCATGCATGTCTGGTTACATGGCCACTTTGCCCAAGAGGACAATTTTGCTAGTGCTTCCTGCTTCTACAAGTAATAAATTGTTGTTGTTGTTGTTGTTGTTGTTGTTGTTGTTGTTACAATCTCACATAGCCCCTCTGGTGCTTCAGATAAATTGATACCACCATACAGATGTTCCACAGTGATACCAGTTGTCATTTTACCTTATTTAATTAAGGCATAAACATGATAATAAAATATGTGACAGGGGTCTGGAAAAATCCCCTCCCCGTGAAAAATGGGATTGTGCTGTTTTTTATGACATCATGGCATACTCCAGATGATCACTGAAAACTCAACTACCTGGTTAATCAGAGAAAAGGCAGCTCCCTCTCACCAGGCCATTAAATTTGATGCACCCAGCTGCTAATTAGCCAACATGACATCTTTTTTGACATATGTTCTTTTGCTGCATGACAATCGCTTAGCTATTTGTTTGGATTCCTCCCCTCCCTCTTCTCTCCAACTCCCCTGCAAGGAAATCCTGATGTACGTGTCATTGTACACTACAAGGCTGTGCTCTGTGCACGGCTCGAGAGAGAAGGAAGAAACAGTCAACTGCTTTGCTTGACATCCCCTCCGAGAGCAGCCTTCCCCCTTCCCCCCCCCCCATCGTCTCTACTGGCAGCCCAGAATAGCCTGCTTTTCTGTGGCATTCGATAGGGACTGCATCCTGAGAAGGGAGGGAGGAAGACATGGCAGCTCTCGCTGAACTTGAAAGGAGATTCAGATGGTCAGTAGCACATCTGGGACAGTGCCACTGCAGAATACCTGATGACCCTATTGATTTGGACTATTGTCTAACACACACTGTCGTTGAAGACAACTCAGAAGTTTCAACTGAATGCAGCAACCAGATTACAGGTTATAGTTCTATTTAGGACTCAAATAAAGCCTTTTGTTTTTTTGTTTAACAACTGCACTGGTTGTCAGTTCCTGCCCAGGTCCAATTCAAAGTTTCCACATGTGTGTTTGAAGTCCTAAATTACTTAGCTCCCAAATATCTGAATGCCTTCTTCAGATGTTAAGATGGGCAAAGGGAGTCCTCTTCATAGTTCCTCCATATAGCTGAGTCAAGGGGGTGTTTCTTCTTCATGATCATCATCTTCATCATCTTCTTCTATTTATACTGGTACCTACTGAGAAGATCCATAAAAACACAACTGTACCAAAAGGAATTACTGTGAAAATAAGAAAGGCTTTGTCACCATCTTTGTTGTTCTGCTCTGAACACATTCCAGTTCATCAATATCTTAAACTGCAGTGCCCACAATGGGATACAGTATTCCAGGGACTCTGCTTCATTCGTAAAGCACTTTATATGTGTTATAACACTGTGACGTTAGATGGCGCTGTGGCGTCCCGTATTTCACCAATGGGATTTCCCTGTGTTTAACTGAATTGCTTCTTTGATGTGTCTAGATCCAGCCCTAGGGAGGCTGGCCAAAGCAGAAAAGAGCAGAACCATTACTTCTTGTGATCTGGACACTACACTTCCATTGGTGCAATCCAGAATTGCATTAGCCTTTATAGTTGCCGTATCACACTGCTGACTCAGATTTAGTTGTCGTCTACTAAATCCCCCAGATCTCTCCTGAATTCACACATCGTATTCTTCCTGTCTAAAAGCATGGCCTGAATGCAGAACTTAACATTAACTCTGTTAAAATTCTTTCCTCTCCCCCATTATAATAGCTATTGGTTTAACCAATATGTCTTTTTGGCATAACTAGACTTTCTGATGCCTTTACTGGGGGGGATTTTCCTTCCCCACTTCCTCTGGTTGTAAATTGATTTAAGAGAGAGAGAGAGAGAAATTCCCTCCTTCAAAGCATCAGATACAACTGCCTCGCACTGTAGCTGACATCTGGTCTCAACTTTTGTGCCATACCACAATATACAGAACATAACCTGGGGGAAGGGAAAGACTTTTTTAATAGAAAAAGAACCCACAAGGGAATTTAAAACAATCTATCTTCTTTCTTGTTGTCTTTTATGTGGCATTGAGTTATTGAGAAATAGCAAGTGTTTAATAAGGATGTGGGCTTGTTACCAACTGAGAGGTACAAGACTTTGATAGTAAGATAAAAAGACTCCACCGAATAAACGCACAAGTCGATGGAAAATGTAAGCAATCCCATAATTGCCAAGCCATCCATGCCTGTCATAGACACATTTGGGCAATCCATTTCCCCTAATATGCATTTTCAAATGTATGATTTTTACTAATATATGCATTTCTTTGCACACTTTGCCCCCACTGTGTACATTTTGGTACACATTGCTTAGCTGGAGAGCTGCGCTGCAAAATTCAGAAAAGGACAAATTTTGAAGGATTGCTTTGTTTAGTTTACTTAGTTCTTTTAAATGTTTTTTTATTAATGAAAAGATTTTCACGTAACAAAAGTACGTTCAGTTTCATGTTTTCAAATTGTAGTGTCCTTCGTGCAGATCAGTTACCTTCAGTTTGAGACATTTTTGTTATGGGCAGTTTGGAGTTGCAGGGGGAAGAGAAGTGAGGAAACAGAGGAGAGGAAATAAACACGGGGAAACAATAAACTTCTGTTGCTCGGTTAAGTTAGCCAGATTGATTCAGATGTTGTTGGGTGGGGAGTGTCAGTCATTGTAAAGGGGAGCCACACCGCGGTGGCTGTGTTTCATATAAGTGTGAATTAAGCAGATTTACCTTTAAATGTAAATGGATTCAAATTTCACCCCTGGCCCTACTCAATCCAACTTGGACATGTGTTTTCCATAGTGGAGCAATTTTCCAAAGCCTTTTGTTATAAGAATTATAAGGTCTAAGGTATAAAATAAATGTTCATAAATGTACAAGGCAAACACATAACATAAATATATAAACCCATACCTGCCAAGTTGCTGTCAGAGAAATAAGGGACCGGGCCGGAAATAGCAGACCGGAAGTAGCGCTGCCGCCATTTTGGAACTGGGCGGAGCATGCTCAGAAGTGACTTTTGATGCTGCTTTGCCCAGTTCCAAAATGGCCGCCGCACCAGAAGTCACACTGCAGCCAATTTGGAACTGGGCAAAGCAGCATCAAAAGTCACTTCTGAGCATGCTCCGCCCAGTTCCAAAATGGCCGTCGCGCCAGAATAAACCAGGGAAAAACAAAAAAAATTCCATTTTTTCAGCTAGGAACAGCTGGGAAAATGGGGATTTCCCGGGGAAAACGGGAGACTTGGCAGCTATGTATAAACCACATGTCAGAAATAGTACAGGAATACAGTCCTAAAGCCATTTTGACTTTTCCAGTGACCTCAAATATTCCTCTGCAGTTTGGATGGAAATGGGAAAAGCCTCCCCATTGTCTCTGTGCTCACAAATCCTGCCTTAAGGGCACATTTGTGTATGAATAGGGTGAGCCTGTGACCTGGACTCAGGAATTAAGTATTCATCATCACAAAAGAATGGCCAGGCTGTCCAGGTAAACCCATTAACAGGTTTCCTGCCAGGCAGGATTCTTCTGTAGACCGCCCCTTCGGTGATGTATGTATGATGTATTGGGGGTGGTCTTGAGCTACAAGGTAGCAATTTCAAAAGTCTATATAAAGGCTTGCACTCCTACATGGGGTGGTGGTGAGCACCCTGTTGCAGCAGTTTAATAAAGATCAGGCTTACTAGCTGCTTTGCTTCTCAATATTCTCTGGTTGGTCTCTGTTATTTTCTCCTACCGATAGAGAACCTACAGAAGGACTCAATATGGGCTCTTGGGTACCCCATAAGGTTGAAAAGAGCAGTTTTTTCTTATAATACTTTCCTGTTTCTTTTCAATTTGGTCATTGGAGGAGAAGTCCTTTCACCCAGATTTTGCAATGTTCCGTGAGTCCATTTGCTACAAACTTCATCCTCTTAATGGCTAATAACCACATTGCCTATACCAGGCATACCCAAACTGCAGTCCTCCAGATGTTTTGGCCTACAACTCCCATGATCCCTAGCTAAGAGAACCAGTGGTCAGAGATTATGGGAATTGTAGTCCAAACCATCTGGAGGGCCAAAGTTTGGGGATGCCTGGCCTATACTCTCTCTAGGAATATAGGCAGTAATGTTTCTGAATACTATTTGCTGGAAACCACAGGGTGAAAGAGTGCTCTTGTGCTTGGGCCCTGTTTGAGGGTTTTCCACATGTGTCTGGGTGGCCAGACTCTCCCCAGGCCACACCTCTCCTTGACCACACCCCTTCTCTCCAGGCCACACCCCTTCCTGTCCTTGTGTGTCTTTGCCTGGCTGGACTGTGTCCCTGAACTCCGATAATGCCTCTTGCTTGCTTGCTAGGATGGAGACCGGAGGCAGGTGTGGATTGTCTGTGAAAGTATCCTATAGTACAAGGCTAGAATTAACATCCACCGTTTTGCTCATCTTTGCTGATGGTTTCACCTGCCACTAGTATGCAGCCTTCAGGTAAGTTTGCCCAGAGCAATCTGGCCCTCTGGATAAAAAAGGGTTCCCCTATCTTTTCCCACAAGGTGGTTGCCTCCCCAAACTCAAGAGGCATCAGGCTGGATGAAAGCCAAAGGAAGCATTCCATCAAACGCAACCAAGCCACGGAGGAACGCCTTGATACGAGATGCTTAGACTAGCTAGCATTCAAGCCTCTATGTCTGAAGCAATGCACTCTCGAAAGTGATTTGCCACCTGAGGGCTTAATTCTCTGCTCAAGTTGTGGGGGCCCTATTGACTTTCACAATTCCAATCTCATTTGTCTCCATCGATTGAAGGATGCGGCTGTTTCCTGGCCCTGTGTGAGTTTATCGAGTCGTTTTAAGCCTGTGATATAAACTTCTTCAAACAATTAAACCCCTGGACACCTGGAGTGATCAGCGATGGAGTTTTCTGCGTTTCATCTTTGTATGAGAAAGCCTTGTAGGCTTCCTTCCAACTCTCCATTTTCAAGTATTCCTTTAAAGTGGCCTTTAATCGAGAGAATTGTAGAAATACAAGCACAATTTTGAAAGCATTTAATTTAGATTTAATAAGGGGAATTAAACACACACATACTTTTTTTTTAAAAAAAGAGGAGCACTTACTGTGATGTTAACGAGAATATAGGATAAATCTGCTCGGAACAAAATTGAGTGCCCCCTTTCCCCCTAAACCTGTTGTTTCTAAGAAATGCTCTTGACTGGGTTGTATTTATAATTATTCTTGCAAATGGCACCACATGCAAAATTCGGATTGCATCCAAAGTTCTGGGAGGTGAAAGTCGTGTTTGCATTGCTACCAACTGAAGTCTTGGCTGGCACTGTGCCTTTGGTTCACGTTTTGACTTCTGCAGCATGCAAAATTCCCCCCATTCATTGCCGTGGGATGGGTGGCGCTGCATACATACATTCGATGTGGTAATGCATGTACAGATTTGCCTCAGATACTGACATGGAAAAATGCACATACAAGCTCAAGATTTAAATATAGTCTATGTGAGCCTGATCTAGCTAGATTGTGAAAGGGGAAAGACTGTTGCCTGCATTCTCGTGCTCAAAATCTTGCACCGGCTGCATTTATGCTTCTGGAATAGGTTCAAGTTTCTTGTATTAATTTATAGACCTTAACAATTTGGGTTCCGTATACCTCTGGGACTGCCTGACCCCTGCTTTGGCCCTGTATACCTGAAGGAGCATCTCCACCCCCATCAATCAGACCAGACACTGAGGTCCAACTCCGAGGGCCTTCTGTTGGTTCCCTCAGTGTGAGAAGGGAGGTTACAGGGAACCAGGCAGAGGGCCTTCTTGGGAGTGGCACCCACCCTGTGGCCCACCCATCAGATGTCAAGGAAATAAACAACTCTCTGACTTTTAGAAGACATCTGAACCCTTTATAGGGAATTGTTTTATGTGTGATGTTTTACTGTGGTTTTATAATTTGCTGGAACCCAGTCAGATGGACAGATCATCATCATCAGGAGAGCCATGGTGGTCCGCCATGGCTTGGATGCATGACTGGTATCCAACAGCCTTGCGCTCAGTATTGTGGCCCTAATTCTGTGGAATCTGAATTTTGATTTTATAGTCTTAACTCATTTGTGGCCGTCTAAGTTTTTTCTACTACATTACCAGGAGAGGAGTGCTGGGATGTGTGTTTATCTTTATCACCTATAAATCTTTCTCCTTGTATGTGTGTGTGCTGTGGAAAGTTCAACAAAGCTATTAAACTGGGCAACACAAATCGCTTGCTGTTTTAAGCAGTTGTTTGACTTGGCACACACAAGACACACACTCTACATTTACGCATTATATACAGGTCGCAAGAAAACTTTTTCTCCCTCTGGTCCCAGAGGGGCTTCCAGTACTTCAATGTCCTTGCTGAACAAAGTCCACACACAAGTTTTTGAGTCAATTTGCACAGAGTCTTGTAATATTAGAGTTATCTGAAGTCTGACACCCTTCCAAGTCTTCATCTCAGATGAGCTCTTCTCAACCTGTTCAAATAACTCCACAGTTCCACAATGATCCACTCCTTCCTGATAATCACCCATGATTTATGACCCACACTGGAATCTGAGCCCTTTTATATACAGAGTTGTGTGCCTAATCTGCCCAGAATACTGATATGGAAGCCACCAGATTTAGCAATGTGCATCTTGGGAATGAGTTACCTCTTCCTCACCAATGGAATTAACCCATTAACTGCATTCCTTTACAATGAGTGGTTATGAAAAGCATTATTATTATTATTATTATTAGCCTCTTAATTGCCAAAATCAGCTTCTAGTTTACAAGTATAAAAGTCATTGCAGAAAACAGGACTCAGAACCAGTGCTTAAAAAAGAAAAAAGTTTAGGAGTGCTCTCATTTTCCTACTCATATTGAGATACTGCCCCTCAATGAGGCCAAACTTAGATTCACAAAATGTTTAGGGGTATGTGTACCCCTGCGTCCTCCCAGGGAAAAAAAGCACTGCTCACAACTAAGATGCACTAGTTAAATTATGCAATAAAACAATTCCATCAAAGCATTAAAATAAATGCTCACAGTTAAAATGTGCAATAAAACAAGCCTGTTAAAGCTACACAGTATCTAAAGCAGCAATTAAAATGGTTAAAACAGAAGGTTCCGGTCGTGAGATCAGGGGGATACTTGACCCAAAAGTATTCCCTGACGGAATGCCAATAATGATGGAACCTTTCATATTTCAGCAGAGAGATCATTCTACAACACTTGTGCAGCCAGTGGAGAAGCCCACCTCTGTGTTGCCATAAGCTGATAAACATCACTGCACATTAAACACACTCCTTGGTCCCCTCCTCCCGTCCTGGCAAATCCCTCCTCACTGGAAGGGGCTGTTAAAACAGGAGGAAACAATGTTCAGACTGAATTATTTAGACACTAGAAAAAAGTCGGCATCCTGATTTTTGTCACCTGGGCTGAGTGTGTGCAGTCGCTGCCTATTGTTGCTTAGCAATGCCCTGTCGTGTATACAAATAAATGCACCACACATGGAATAAGGCGTTTGTTTCTGCACAGAATTAGGACATTTGATTGATTCTGTGGAGGACCGAAAGCCCGGGGAAGAAGCAGAACAGTGCAGCCATTCCAGGCATAACATTTAACATCTGTCGAGATGACAGATCATCTTCAGAAAACAGACTTTCAGAAGACAATTTTTGGCAGGCCATTTGTGCTGCTCTTCCCACCCCCACCCACCCCCATTGCATTTCATGGACTTGCAAATTCACTTGCGAGGTGACTCTGTTGCTATAAAAATTAAAGAGCAGAACTAATCGACGCAGTCGCGTTTGCAACACAACACATGTTATCTGCGCATTATTTTACAACTCTTATTAGTAAGGCGTTGTTAACTTTAACTGGTAGTAAAATGAAACTAAATTATATTGAGTGGCCAAACCAGCCTGCGGTGCCAAGCTTGAGCATAAAATTTGGACAGTTTAAAAGGCCCTGAGAACTGAGCCATTGAACAAAAGTGCCTTAGTACTATGCTTTAGCAATAGCACACTTAAGGATTAAATAAAATCACAGCCCTCCAATGCAGGTGGGATTCCACTAATAAGTCTCATCAGTGGAAACCCTATGTGAGGACTTCTGCTTGTCCAATGGTCTTTACACACATACTTGGGTGCCTCCTGCACCCCCAAAATTGGCTTAGGGGTTGGAAGAACCCCCTGAAAAGCACACGGGTTGGATATCATTCCATCCTGGTTACAGGTAGGTAGCCGTGTTGGTCTGGGTCGAAGTAAAATAAAAAAATCCTTCAGTAGCACCTTAAAGACCAACTAAGTTTTTATTTTGGTATGAGCTTTCGTGTGCATGCACACTTCTTCAGATACAGTGAAATAGGAGTGATCCCCCCTCCCCTCCCCATCCCCACCCCCTCCCCACCCCTTCTCTACATAAGTGCCTGGGGACTCCTATTTCACTGTATCTGAAGAAGTGTGCATGCACACGAAAGCTCATACCAAAATAAAAACATAGTTGGTCTTTAAGGTGCTACTGAAGGAATTTTTTTATCATTCCATCCGTCATGCTGAAACTATTCCGAACTTAAAAATGGAAAGCGTAATGCTGGTGGACAACAAAAGAGGTTTAAAGTCTCTCTCAAGAAAAATATTTTAAAATGTAATATAAACACTAACAATTGGGAAACACTGGCCTGCGAGCACTCTAACTGGAGAACAGCCTTTACCAAAGGTGTCATGGGCTTTGAAGATGCTCAAACTCAGGATGAAAGGGAGAAACGTGCCAAGAGGAAGGCACATTTGGCAAACCCTCACCGTGATCAACTCCCACTGTGGAAGGACATGTGGATCCAGAATTGGCCTCCACAGTCACTTACGGACACACTGTTAAGAGTTAAGACCGTGTTCATGGAAGACCATTTTACTTGGCTACGAGTGATCGCCAAAGAAAGAAGAAATATATATATATATATTCTATCTAAGGCTGCTCGAGTCATGACAGCCCTGTCAGAACTGTTAGGATCGAGCTGAATCACTTTGCCTGCCACATATCTTCACTCTTCCTGATTTCCTTGCTGGCAATTATGGGCCAGAATAATATTAACCCGGTTAATATTCCGCTGACTACAGTTTTATGTGATGCTGATGATCATCATTCAGAATGGGATGGTGAGTGAAGGCGGGGGACAGGAGACGTTAAAATTGGCCTAATTCTGCTGCCGCTGCCATCAAAATCAGAAGAGGGACAATTAAGGTAGATTTGTATGTTTCTGGTAAGCTCTCCAGAGGCCGTTCTGCTAGCCTTTCAAGTCTCAATTTGAGAGCTAGAAGTTCAGTGCCTCCCTGATTCGCAGCTGAGGGCCTGGTCCCCAAATACATTTACTTGAAGCATGGCAGAATATATCAAAAAGAATGTAAAATCAGCTCTGCAAAATTCAATCCAAAGTAGGAATGCTTGAGGAATAAGATTTCTGTGGATTTGACTATGAATCGACCCTATTCCCTATGCCTGGGCAAATGTGCAGGTGGAAACTTTAGTCATCCACCAGATTTCACGCTTTCTGGATGTCCTGCAGTTCTCAGAACGTGGCTGAAAGAGCATATCAACTTACATTTAAGAAATGCAGAGCTTGTCAGAAAATACCTGTTAAAATGTGGATTATTTATATACCTATATAAAATGCAGATTAATCCAGAAGCAGGATGGAAGTAGTGACCGAAAGCAATACTTTAAACCAGAGATTCCCAAATTTATTTGGCCTACCACCCCCTTTTCAGGAAAAAAATAATCTCAGTGCCCCCCTGGAAATCTACCTTCTGTCAGCAGACTTGACTTGCATTTTGTGTGTTTATTCGTTTATTTGGAAAATAAAGTAATCACTATGACTTTAACTCCACGTTGCATCAGTAAGCATCATTCACAGCAGAACAAACATGTGCAAATGGTTTTTCGAAATTTTATTCTCTTCTCTCCTTTCTTTATGTTTCCTCCCTCTTCACAGGGAGCTCTGTGAATTGCAGCTCTTTGAATGGAATAGGTGCCTCCTAAGAACTCTCTGCATCCTTAGCAAACTATAGTTCCCAGGATACTTTTGAGGAAGTCATGGCTGATTAAAATGGTATCATAGCATTTTAAGCATATGGTGTGAATGTGACCATAGGCTGACTGACTGACCCCATCCCTAGCCTCATATCCCATCAAATCTGACATATTTCTTCCTCCCATGGTGGACTAGCTTGGCCATCAGCCTGATCCAACAGAACTCTTCTATGTCCTCTGCTACCAATGGTGCAATCTTATCTGGATCATCAATTGGGGTGGGGTGGGGAGGGCTGTTTAATGTTTTCACCTCCAGTCACAGTGACCAACCAGATGCCTGTATAAGCACAACAATAGCACATGAGCCTTCTCCCCTCCTGTGGCTTCCAGCAACTGGGATTCAGAAGTATTGGTGCCTCCAATTGTGGTGGTGGCAGAGCATGGTCCTCATGGCCATCAATTGCCCCCTCCTGCATGAATTTATGTAACCATCTTTTGAAGCCATCCAAGTTGGTGGCCATAGAATCATAGAATCATAGAATCGTAGAGTTGGAAGAGACCACAAGGGCCATCCAGTCCAACCCCCTGCCGAGCAGGAAACACCACCAAAGCATTCTTGACATATGCCTGTCAAGCCTCTGCTTAAAGACCTCCATAGAAGGAGACTCCACCACACTCCTTGGTAGCAAATTCCACTGCCGAACAGCTCTTACTGTCAGGAAGTTCTTCCTAATGTTTAGGTGGAATCTTCTTTCTTGTAGCTTGAATCCATTGCTCTGTGTCCGCTTCTCTGGAGCAGCAGAAAACAATATTTCTCCCTCCTCCATATGACATCCTTTCATATATTTGAACATGGCTATGATATCACCCCTTAACCTTCTCTTCTCCAGGCTAAACATACCCAGCTCCCTAAGCCGTTCCTCATAAGGCATCGTTTCCAGGCCTTTGACCATTTTGGTTGCCCTCTTCTGGACACAGCCATCACTGTGAGTTCCATCATTCAACTACGTGCTGCAGATCACTCAGAATGGCCAACTGAACAAGGGATAGAGACATTCCCCAGGGGCATGATTGAACCAGCTGCCCCCTGGCTTTTTTTTGCTGCAATGAAGTATTAGTGGATCAAAGCAGAAAGCAATCCAGCACTAAAACAAAAATAAAAAAAAATCTTCCAGTAGCACCTTATTTTTTTATTTTGTTTTGACTACATCAGAACAACACAGCTACCTACCTGTGACCAGCACTAAAACGGTGAGAAATTGTTTCAACAGCATCTCCCCACCACCAGTCCTGCCTTTGGCAGAGGAGGGAGGGAACCAGAAACCACCACCTTACATTATCGCAGGCAATTTTTTAAAACAATTGCTTAACTCTTTGAACAAACAGGGCCTGATAATGCAGGTTTCATAGCTCCCTGGTGGTGCAGCAGGGATCGTATATAACCAAGATACAGATTTACTTCCTAACCGTCACTGCAAGGTACACCTTCCACCCCACATTCCTCGTATCTTCTCGGAACAAGCCCTCTTATCTCCGGATGTGTAACCGGGTGATCTCACACGCAAGGCATTTCTAAATCATGAGCCCATTACTCTTGTTCTCAATTACCTCGGGACAGATTAATTCTTCACACCCATTAGCCACGAAGGTGGGAAGAACACAAAAAGCCCATTCGGTTCAGCAGGAGAGGAAGGGGGAGGAAATGTGATTTAAGCGAGCGAAGGCATCATTTTTAATCCCTCTTAGGGTTTCATGCTAAGGTGGCTGGTGAAATTGTCCAGTTACAAATGCATTTTTAAAATACATCTTTACTAGATAACATGAGCAGAGATGTGTGGAAAAGCCCAGTCTTTTTCTCCAGCTCACCCATTGCTGCACCTATTCCCCAAGTAGTGAAGCAGGTTGGGGGTACCATTGAGTTGGGGGTGGGGAGGATGCTGAATTGAGCTCTGCTTCTTATCCCTGAGGTGGAGCAGCAAATCCAGAGGGGGGAAAGGGTCAGTGCACATAGTACCCAAGGCAAGCCAAATTGCTTGGGCATGAAATCCCACAAGAACCTTCCCCCTCACTGCTGCAAGAAATAAAGTCAAATTAAATGGGCACTACATTCCACATGGGAGACGCGGGTGGCGCTGTGGGTTAAACCACAGAGCCTAGGTCTTGCTGATCAGAAGGTCGGCGGTTCAAATCCCCGCAACGGGGTGAGCTCCCGTTGCTCGGTCCCAGCTCCTGCCAACCTAGTAGTTCGAAAGCAGGTACCGCTCTTGCGGGAAGGTAAACGGTGTTTCCATCTGCTGCTCTGGTTCGCCAGAAGTGGCTTAGTCATGCTGGCCACATGACGCCGGCTTCCTCAGCCAGTAAAGCAAGATGAGCGCTACAACCCCAGAGTCGTCCGCAACTGGACCTAATTGTCAGGGGTCTCTTTACCTTTACATTCCACATGCCCTTAGCACTTGACTGTGGGGGTGGACTGGGCAGAGGGACGCTGGTGGCGCTGTGGTCCAAACCATTGAGACTCTTGGGCTTGCCAATCGGAAGGTCGACAGTTTGAATCCCCATGATGGAGTGAGCTACTGTTGCTCTATCCCAGCAACAGTAGCAGTTCAAAAGCACACCTGTGCAAGTAGATAAATAGGTACCGTTGTGGTGGGAAGCTAAAACAGTGTTTCCATGTGCTCTGGTTTCTATCACAGTGTTCCGTTGTGCCAGAAGTGGTTTAGTCATGCTGGCCACATGACCCAGAAAGCTGTTTGTGGACAAGCGCCAGCTCCCTCGACCTGAAAGCGAGATGAGTGCCACAACCCCATAGTTGCCTTTGACCGGACTTAAGCCTCCAGGAGTCCTTTACCTTTACCCTTTTACTGGGCAGAGTTTCATGCCCTTCAACATAGATTGAAGAGAAATCCCATGCAATTCATGTTTAGAGGCAAATCAGCTGATTTGCACTTTCTGAAACAATACAGGAATGAAAACCCAGCCATCCTTCAAGTTTTGCATTTCTCTGAATTCTGCAAGGCAGTTCTCTGGCCAAGTAATGTGTACAACAAAATGCATATACGAGAGCAAAGGATGTGTGAAAATGCATATTGTTGTTGGCATCTGCCTGTCTTGACATACAATGGAGTGTGCCTCCAGGGGTGAAGTCAAACTGCCCCGTTAGCATCACTGAAGCGACCTCCCTGGGGTGCAAGCCTGGACACTGTGTCTGGAGGTCCCGGGCTGCCCAGATGACAAGACCCCACTCTTGGCCTCACTGATGGCGAGCAATACATTTGGCACCAGCTTGGCTGCAGGAGTTGCCAGAAGGAGGCATACAATGCATATAGTGGTAAAAATAACATACAAAATGCTGACAAAAATATGTGTATTAGGCAAAACTGCGTCAAAAAAGTATACTAAAATGTTGGTGAATTTTCACGAGGCCTTAAAAAAAATAACACAGTCACAAGTTAGTCTGAAAACATAAGAGCTGAAAAATGAGAAACTGAGAGAAACCTAAATTGACAGATTCAACTGTTTCCCATGGAGGCGTCTCTCTGTCCATCCCTGCTGGCCTCTGCCTATGGAGTGTTGCCAGTGTCACACCATCTATGCAGAGCACTCAAAGAGGCCCCCACTGCTGCCGGGCACAAGCCAGGCACCAGTGGCAAAGCTTCATGCTCCAGCACCGGGGGCGGGGCGGGCGCCCATTTTTGGGGCAGGGCGTGCCTCCCGGAGGGCTGTGGCGCACCTCCTGGGGGTACGGCGCACCTCCGGGAGAGGTGTGGCACGCGTTCTGGGGCATGGCATGCCTCCCAGAGGGGTGTGACATGTGTTCCGGGGCGGGCGCCCGCGATGGCACCCCTTGGAGCCCGCCGCTCAGGGCGGCCCGCCCCCATCTTCCTACGCCCCTGCCAGGTACGATTGCTGCACCAACTCTAGGCTGGCAATTCCCCTGCCCCCATAGCTGCCAAGTTTTCCCTTTTCTCGCGAGGAAGCCTATTCAGCATAAGGGAATTTCCCTTTAAAAAAGGGAGAACTTGGCAGCTATGCCTGCCCCCTGCTTTCTTACTTTTTTCCTGTGCCCCCACCACTCTGTTAAGACCCACTGGGTTTGAATTGCTCCCTAAATAGCTAACAATTTGCTGTCCTTTCATGACATCCAAAACCAGTTGCCTGGGGCAGCTGCCTCACTCTGCCTAACGGTAGAGGCAGCCCCTAGAAAGGGCCACAGATATAAAATACAGAAATGTATGGGACTTGCTTCCTAGAATTTGTATTTAGGATTGCAGGATTAGACACTAGTCCATATGCCACTTACTTCTGCCTCTAGTCAACACAGTGGACCTACTTCTGAGTAAGTCTGCTTAGGACTGTTGTGCTGTTAATTATGTCTATATAAATGTATATAGCTGTGATGTTAATTATGTATATGAAAATATTTATCTTGATATGCCAGAATGCAGCCTGAGCTGCTGTAAGAGTGTTGTCTCCAGAAATGTACCTACAAGAAAAGAGTAGTGTTTGACACACACACACACGGGGGGGGGGGAGGGAGAGAGAGGGAGAGGGAGAGGCAGGCACAAGGTGAAGAGAGAAGCAGAGGAGAACATGGTGTCATGGTTACTGAGAAAGCAAGGCCGTATCTGATAAAGGAAAGCAACTGCCCTTATTTCTCTCTGAAGTTACCGTAATCAAATAAGTGAGCTGTGTGATGACAAGGTGCAGCCGCAGCAAACAACTGAGGATTTTAGAGAAGCAGCGAAGAGGTTGCAAGAGTCTACCTTTCTGGGTACCTAGTGATATATCTTTGTTATTAAGTAACATGATTGATTGATTGATTGATTGGTCTTTTGTACCAGTTGTGGCTCTTATCTAAAGGTGTGGGGGCAAATAGGCTGTACACTGCCTATAATATTGATGTAATTATTCCTGAAAATATTCTTACCTGCTTTTCCCTATTTCTTCCCAATAGAGGTTAGACCTTCCTGTTCGGAAAGGCTTTAGGAAATTAAGGTGCTATCAGATTTAATCCCAGACTGTTCCACTTTCCCTTTGGACATCCTCCTTTTCATCAGAGATACATTGAAGGGGATAGAATAAGACACCCCTCTTCATTGTAAAAATGTTGGCAGGGATGGAATAGGAAGTCCCTATCTTCACCAAAGAAATGTTGGAGAGGATGGGATTTTAACCACTGGTTCTAAATGTGTTTTGATGAATCTTAGCTACAGTTATACCTCGACATCCGAACGCTTCGACTTCTGAAGGTCTCGACTTCTGAGTCGACAACCCCAAAAGTCTTTTCTGCGCATGCGCAGAAGCGCAAAATCGTGCTTCGCGCATGCGCCGACCGCGTGCTTCGACATCCGAAAACCTCGACTTACGAAGACGGCTGCGGAACGGATCGTCTTCGTAAGTCAAGATACCACTGTATTGTTTTAAACTAGTTTCTTTTCTTTCCTTTTACTTTGTGTTTTATAATGATTTTCTTAAATGTTGGAAGCTGCCTTGAATCCTACCTTTGGAATAAATATGAGATATAAATACATTAAATAATAATACTGTAATAATAATGTCCAAAATGATCTGAAAGTGGGCTTCAATCCTGATAGGCGGAACAAAATCACACAGTCAATCTCTAAGCAACAGAACACAAAAAAACCTAGAGCAAAGTATTTCAAAAGCAGGGGTGCACAGATGTATATATTAGGAGGAGATGCATATAAAAATGCAGAATTTCAAACTAATATGCTGATGAATTTTCATGAGGACTTAAAAAAATGTTTTCCTAACCAGGGGTTGTCAAAACAAGTTTTTTTTTCCTAGTTGGACTGATACTCTTTTCGGTTTCCCTCATTATTCCTCCATTTTTTCCCCTTGGCCGGGTCTATGTGGAGCAAGCAGAGTATTCCAATGTCGAATATGAAAAGACTGAGAATCTAATGCAATTGGTAGCTTACTTCCATGTGAAAAATGCTGTCTGTGAGGGGCCTGCTTCTGAAAGATACTGTTTATTACGATCGTATCAGAGATGGGATATTGCAACCTCAGATGAGGGAATCGATTGTAAAGGGCTTGGCAACACACAGATAGACACTGGTTTGCAAGGTCAGAAGGTCAGAATACATTTCCTTATCTCATCCAAAAGTGAGGTATGGTACGACGCAAATGTACATCACCCCAAGAATATAATCAACCACTATTCCTCCTATTTAGGGCAGGTTTAAAACCAATGAATGAAAATCGCCTTTCACACATGGTGAGATGGTAAGAAATTGGAATCCCGTGGAGCATGGTTTCCGGAGTTGGATTCCAATTATGCATTTTGTCATCTCAGTTTAAAGACAGGATTTGGGGGGTGACCAATGTTGCAGAAGTCTTTAGCATACTAGAAAGGTTAGGTCTTGTGATGCTCCCAAAACAGACCCAGATGTTCAAATTGCTCTTCAGAAATGTCCACTTTCCTGATCCAAATTCTTTTAATTGTCCTCTGTTAGTTGCCAGCTGTGAGTCATGCAGTAGGACAGATCTTTTAACACAGAGGAAGTCTAGAGAAAAGTTTTTCTCTCTTTCTCATGATATTAGAAATCAGGGTCACCCAATGAAATTGACTGGCAGAAGATTCTGGGCAGATAAAAGGAAGAACTTCTTTGGAAGGGACCCAAGGTTCATCAACCCCCTGCAATGCAGGAATCTCAGCTAAAGCATCCATGACAGATGGCCATCAATCCTCTGCTTAAAAACCTCCAAGAAAAGAGAGTCCACCACCTCTTGTGGGAGCCTGTTCCACTGCTAAACAGCTTGTACTGTTCTTCCTGATGTTTAATCGGAATCTTCTATCTTGCAACTTGAAGCCATTGCCTCGAGTCCTAACCTCCAGAGCAGGAGAAAACAAACAGGCTCCCTCTTCCATGTGACAGCACTTGAAATATTTTAATATTGCTATAATATCTCCTCTCCTGTTTTCCAGGCTAAACATACCCAGCTCCTTCGACTGTTCCTCATCAGGCTTGGTTTCTAGATCCTTGATCATCTTGGTTGCCCTCCTCTGCACACATTCCAGTTTGTCAACATCCTTCTTAAATTGTACTCCCCAAAACTGGACACAGCATTCCAGGTGTAGTCTAACCAAGGCAGAATAGAGTGGTACTAATACTAATAGAGTGGTATTATTATTACTACTACTATTACTATTAATTCACTGGTTGCTATCATGATAGCAACCAGTGAATTATTCAAAGGCAGTGGTAGTACCAGAATAAAATTTCGAGGGATGGGCACAGAAGGGGCAAAGTATATTTCTAGGGGCCAAGAAAGAAAGAAAAACCCAGCATTTGTGAAGGCAAATAATCCAGAAATAGGAGGAAGTGCAGGGCAAGCTCCTTGCCCCCCCCCCTGCCCCAATCTGGCACCACAAGGTGTCTACCAGCTCTACAGTTCTATGACTCTAAAGGAAATCCCTTACTTATCAGGTAACTGGTTGCATTGCTGAACTGCTCCTACCATTGGAACATCTCTCCGAATATTTTCCTGATGATGCACTCAGGAGAGGAAGCTCAGAAGCTCAGAGACTCTACTCCCAGTTTGGATGGGGTCTCTCAAACTCCCAGGGTTCGAGTTAGTGTCAGAAACAGCAGAGCTTTTGCACCATCCCCGTTCTTTTCTGAGAAGAGTACCACAGCACAACAATGCAAATCCTTGCAAGATTGTAATAACACATTTATTTATTTATTGCTAACAAGGCTATCAACAAGATTCCTGAGAGCACGATGGCTTCTGGGGTGGCCCACAAGGTTTGGAATTGTAGAACTGCAATACTGAACATAAATTCTATCTCTGTCCCCATTGGACAGCCTGAGGTCCAGCTCCGAGGGCCTTCTGGAGGTTCCCTCATTGTGAGAAGCGAAGTTACAGGGAACCAGGCAGAGGGCCTTCTCGGCAGTGGCACCCGCCCTGTGGAACGCCCTCCCAACAGATGTCAAGGAAATAAACAACTACAGTCAAACCTCTTCTTATGTCCATGTCCACTTGCATCCATTTCGCCCAACGTTTGCGGAAAACCCGGAAGTAACCGGCGGGTTTGCCACCGGTCACACATGCGCAGAAGTGGCGATCACCATCCATACCTGCGCACAACGGCGCCTCTCCCAGCGACCAGTTTCGGCCTCTGGGGGGACTTCTGGTATGGATGATAGTCGCAGGTAGAGATTCCACTGCACCTGACTTTTAGAAGACATCTGAAGGCAACTCTGTTTTAAGGAGGTTTTTAATGTTTGATGTTTATTGTGTTTTTAATATTCTGATGGGAGCTGCCTAGAGAGGCTGGGGAAACCCAGCCATATGGGTGGAGTATTATTATTATTATTATTATTATTATTATTATTATTATTATTAATGTAGTTTGTGAAACACGAACAGCCTTCCTGTGTGGAAGAGGACCCTGTCACGATAGTGACTTTCAGGTGATATTCTTCCTGTTGAGTCCCATTGATTTCACAATATTCCAGCGCCTGCTTTGAAACTGCCTTGCACACAACGGTGCTTTGACAGAATCACGGCCAATGTCATGCCTTCGCTTGTTCATTTCCCACACTGTTCTCCCCGACTCCAGGCTATTCAGGACAGTGTACATGGACAGGATCCTGTTTGAATGTCCGGCCAACCCTGTGTGATGTCGATTTGTGTTGTGTTTTTTCTAAGGTCACCCAACGAGCTTCATGGCTTTGCAAGCATTTCAGTCCAGGTCTCGACACTGGCTCATTTTATATTTTAAGTGTGCTTGCCCGCGAGCTGCTTCCACCCACCTCATCTTTTGAAAAACCCCAAGTGCAGAAAAATCAAGTAATGCACCACTATGTGTGACTGAATCCTGAGTCATCTTGATGCACCACAGGTGGTGTCTAGAGCAAGCAAACAGGGTGGGGAGAGGTTAGCCTCAGAAGCCATGGTAGTTTTTATTCATACACATGGCCACGAGTGCCTGGGTAGCTTCAGCAGCAATATTTGGACAGCATTGGAGTTGGAAATAACAGACACAAGGAAACCCGATAGCTCCTATCACTAAGCCAGAACACTGTGTTGGTCTTATCTTTAGCAAAGGGAGTTTTTACATAGCAGAGCGAGTCTTTCATCAGATCTGCGGCTTTCACTATCCCCCCCTATCCCACACCCACCCACAACTAGATCTTCCAGGCATCCTGCCAAGCAGAATTTCATAAGATGCTATCGAGTGGCTGTTGGAAGGGAAGCATACTGATGTGTAGCTGGTCATTTTGTCAGATTTCCAATAGCTGAGTTAACTTCCAGAGCCATCCACTTTTCTTTTCTTTTTTGCAGGAAGCCCCGCCGGCACCGCGTGAGCAGATCCCGGCTGTCATTCTGACAGTCACCTGTGCGCTCTTTGAACATGCATGTAGCCATTAATTACAGCCAGGCAGCAATGCACAAACCCAAAGTGACTCCTTTATCCCATGGCTATCTAGAGCAATCCACGCACGTCATGCTGATGGCCCTGTTGTGTCATCCAAGTCAACAGCCTTTAAATGCTGAATCTCAATTTGCATGTTCAGAACGACAAACCCGATAAGGGTTCCCACTGGCCGGGCCGAGGAATGCAATTCAAGTCTTTCTGGGGAAGATGTCAGAGGAATCTGCCTGGTGTCAACTGAGTTTGACAGTTTGCAAGAGTTGGATTTTAATGACCATTCAATAGGAACATGGGAAGCTGCCTTATATTTAACCAGACCATTGGTGCATCTGTGAGGGGAGAGACTTCCAGCTGTCCATCAAGCAAGGCCTTTTCCACCTGCCTTGCCCCACCCTCCAGCCTCTGCTTCTCAATTTGTATTATATTATTTTATGTGCTATGACTTGCCTTTATTTTTATTGACTACTAGCTGGCCCGGCCACGTGTGGGTTTTTGTGTTAAATGGACCCTTTTCTGTTAAATGGACCTTCAGAGTCTCCCTTCAGAGTCCCCTCACCTGCCCTGTCCCAACCCTGACTCCCCTACTGTAAGTTTCAAAAATAAGACTCCCCTACCCACACGTGTTCCTGAAAATGTCCCCACCCCCCACTGCTTTGGCTGACTCGGGATCCTACCTCCCCCCCCCCATGGCCATGTGTTTCCCCCCTACCTTTGTTGTGCCTCATCCCTGTGAGCCCCCTCTCCCGTTGTTGTGCCTCATCCCTGTGATTCCCCAGCCTGTGAAAGGCCCATATTCTGTTTGTTTTTGCCTGTGGCCTACCACGCAATGTTGCGGCCTACTCAGTTTTCCCTGTCCCAACCCCCCCCTGCTTTGGCTGACTCAGGGTTCTTCCTTCCCCCCATGGCTATGTGTTCCCCCTCCCTTTGTTGTGCCTCATCCCTGTGACACCCCCCCCCCCCGTTGTGAAAGCCCCATATTCTGTTTGTTTTTGCCTGTGGCCAACTGGGCAATGGTGAGGCCTACTCAGTTTTCCTTGTCCCAACCCACCCCCCAGTGCTTTGACTGACTCAGGGTCCTCCCCCACCCATGGATATGTGTTTTCCCCTCCCTTTGTTGTGCCTCATCCCTGTGCCCCCCCCCCATTGTGAAAGGCCCTATTCTGTTTGTTTTATACTGTGGCCTACTGAATGGTGCGACCTACTCAGCTTTCCCTGCTTGGCAATGCTGTGGCCTATTGAAAAAGCTGGGCCTTGTTGCTGCAAAAGGACTGTTTTCAGTTGGCTGCTGTGGAATTTTGTGATGTCATCTGGCGGTGCAGCTTTGGAGGCAGCAGGGTGTGATCTGCCTTTCTATTGGATGCTGCTGGAGTCTTCAGAGCTTCTGGTGGTGACGTCTAATTTGGGCGCCACTTTTTGTGTTTAATCATTATTTTAGGTGTGAAAGGTGTGATTTTTTTGGGGGGGGGGGGGAATTATGCCAGATCCCTCCCTGATGGGCATGGAACATTGTGGCCAAATTTGTTACATTACAGTTCAGCAGTTACGGGGAAAGGCTGTGACTATCTATATAGATAGTTTAGAGATTATTGATTGTAAGTGTTAAGAGTGGATTCCTGTTTAATTTTTATATGCTGATATTTAATATTACTCTATACTATTCTAATGGATTATAGAATATTACTGTATCTGATAAAAGTTGCTTATTTTAAAGTTGTTTTATTATCACATTTTTGTATTGGATTAGATTGTTATAAGGTGTACATTCTTTCTTCGGCATTAATGCATATCGAATCCTTCTATTGTCTATGGCCAGATACTAATTATTACAAACTCATTGAAAAGGACTCTACCTTGTTTTCTCTGCTCTTGCTGCAGCCGGAGGAGGAATAGCTTTCCCTAAGCCTTGACATTGGGATAGTTATCTGAATCAGGTAGGAAGCAAGAAAAAATCTCAATCAGAGGGGGAAATTATACTTCAGCAGCACCATTGGGGAGAAACAATGGCATTCAACAGGATTATTAAAAAGTGACTATTCTCACAGTAGGGACCCTCCTCTTTCCGAGAGCCAGACTAGCTGGGATGCCCATTCATTCAATAAACAACTGTGAGAACGGCTTCTTTAAAAAGTGAATTGCATGTGCTGTTTGTCTGATCTGCAGTGGGACGCAGCAGTTGGGGGTAGCAGGCTTTGCTATAGAGCAAATGGAAGCAAGCAGCAGGGCCACAGCAGGAGAAATTTTCCACTCCGGGATCCCAATCTATTCCGCCCTTACACATGGCAATTGACTTTTAATTGCACAAATGGCATCTCACCCCGTTTGGCCCTGAAATAACGTTCAGCACAGCCACGCATCCCTCTTCTTTTATTACCAGTGCTTCAATGTATGCCCATAACGTATTGAACTCTAGGAGCCTCCGGAGTGTTATAGCCTTGGGACTATGACCAACTTAGTTCTTGGCATGGCTAGGCTCATAACAGCTAATGCAGCCACACTTCACTGGGTAAGTTTCTCCTGCAAACGAATTGGGCTGACAGCTTTTCGCCCCAAGAGGACTGTTATATTCAAACACTTTAGCTAATAAAGTACCAATGAAGCAGAACTGCATTTAAAAATGTGCACCACAAAAACAGATCTCCACCCTGTCATTTCATAGCAGCCACTGACAACAAGGAGCCTTCAGATTCTCTGCAGCTGTTTCTTTTTTAAAGAGTATAGGATAATACTAGCTAGGCACTTGGCATCAATCCTTTCTTGTCCAGCCTCAGTAAACTGGAGTGAACTGGTTCTGTGAACTGCCCTGAGACCTCCAGCATAGCTGCCAAGTACCCAGTTTTCCCCGGGAAACCCTCGTTTTTACTTACCTTTTCCTGGTGGTCCCCCGTATCAGTTCGTCTCCAATTTTTCTCCATTATTTTCTCCTGCCAGCGGCCATTTTTTTTCTTTCTAATTTGCCCTTCTATGGGCACCAAAAATGGCTTTTTTGGTGCCCATAGAAGGGCAAAATGACACCGGAAGTTACGTTGCTGCAACTTCCGGTGTCACACGGCTGCCGGTCCCGGATTCTGCAGTCTGGGACTTGGAAGGTAAGATAGGGCGGTATATAAATTCAATAAATAAACAAATAAATAAATGGGAATAATTGTTCACAAGAGGGAAAGCAGTTTTATCTTGGATCCTGAGCCAAAGAGCTATTTCACATTAATGTTCTGTGTTTCAGGCCCCTCTTCTTCATATGGACCCCATCCACACAGATTTTTAAAAGCAGTATCATATCTCTTTAAACAGTCATGGCTTAGCGCCCCCCCCCCAATTCTGGGAACTATAGTTTGCTAAGCGCTTGTTACGAGGCCTCTATTCCTTTCACAGAGCTACAGTTTCTAGAGTGGTTTAATAGTTTCTCTCGTGGAACTCTGGAAATTTTGCTCTATGGTGGGAATACGAGTCCTCTCAGAACTCTCAGCACCCTTAACAAGATGATCTGGGAATTAAACAAGCATGATTTCAGAGCACTGAGGCAGCTTTTTGCACTTAAATGAGAGAGAGAGAGAGAGAGAGAGAGAGAGAGAGAGAGAGAGAGAGAGAGAGAGAGAGAGAGAGAACAATGTGGATGGAAAAAGTGGTGGAACATAACTAGAGAGATTTCAGGAGGGGGTAATTTAGAAGGTCAATTGGAAATTTGAGTCAGAAACCAGAATTCTATTTGTTTAAAAATAGAACCAGGCAGAGGGCCTTCTTGGTAGCAGTCCTTGGCCTGTGGAACGCCCTCCCATCAGACTATTTCCTTAATGTCTGAATTTTAGAAGACATCTGAAAGCAGCCCTGTTTAGGGAAGTTTCTAATGACCGATGTTTTAGGTAAAGGGACCCCTGACCATTAGGTCCAGTCATGACCGACTCTGGGGTTGGGCGCTCATCTCGCATTATTGGCCAAGGGAGCCACCATATAGCTTCCAGGTCATGTGGCCAGCATGACAAAGCCGCTTCTGGCAAACCAGAGCAGCACATGGAAACGCCGTTTACCTTCCCGCTGTAGCGGTTCCTATTTATCTACTTGCATTTTGACGTGCTTTTGAACTGCTAGGTTGGCAGGAGCTGGGACCAAGCAACAGGAGCTCACCCCGTCACAGGGATTCGAACCGCCGACCTTCTGATCAGCAAGCCCTAGGCTCAGTGGTTTAATCACAGCGCGACCTGGGTCCGATGTTTAAATGTATTTTAAATCTTTTGTTGGAAGCTGCCCAGAGTGGCTGGGGTATGTATGTATAAATAAATAAATAAATAAATAAATAAATAAATAAATAAATAAGAAGCACAGTGATGAAAAACAACACCTATCAGTCTTACCCTGAGGGATACGAACAGTTGGATTCTGAGGGCTCTGCAAATTCATAACACTTTTTCCAAAAAAATGATCGATCTGTGCCCTTTTTATGAGACAGCAATCGCTGCCCGTTCAGATTTCACAACTGGACAGCTATCTTCCTCTCCTATTTTGGCACAGCAGAGTGTGCTACCTTAGCTGTAAGAACTTCTTGAAGAACAGAATAATCAAGGGTGTGCTCTGTGACATGCTCTTGCCTAGCCAGAAATTGCTACCTGCCCAGACCTTGCAGACCTGCCTCTCCAGTCCAAAAGAGAAAATATGTGGAAATGTGGAAAACTAGAGTTAAGAGTGGAGAAAGTGAGAGAAATCAAAAGTGACAGATTTATAGAATCAAAGAGTAGATGAGTTGGAAGGGGACGCAAAGGTCATCTAGCCCAGTCCCCTGCAATGCAGGAATCTCAGCTAAAGCCTCTGTGACAGATGGCCATCCAGCCTCTGCTTAAAAATTTCCAAGGAAGGAGAGTCCACAACCTCCCAAGGGAGACTCTTCCACTGTTGAACAGCTCTTACTGTCAGAAAGCTCTTCCTGATGTTTAGTCGGAATCTCTCTTTTTCTTTTTTTTTGTACACTGGTTCGAGTCCTACCCTCCAGAGCAGGAGAAGGATGACCCATAGGGGGGCGTTCCAACTCTACAATGATTTTATGATTCTATACCATTGAATGTTGACTAGTCTTGTGGGGTTTCTAATATTTAAGAGGGGAAAATGTTTAAGGGAATGATAAGTGCCCTGACACTAAAAAGCCAATTCCAGTTCACAGAAATTACCTGTCTGACTGCTATTATTTCATTCTTGATTTTCAGAGCCAAAACATTTTGCTTTAAAAAATGTGAGAGTTTAATAGCCAGAGTAAAGCATCTGCATTGCCCCTGTGTTTTCCAATTTGATCATGCGGTTTGAAGATTGCAACTTGCATCAAAGTGCCATTACGAACGCCCAAATCCAGGTGCTGTTCTGTCTGTGTCTGTTTACACAGGTGGGGAAAAGGGGGTGTGTGCAGAAGAAGACATTAGGAAGAACCTTGCAAATAAATCTGGGCTGGGAAAGAGAGAGATGTAAATGAGGCTTATAAAATTATGACACATTCCAACTGGAAATAAAAGGCCTTTTTATGCTCTCTGTGTGACATTTTTGTGACGTGGATGCCTGAAATATGGATCGGACAGGTACTAATGGTTCAACGCAGTCTTTAAAAGAGTAAAATATGACTTTGAAGGGTAAATAGGAAATGCCTTGAGCATAAATACGAGCACTTTTATTCTTTCATCCAAAGAATTTGATAGGTTGGGGTCTGAATAAGTCAGAGTAAACCTATGAAGATTAATGGACTCGAGTCATGACAAGGGTAGCCAACAGGATGTGCCCCAGATCATGATGGATTACAAATCCCATCATCCTCAACCATTGGCCACGCTGGCAGGGGCAGATGGGAGTTCATTTATTTATTCAATTTATACCCCCCCCCCACATTCCTCCCAAAGGAGCCCAGGGTGGAAAACAACGAGTAATGAAACAATAACACACTTTAAAACATATTGTGGCACGACACGGTGCAAGAATTCAGGGGTTCCAGGCGCTAACCCAGAGTTTGTGTTTCTTTTTAAAAAAATAAAGCACAGAGGAGCCTCTGGTATCTTTAGGATACAGTGGTACCTCGGTTTACAAACACAATTGGTTCCAGAAGTCTGTACTTAACCTGAAGCATACTTAACCTGAAGCCAACTTTCCCATTGAAAGTAGATTAATCCGTTCCAGACGGTCCGTGGAGTACTTAAACTGAAGCATACTTAACCTGAAGCGAATTTTCCCATTGAAAGTAATGGAAAGTGGATTAATCTGTTCCAGATGGGTCTGCGGAGTACTCAACCTGAAACGTACTTTACCTGAGGTATGAGTGTAATTGGTTCCGGAGTGTAATTGGTTCCGGAAGTCCGTACTTAACCTGAAGTGAACTTTCCCACTGAAAGTAATGGAAAGTGGATTAATCCATTCCAGACAGGTCCGCGGAGTACTTAAACTGAAAATACTCAAACTGAGGCGTACTTAAACCGAAGTATGGCTGTATATGGTTTATTTACACGTCTCTACAACCAGAGCCCACAACTGAGGAGTTCATAGCACGTCAGGTTTCGGAGAATTCTATCCCTCCTCCGGTTGGCAGCAAAAAGCAGAGAAAAACAAGGAAGAGTTCTTACTACAGTCATGCCTCGGAAGTCGAACGGAATCCGTTTCAGAAGTCTGTTCGACTTCCAAGATGTTCGGAAACCAAGGTGCGGCTTCCGATTGGCTGCAGGAAGCTCCTGCAGCCAATCAGAAGGCATGGAAGCTGCATCAGACGTTCAGGTTCTAAAGAACATTCACAAACAGGAGCGCTCACTTCCGGTTTTGCCGCGTTCCAGCGCCAAAACATTCAACTCACAAGGCGTTCGACTTCCGAGGTATAACTGTACTGCTTTCCCAGGGCCGGCCCTGCATGCAAGCTGGGTGGCGCAGGGCACCACGGCGTCGGCCCACCAGGAGGGCGCCTTGAGCTGCGCCCGCTGGCCCGCTGGCCCGCTGGCCCGCCGGTCCGCCGCACAGCTACACCTGTGGCAGCCGCACTGCGCCCACCCGCCCACCACGCAGGGAAACAGGGCGAGAGGGCGCCGGAGAGATCGCGCTGTGCCTGCCCGCCTGCCCGCTGCGCTGGGAAACGGGGTGGGAGGGCGCCGGAAAGATCGCGCTGTGCCTGCCTGCCCGCCCGCCACGCGGCAGTGCCTGTAACAGCCGCACTGCACCCACCCGCCCACCGTGCTGGGAAACGGGGCGGGAGGGCGCCGGAGAGATCCGGCGCACCACGGCGCCAGGGGCGCTTAAGATGGCCCTGTGCTTTCCTGTTCTTTGGAAGCTTCAGGAGGGCGAGGGATCTCCATCATTCCTCCAGAATCTCGTCCCCTTCAGTCCAGTCCCTGACATAGCACCAAACCCCCAAGAGGGTCTTGTTTCTCCCACAGCCGCAGCCTTCGATTCAAGCCAAAATCAGGCATGGCTCTCTCTCTTGCTGCCTTTTCCAGCCTGCAACACCCCTTTCCCCTGTAGTTTCATTACAGCCAACTCTCAACTCTGACTTTGTCCTTAGAACTATCTAAGAGCTGCAGGAGGGACCCCACCCATTTGCTGTCTGGCCCAGAAACCCCCTCTCTTCTTATTGTTGCTGCTGGAATCGAATGTGATGCTTTCTGTGAATAAGCACCATTTTTATGCTTAATTTAAAGTCTGTTGCTTGCTTCTTTTATTAAAAGGGAAAGGGGGGAATCCAGTCTGATCCCACAACCTGGATAAGTAAAATAGAGGCTACATAGCCTACTCTCCAAGTTTCCACTTTAATGCTGCAAGGCATGGTTGTTTGAAACTCAACTAAGGGCATTAAGTCTGAACGCTAAACTGATTACTTTGAACGTTCTGCTAACACACGTGAATAACAGGGAAATCCATCACACAAGAACCATGCATCTTACCTGGAGCTCCTTGGATAAAAAGTGGCATGTAACAACAGCAGCAACAGCAACAACAACAACAACTGCAATCCTTAAAACACTTAGGATGGACAAAGTCTGGGACTTTTTTTTGAGTGAGCATGCATACGATTACACTGTTAAATTCAAAACAGATTCAGAGCACCACAAAAAAGATGTGAGTTTTGTTTTGTTTTAACATTCACACACACACACACACACACACACACACACACACAAATGATGATGATGATGCTTGATTCATCTGAGCATTATGAGCCAGGAAATCTTTTTACTCTGTACAAAGGAATTGTGTATCTCTATATTATATAAATTTGAGTTTCCTATATCATCTGGCAATGAACAGAGGAAAACACATCCAGTCCCTTAGCGGGTAATGTGATTCCTCACCAGCCCAAAAAAGGGGAGATGAATTTCACCTTGTTCTCATATCTAGAAGCTTTTGATGTGCAATGCATTAAGAGGGAAAGGAGAGGAAAAATCCATGGTTACCTCGTGTTGCAGTATATTAAGAACTGCAAACCTCAGTCTAAAATTACAGATATGAAAAATATGCTAGAGAAAGACAGAGATGGGGAGAGAGGGGAGAGAGAGAGAGAGAGGAGGCATGGCTAAGTACAGGGGAGAAAGGCATTGTTATAATCAAACATTTATGGAATATTAGCAGGTACAGCCTGACTGGGCAAAGTCCAGCATGTGACCCTGAAGTCAGTAATTTAATAAATTGAAAATGATGGGAAGATAAATCAGATCCTTGAAGGGCACAGCAAAAGAAGAAGCATTTGGAGAAAACCTGCAGGTCTGCGGCAAAATGCTTGAAAAGGGCAAGAAAGAAGAAAAATAATTGACCAAAAGGGAAGAAAAAGCAGGCTGGTATTGAACTTTCTGTGTGATAGCAGTTATGATTGAATCTCACTACAACATGTTTCAGCCAGTCATCATCAAAATGACACACAGGGTGTTCTTGGTTTTTGTTGGCTTCTTGGTTTTGGGTGACAGAATGGCTGGCATGCCTGCTTCACTAAATATGCAGTATGCATTATAATATGCACACACACACACACACACACCTCTACAGTAAAACTTCAAACACCAAATGACTTCACAGGTCTGTTGGCCTTAAAATGATCTTCAGGAGACCTGAAAGTTATGAAAGTAGCAAATCATAGAATTGTAGAGTTTAAAGGGACCACATGGGTCATCTAGTCCAGGGGTCAGCAAACTTTTTCAGCAGGGGGCCGGTCCACTGTCCCTCAGACCTTGTGGGGGGCCGTACTATATTTTGAAAAATATATATGAATGAATTCCTATGCCCCACAAATAACCCAGAGATGCATTTTAAATAAAAGCACACATTCTACTCATGTAAAAACACCAGGCAGGCCCCACAAATAACCCAGAGATGCATTTTAAATAAAAGAACACATTCTACTCATGTAAAAACATGCTATTTCCGGACCGTCCGCGGGCCGGATTTAGAAGACGATTGGGCCGCATCTGGCCCACGGGCCATAGTTTGGGGTCACTGATGTAGTCCAACCCCCTGCAATGGGGAGAATATATGGCCCAACATGGGGCCAGGACCCTGAGATTAAAAGTCTCATGCTCTACCAACTAAGCCAGGCACCCCCAAACTTCGGCCCTCCAGGTGTTTTGGACTGCAATTCCCATCTTCCCCAACCACTGGTCCTCTTAGCTAGGGATCATGGGAATTGTAGGCCAAAACATCTGGAGGGCCACAGTTTGGGGGTGCCTGAACTAAGCTATCCTGGCAAGGATGCCAACAGATTCTCAGCGCATGGAACCAGTGACACTTAATGCCTGATGCAACTGCTAGTTGGGGCTCTGTAACATGAGGAATAGCTAACAGTGCTCCTCTGAGTTATCTATGCTTCCCTATAAATGCAAATTTCAGTGAATTTGTCCCCTCATCCCTGCTACCAAGTGACTGAGATCAGTGGACTTGCTGATTTTGTTTTTAAGAGAAACTATGCTTTGTACCCCCCTTAAAATACAACAACAACCTTTCTTTCTTGCAAGACCCACTTTGCGGTGCTTACAAGAAAGTCAAGCTGGGGACACCCTGGGATGTTCAGAACATACACAGAGTGCTGAGCATTGGTGAGATGATTTGTTGAATGTAGGAAAAGACATTCACAACCACCTGAAATGCAAGACAAGGGCATCAAAAACCCTGCAACCCACTCAGGAGAATTTATTTGAAACTTTCCCTTCTTTTTGATTCTTTCAGACTGCAGATTCATTTTACTGCCAGGACATGGTGTAAAGAAATGCATGGGAGAAATGTTGTGTTCTGTAGATGCCTCCAGTGCGATTCCAAAATCCATTCTGGATTCCTCTATTTTTAAAGAAAGTTTTTATTTATACTTTTCAAGTTTATACATTTCATTAGTTTTACAATCAATTTAACATTTCAAAACTTGACTTCCTTCCCCCTCTTTCTGTGGTTCCTTAAATTTATTTATTTTTTATCTTCTGCATATCCAAATTCATTTAATTTGCTCATTTAATTAACTACTTTAAACATATACTCTTGTGAAACTGCATGTTATTACAATAATCCTACTAATGCTTTTATCTGTTCGCAATTTATCTGTAAATATTCAACAAACCATTTCCATTCTTTTATAAAAAGTTTGTTAT
This sequence comes from Zootoca vivipara, assembly GCF_963506605.1. Lineage (NCBI taxonomy): Eukaryota > Metazoa > Chordata > Lepidosauria > Squamata > Lacertidae > Zootoca > Zootoca vivipara. The sequence goes on from NC_083278.1 coordinate 110,235,641, forward strand.
CCTGATTTCTTATTCTTCCAGTAAGTTTCGCCATTTCTGCATATTCCAAAAGTTTTTTGTATCCATTCTTCCTTTACTAGGACTTCTGATTCTTTCCACTTTTGGGAGAAAATATTCTGGATTTCTCAATCCACCTTGGAATTCAAGCAGACAAAATGGATTGATTCCTGGCTCAGTTCAATTCTAACTTAATGTAATGACCAACATTTAAGTCAAAGAAATCTGGTATAAAAATAACTGAACGATGGGGGTATTAATTAGTAACATACTCACTGTAGTTTGTATCTCTATGTATGTAATTGAAATTGGGACCAGCCTTGTGGATAATCTACTAAACATTAACGTAGCTAAATTGCGCAGCAACGTAGCACTCTCTCAGTGTGGAGTACACACCCTCTGATGTCTTGCAAAAATAGTTTGAGGAAATGGAACAATTGGATTAGCAGATGCCTGGGCTGTTCTAATGCTTTTAACAATCATCAGAATCACATGGCCAATTATGATTAATCAGTTCACGAGCTAACATAAAAAGCCGGTTCATGAATGAAATTATCACAGTACTAATTAATTTTCTTTAAGCCTCGTTCAGCAACCCGAGTATCAAAAGTTGACATCTCTTGTTCATCAAGTTCAGCCAGGCTTCGTTACAAAGGCAGTGATATCTCAGACTGTGGCATTCTTGCCTCCCACCTCATGATAGTTAAAGTTCAAATTTGTCCTTTGAGATATATACAGTGATACCTCGACTTATGAACGACTCGACAACCGAATTTTTCGACTTATGAATGGGGCAAATGGCCGCACGCTTACAAATTTCTCGACATCCGAACGGAAACCGCGGTTTTTTGATGGGGTTGCTTCGACTAACGAATTTTTCCATTTGCAATGCATTCCTATGGGAAATCAAGTTTCCAATGGCGCTTTTAGACTTACAAATTTTTCGACCTACGAAGGCACCACTGTGTGTATATATATATATATATATAGAGAGAGAGAGAGAGAGAGAGGGAGAGAGAGATGATTTTTATTGGTTTTACATGTAATCATATTATGTAACATCATACTCTCTTGTTTTATCTCTTTGGCTCAACTGAGCCTAATGACTTCCCTCTCTCCCGTCTGATGGTTTACAAAGTTAAACTTTACATCTTTACATTTTGCTTCGTTTCCTATCCTTGTTACATCATTACCTAAAATATTACATTTTACATTACATTCCAGCAGGGAAAACTGAGTAGGCCTCACCTTTGCCCAGTAGGCCACAGGAAAAAACAAACAGAACATGGGTTTTTCACAACCGGGGGGGGGGGGGACAGGGATGAGGCACAACAAAGAGAGGAGGAAAACACATGGCCATGGGGGGGGGGAAGAACCCTAAGTCAGCCAAAGCAGTGGGGGGTCGGTTGGGACAGGGAAAACTGAGTAGGTTGCAACATTGCCCAGTAGCCCACAGGCAAAAACAAACAGAATATGGGTCTTTCACAGGGTGGGGGAATCACAGGGATGAGGCACACCAACGGGAGAGGGGGCTCACAGGGATGAGACACAACAATGGGAGGGGGAACACATAGCCATTGGGGGGAGGTAGGACCCTGAGTCAGCCAAAGCAGTGGGGGGTGGGGACATTTTCAGGAACATGCGTGGGTGGGGGAGTCTTATTTTTGAAACTTACAGTAGGGGAGTCAGGGTTGGGACAGGGCAGGTGAGGCGACTCTGAAGGGAGACTCTGAAGGTCAATTTAACAGAAAATGGTCCATTTAACACAAAACCCAACAGCAACGTGTGGCTGGGCCAGCTAGTATAATATAAATTTGTTCCAGTCCTTTTGGAATGCTTGGTCTCGCTGGTACCGGATTCTTCCCATCAGTTTCGCCAGTTCTGCGAAGTCCATCAGCTTCATCTTCCACTCTTCTTTTGTTGGCAGCTCCTGTTGTTTCCATCTTTCAGCTAACAAAATTCTTGCCTCAGTTGTTGCATATAAGAACAATTTTTTTTATCTTATCTCAGTGGGTATCTCTCTACCCACTATACCCAATCCAGAATTGGCCTCCACAGTCACTTACGGACTCATTGTTAAAATCTTTCTCGGCTACGAGTGATCACCAAAGAAAGAACCCACTATACCCACTAAAAAAAGCTTCTGGTTTTTAACAAAAGTGTTTTTAAACATTTTCTTTAACTTATTATATATCATTTCCCAGAAAGCTTTTACCTCTTTACATGTCCACCACATATGGTAAAAAAGTACCTTCCTTTTCCTTATATTTCCAACATTCCTTTTTTGTTCTATACGTTTTGGCCAAGTTAACTGGTGTTAAATTGTTTTGGCCAAGTTCATTTCGTTTCGTTTAGTTGTTTAGTCGTGTCCGACTCTTCGTGACCCCACGGACCATAGCACGCCAGGCACTCCTGTCTTGCACTGCCTCCCGCAGTTTGGTCAAACTCATGTTCGTAGCTTCGAGAACACTGTCCAACCATCTTGTCCTCTGTCGTCCCCTTCTCCTAGTGCCCTCAATCTTTCCCAACATCAGGGTCTTTTCCAAGGATTCTTCTCTTCTCATGAGGTGGCCAAAGTATTGGAGCCTCAGCTTCATGATCTGTCCTTCCAGGGAGCACTCAGGGCTGATTTCCTTAAGAATGGATAGGTTTGATCTTCTTGCAGTCCATGGGACTCTCAAGAGTCTCCTCCAGCACCATAATTCAAAAGCATCCATTCTTCGGCGATCAGCCTTCATTATGGTCCAGCTCTCACTTCCATACATCACTACTGGGAAAACCATGGCTTGAACTATACGAACCTTTGTCGGCAAGGTGATGTCTCTGCTTTTTAAGATGCTGTCTAGGTTTGTCATTGCTTTTCTCCCAAGAAGCAGGCGTCTTTTAATTTCGTGACTGCTGTCACCATCTGCAGTGATCAAGGAGCCCAAGAAAGTAAAATCTCTCACTGCCTCCATTTCTTCCCCTTCTATTTGCCAAGTTAACTGGTGTTAAATACCACCTATATATCATTTTCATAACATTTTCTTTAAGCGTACCACATGTAATATTAATAAAAATTTCCTTTGATTCAGTCGAACATTCAGCTTCTAATTTTCTTCCCAACATGACTCTTTTGCTATCACCACCCCAGCGGCTTTGCAGCAGCCTCCACACTATTGCTCAGCAGGCTGAAGGGCATCTGGGCAGCTGTTCCCTCTACGTCACCTTCTTCCTGCCCCGTTTAGGGACATCAGTAATTTTAACTGGTTTCCTCTCCTTTCTGCTATTCAATTTCACAGTGATTAAAACCAGCAGACATCCAAGAGACTGCTCCACCAGGAAGCCAAGTTCTTATTAGTTAAGCCAAGCTGATTCTCCAGTACATAGTCATTATTCGGGAAACCAACAATTAAGGATGCAATGAGCATCTTTCAGTTTTTGAGTCCCAAAGCAAAAGAAGCATGTTCACATCTATAGATCAGTGCGACAAAGAAATAGTAACCATACATCGGGTGAAAGGAACTGGGGGCATTATTATACAAAACCTTGTGCAATTTCACAGATTTGCAGGTGAATGAACAATAGCCCACCCAGTAGCAAAGCTGGGGAGGACTTGAGGAGGGGAGTTTATGAGATAATAAGTCACACAGCACTTCCATGAGGAACAATAGCAAGCAGTGGCAAACAACAGACAATGTTCACTTCTGCTGGCTGCGAACTGCGAAGGGAACTAGCCACATGAAAAACTCCACCCTCGAGAAAAGGACAAATCTGCTTCTGTAAATCAATGCCACAAATTTACAACATCACTTTCCGGCAAGGCAGAAACTTCTACAAAACAATCAGGAATGTTTTGCACATTCCTGGTCACTGTACTGAGGCATGAGAAAAACCCTGTAAACTGCTTGAGGCCGAGTAGCCCTGAAACTAAGGCATATTCACTGACAAATGGGGAAGAAGCGTGAAAATATTGGCAGCTATCTGTTGTATCTGTTGGCCACCTCATGAGAAGAGAAGACTCCCTGGAAAAGACCCTGATGTTGGGAAAGATGGAGGGCTCAAGGAGAAGGGGACGACAGAGGATGAGATGGCTGGACAGTGTTCTCGAAGCTACGAACATGAGTTTGACCAAACTGTGGGAGGCAGTGGAGGACAGGAGTGCCTGGCATGCGCTGGTCCATGGGGTCACAAAGAGTCGGACACGACTAAACAACAACAACATCTGTTGTATTGCAAAGCCTTTCTCAGAGGTTGGAGAAGACTCATATATTCCTAGGCTGGCAACACATCACTATTTTTTCTAAGAGCAAGCTGTTTGTTCTAAGAGCAAGTGTTCGTTAGGAATGGAAAGGTATCAGTTTCTCAAGTTTTCAGTATTAAACGCAATTCTCTGCATTGTTCCTAATATAATGAGGTTTTGCATGTTATTTTCATGAATATATTAGTTGTTTTAACACACTTTCCCCTAGTATATGCATTTCTTGGTGAACATTGTATGGTTGGAGAACTTCATTGCAAAATTCAGATAAGTGCACTTCTTGAAAGATTGCTGTGCTTGGTTCTCATATTGTTTCAGAAAGTGTGAATTTGAGAGATCTGCCCTTTAAATGCAAAGTGAATCAAATGTCTCCTCCATGCCTAGCTGCCAATAGGGTTGTAGCCAAAACAATGCCATTGAAAAGCATAGAGAAGCTGCTAAAATGTGGGCTGGATGAGGTAACTGTTATGTGGATATGTAGCTGGTTGACGGAGCGGACCCGAAGACTTCTCAAACATGGTTCCTCCTCATTCTGGAAAAAAAGTGAGGAAGATTAGGGACTCTCCCCCCTTGGAGGTTTTCAAGCAGAGGTCGGATGGGCATCTATCATAGATGCTTTAGCTGAGATTCCTGCATTGCAGGGGGTCGTACTAAATGACCCTTGGGGGTCCCTTCCAACCCTACAATTCTACAGTTTAGTCGTTTAGTCGTGTCCGACTCTTCGTGACCCCATGGACCATAGCACGCCAGGCACTCCTGTCTTCCACTGCTGTCTATTTTCAATGATTAGCATGTTTGTAACCCTGAGGTTTACAGAAGGGTCTTATTTTAAGCTAAAGGGGGGAACCCACCCCAAAACAGCTCACTGAGGGCTCTGCATGCTGAGAACCCATGAAATATTCACTGCCAATTAGAAAGAGGGGGGAAAGGGAGGGGTATGGGATGGCCTGTGCTCCAGACAACTCAAAATATCCTGCAGAAAAGCATGGATTGATTGGAAGGATCCCTGAAGAGGAGCAGTCTTGCAAAGAGGTGAGATATGACGGCAACATTTTGCTGCAGCTCCGACTAAGCAAGCACCAAGATTTAATGTACAACATTTTTACTTAGTTAAGATAACCATGTGGATTTCACTGGGAGTTAATATTATTATGATGGCATGGATTTGGGGTTATTGCTCAGCATGCTGCCTGATCAGGAGAGGCCACAGACATCAAAGAGTGGGAGTAAAAGGTTCTCCTTTTCAGAGCCATCTGTGTATAGCATAAATATGGATTTTTTTACCTCTTTCTGTGCCCTGAAGCCATAACTAACAGAAGGGGCCAAAAGGTTACATACCAGAAGGGAGGGCGGTTGGAACTTCTTCAACATAAATCCAGTGGGAGTAATTCTGTAAAACAAACCTATACCCACAAAACACACTAAAGTTTACATTCCTTTAGGATTAGAAATGCCCTTGTATATTAGACAGACACAATTTATCAGCTGAACATTATATATCCACCTACAACTGCAATCATAATGTAAACTCAAAAAAACCCCAATTACAGGCATTGGGAAGAAACTCTGCAGTGTCCTGAGGATGAGGCAAGAAAATGGAAGCCTCTTTTGCAGGAGAAAACTTTGGAAAACTTGAAGATAGATTTTGGCATAGCACAAGTGGAAGCAATTGGCCTTAGGTCCAAGATGAGAAAGGAAGCGTGCAACTACTTAATCACAGTGTTCCATGCTCAGTGTTTACAAGCCTCTGTAGAAGTAGAACCTCTCTCTTCCAATCCAAAGAACTCATTAGCTTATTCAGTCTAGAATATCATTCCAGAAGAATGAGCTGAACAGCCTTTGATGCCAAGCCATGTGGGAATTGGTGCACAGACGTGCTGTAGCAATCCTGGAAAAATAAAAGAGCAACAATGGCTTCTCCTTCAGTGGCTTTTGGATAATAAGCCCATTTATTTTTGTTTTCGTCCTTCTCAACTGACTATGTAATAGCTGACCTGGAACCCATTTTTCTCCTCTTTGGGGATTTCAGCATGTGTAGATCCAGAATTGGCCTCCACAGTCACTTACAGACTCATTGTTAAAACCGTGTTTATGGAAGACAATCTTACTCGGCTACGAGTGATCACCAAAGAAGAAGACCTTTCACCCATCAGTTACATTTGTATGGGGCTAAGTAAATAAGACTTGGCATCTTCACTCCTGCATTACTGCAAAAAATTACTGGGCACTCATACAAGCATCTGCCCCTTCCTTCCAAGGTACTGGGAAAGAGGCTATAAAATATCCAGACTTCTTTGGATTAACACTCAGTCCATCTGTGGTCAGCGGGCATCAGGCATGCCAAGTGGAATGGACTTAGGGGTCTTAAGTCCCCCCCCCCCAAAAAAATTCAAGGAGCGGGCTGGTCTACCCCAAAATCCTGTGGCCCCTCTCCATCTCCTCCTCCCTACCCAATGTCGCACGGGCAAGAGGAGGAATTGTGCAGAGCATGGCAGGCCAGTCTGCCTCCTCCTCCATGTCCGCTCCCCATTCCCCACCTGGCGCATGAACGCTGGCATCACGGCAGTGGAATGCCCACATGTTCCGGCCGGGCGCATGGGCACTCTCATGCTGGGTAACATTGTTGGGATTCCATTCCACCTTTTGTTGCAGACATGGGATTGTTGCGTGTCACATGTCCGTTTATAATCCAGCACAGATTGCTGGCGTAAGTGGAACTTCTGCTCTGTATAGCTGTTGTTGTTTTTTAGTCTCTCTCCCCGACAAGATGGGAAGGAGAGATCATATGTTTCTTTGTCCTGATTGATGTTTAACAAATGCCTAGCTTAGTACAGTGGTACCTCGGATTACAAACGCTTCAGGTTACAAACTCCGCTAACCCAGAAATAGTACCTCAGGTTAAGAACTTTGCTTCAGGATGAGAACAGAAATCGTGCGCCGGTGGCGCAGCGGCGGCAGCAGGAGGAGGCCCTATTAGCTAAAGTGGTGCTTCAGGTTAAGAACAGTTTCAGGTTAAGAATGGACTTCCGGAACGAATTAAGTTCTTAACCAGAGGTACCACTGTATGTATCTACAGCCTCAAGCCTCTTCTGTTGCATATACATTGCTGAGTAAAGTGTGCTCAAGTCTGCAAGCTTGAGTCGCTGATGTACATCAGAGCAGGTTGATGAATCTTCGCAGTGGCAAGGCTGGGGGGGGGCGTTCCAGCTGGGGCCGAGCCAGCTGGCCTATCAACCCCCAGATGCCAACAAACATGACACGTCACGTGATGCGCTTTCACAATGTGAGGGGGAAGTCGGCATCTGAAGAGTCCTACTGGATCAGGCCAAAGACCCATCTAGTCCGACATCCTGTTCTCACAGTGGCCAACCAGATCCATCTGGGAAGCCCAAGAGCAGGACAGGAGTGTAATTTGTGATACTCATTCAACGGAGCCTGAGTACACATTACCAGCTTAAAACACAACAAGGCTGCTCTTTCAGTGGAGACCTGAAGGAGCGTCTCCACCCCCATCATTCTGCCCAGACCCTGAGGTCCAGCTCCGAGGGCCTTCTGGCTGTTCCCTTGTTGCGAGAAGCCAAGTTACAGGGAACCAGGCAGAGGGCCTTCTCGGTAGTGGCACCCGCCCTGTGGAACGCCCTCACACCAGATGTCAAAGAGAAAAACAACTACCAGATTTTTAGAAGACATCTGAAGGCAGCCCTGTTTAGGGAGGCTTTTAATGTTTAATAGATGATTGTATTTTACTTTTCTGTTGGAAGCCCCCCAGACTGGCTGGGGAAACCCAGCCAGATGGGCGGGGTATAAATAATAAATTGTTGTTGTTGTTGTTGTTGTTGTTGTTGTTGTTGTTGTTGTTGTTGTTAGTGGTGGTGTTATTCTCAATTCAGATCAGAGCTGGCTTGAGGATAAAACACATCATAGAATTGTAGCGTTGGAAGGGACCCCATGAATCATCTGGTCTAACCCCTGCAATGTAGGAATCTCAGCTAAAGCATCCATGGCAGATGGCCACCCAACCTCTGCTTTAAAATCTGCAAGGAAGGGGAGTCCACAACCTCCCGAGGGAGACCGTTCCACTGCTGAACAGCTCTTACTGTCAGAAAGATCTTCCTCATGTTTAGTCAGAATCTCATTTCTTGTAACTGGAATCCATTGGTTCGATTCCTAGCTTCCAGAGCAGGAGAAAACAACCATACTCCCTCTTCCATGTGGCAGCCCTTGAGATGTTTGAAGATGGCTATCATAACTCCTTTCCAACTCCTCTTTCCCAGGCTAAAAAAAAACCAGCTCCTTCAACCGTTCTTCATCAGGCTTGGTTTCAAAATGCATTATATCCTTAGAAATTGCAGGATAGATACTGGTTAGATATGGATTGTGACTAGTTGTGTGTACAACACTTCCCAAAACCAGCAGTGCGGGTGCTCTGAATGCAGAGTAAATGGGAGCCTGCACACAGTTTGATATTCAGACGCATACCACATGTGGCATTGGAGATAGAACATACCCACTGAGGCTCGGAGCCATTGACTTATGAGCCAAGGTTTATTGTGTGATGAACCAAACTGAAGGCAGAACAGTTCTCTTTGGCTTTTTTTTTTTTTTACAAATGGTGAATGCCAAGCCGGAGAGGTGGACCACTTTGCTCAGCCAAAAGTAAATAAATAAGCAAGACTTGCTCCAAATAGCAAGCATTCTGTCTCCTACACACCACAGATGTCCATTGTGCTTCATCTATTGATCCCACCTGAAACAAATTAGATGCATCTGTTTTCCACCCCTAAACCTGCAGTGAAAAGAGAAGAGAACGAATGTAACTGAATTGAAGTGCATGAGAAAAATGGTGTGTTTCTGCTACGCCTGCCAAGGCCGACTTCTAAAGTGTGTAATTTTCCTCATCAATTAGAAAACAGAAACAGAGAGAGAGAGAGAGAGAGAGAGAGATGTGAAATGGGTCAGATACAGGAGGTGTTCTTCCTTCTGGCTCAGAAGCTAGAAATTTGTTTGGTGTAGCTGGTTCAGTTGCTGCTTTGTCACAAATTGGGGGATCTTGAAGGAAGGTTGTAGTTATCTACTGCCTGGCAAACAGTTCAAGCTACATAAGCAACTTAAAGACCAACTAAGTTTTTATTTTGGTATGAGCTTTCGTGTGCATGCACACTTCTTCAGATACAGTACTAAAGCTACATAAGGTTAGACATTAAACCCTTCTGCAGTAAGTGATGGACTAGTTGGCAGGTGACTATGGGCAAATACAGCCTTTAGGCAACCAGCTGTGTACTATAAATGGTCTTCCAAGAAAAAACAACCAGCTGTGTACTATAAATGGTCTTCCAAGAAAAAAAAACAAGCAAGGTGCCTGATTGAGTGAAAAAGTATTTCCTTTCATCTGTCCTGAATCATCCAAGAGTTCTAGTGATATGAGAGAGGGAGAAGAACTTTTCTCTTTAGAAATACTGTAAGGGTTGTGTCATAGGTGACTGAACTTTAGGGTTCTCGTTTACTCTAGGGTAGGACTCAAAGCAGTGAAGAAGTTGAATTGCAGGAATGGGGATTTTGGCTAAACTTTATGAAGGACTTCCTGACAGTACAAGCTGGCTGACAATGGAGTAGAGTGTCAAAGACTCCAATCCTAGGGTGGACTTATAAATAAGTCAGAAATTATATTGTTATAACAAAAGAAAGAAATCCCTATGGAAAACCACGTTTTAAAATTTCCTGCTCTCTGGCACCATCTGGTGTTCCATGTTTATAGTGCATTCAAATTGCTGTTTCTTTTTTTAAAAAAAAACTTTATTGTAAATTGCAGTCAATACAGTTAAAAATAAACTATACAGTCATAAATTTGTACAGTTGTCTTTTTTGTTTCCCGCATAGTTCATCCCTCATATATGCCCCCCACCCCTCCCCTCCCCATGACTTCACAGCCGTGTCTAAACTTATCCCATTCTTCCCTTTTGCTATTCTGCACATCTTAATTCTTATATTTCCAATAGATTCTTAAATACCTGATATTTCCTATTTTCCCTTATTTCATCATTACAATACATGCATTCCCAATGCTATTTTTACAAAATAAAGCCTTTTATATATTGGAGATGAGACTTGGTTTCTCTATTTTACTTTGTAAATAATTTATAAATGTCTTCCAATTATTTTGCGAATCCTCATTTTTTATATTATTGATTTCGTCATATTTTTTTTGCCAGGATATAATAATTGAAGAGTTTTTCTTGCCAATCTTCTTCCACAAATTGCTGTTTCTTTACTAATGTAGCTGAATTACTATATACCATGGGTAGGCAAACTAAGGCCCGGGGGCCGGATCTGGCCCAATCGCCTTCTAAATCTGGTCCGCAGACAGTCCGGGAATTAGCGTGTTTTTGCATGAGTAGAATGTCTGCTTTTATTTAAAATGCATCTCTGTGTTATTTGTGGGGCATAGGAATTTGTTCTTTTTTTAAGATGATAGATAGATAGATGATAGATAGATAGATAGATAGTCTGGCCCCCCACAAGGTCTGAGGGACAGTGGATGGGCCCCCTGCTGAAAAAGTTTGCTGACCCCTGCTATATACAGTTACCTCAGAATAAGTCCCATTGAATTCATTGGGGCAATAGTAGATACTTACGGGGTTGCACTGTTAGCGTAATATATTGTTTGGCCTTGACTGGTAGGTTTCGCTTATTAAATGATAAGTTAGCTTACATTTGGAAGCATGCATAAGGGATGCTAATATGCAAATGTATTTCAGTTTAATCAATTGATGAAGCAATTAATCAATTAAAAGGTAAGTGGTTAATCAGCTAAATAATATTGAATTGGTTGCCGGTCCTATTTTTCCTCCTTTCCTTTGCAACACACGTTCAATTTCTTCCTCTTTCGCTGCATCTATTACCGTCGGCCCTGATCATGCGCCACAAAATTTATCCAAGGACCCAGAGGCTTGGATAGAACTACATTTCCACCACTTTGTCCATTTCCTAAATGCTCATCAATTCATTTGCTTTTGGCCCTTCTCGCCTTCATTTGAAAACCTAACACAAAATGCGAGTGAAGTGTCAATTTCGCTCTATTAATTGCCTTGGAAACCATCCATTCCTTTTAATTATTTCCTAGCATCTGATCTACTGGAATGTGCCACACAGCTTTAAGATGATGAGGTCTCCAATGTCCACTCTACATAAATTACCCATCCAGCCATTTGGTAAACCACGGAAAGAAATTACCTTTCTCCGGCCTTGCAAATCTATTAAGGGGAAACAACCGGGTGGTTTTGATTACCGTCCTGGGAGATGCAGCTCGGAAGATCTCGTCGTGGGAGATACGCCGCCGCCATTTGGCTCCATGTTAACCAGGTAGGGCAGAGTTGAAGAATATTATCACTGATGATGTAAAGTTAAGCAGACACCACCTGTTCAGGTGTCATTTGGAAGAGAGCCTGAAACAGAAGGTGTGAGGAGAGGGATAACAACAGGGGAATGGAAATCACGCAAAACAGCTGCGCCCTTAGTCCATCAGTGGTGCTGCCTTTGTCTATCAGCAGCATCGGTGGACATTAAATATGGCTTGAGAAGGGCATAGGGCTAATGGATTGCTCCCAGAGATTTTAATGGCTACTTAGCTTTAAAGAATAAAATTGTGCACCTACCAATGTGGGACAATGGAGGCTGTTTCATTAGGATGAATGGGATACCACACCACCAACCTCTGGTGGCAGGAGAGGATATATTGTTTATTAATATCCTTCCTAACTTGCACTAGCAAGTTCCTTTACTTAGCAGAGTTTACGTTCCCCCTTTTTACATGCACAGCAGATAGCTGGTTGCAGGCTCGTGTGAGCCTCTCACTAGTATACAATTCAGTCTGTCTCAGACCGAGTTGTACGTTCCTGGTAAGTTCCCTTGAATCCCTCTTAAAAGAATAGAGACACCACAGTCTTATTCATAAGCAATAAAAAGAAAGTTTACTCAGAGCACAGTGTGATCCCTGAAGGCAGGCTTTAGGCTTAAATTTACAAATATGTACATGTGCGTCTACCCCAGGCATCCCCAAACTGTGGCCCTCCAGATGTTTTGGCCTACAACTCCCATGATCCCTAGCTAACAGGACCAGTGGTCGGGGAAGATGGGAATTGTAGTCCAAAACATCTGGAGGGCCCGAAGTTTGGAGATGCCTGGTCTACCCCATATGGGAAGTGGGGGGTAATCCCAGTGCCTCTGCTACCTGAAAGAGCTAGCAGAGCAGCCCTAGCTAAAAGCTGGTCAAACAAAGAAGGAAGTGAAAAAGAGAGTGCTGTGTGACTTGACCTTTTGTTACTTGGACAGGTTAGGTCACGCCCAACCTTCTATCACATGCAAAAGGAAGAATGCTCCAGACAGGAGCAGCAGGAAGTTTCGACTGGCTGGACCAAACATTCCCTCGTATATCTTCTCTAGCATTACAAGGAATGTTGTACTTGACTAACTCTCATGGATCACACCCCACACAACCTAAGTCTGTTCTCGCTGCCTGTCAGTTTCCTCCTCCTTTGTCTCAGCAGGAGGGAATAGGATGGGAGAGTGAAACTGCTGGCTCTACCATTTGCTATAGCTCCACCTGCTGGTGGCCTCCCAACCTCCCACCCTACCAGTTCCAACGAATGCTAGCAACCATCGTAAACTTGGTAGCACGCAGTTCATTTGTTGTGCTTTTATTCCCCCACGAGTAGCTTGATTCCTTTGTCAAGTAGCAGTGCATATTTTTTTCTCACCTTGTTCTATCTTAGGCTGAGATAGTTATTGGCACAAGATGATTCACAGGTTTACGTGCTGAGTAGGGATTTGAACTCCAGTTCCAACACTCTGACCTAGGGGTAAAGAATTGGCACTGCCCCCAAGATGTCATTGGAGCTCCCATCATGCCCCAGCTAATATGGCCAATGGTCAGGGATGGTGGGAATTGTGTTGTGCTCGGACCCGGGTTCAAATCTCTGCTCAGCCATGAAGCTCAGTGGATGACCATGAGCCATTCACTCTCTCTCAGCCTAACCCACCTCACAGGATTGTTGTGAAGATTAAAAAAGGAGTGAGCCATGTACGTTGTCTTGAGCTCCTCAGAGGAAAAAATGGGATGTATATATGTAATAAATATATAAATAAACAGTATCTGAAGAGCCCTACCTCCTAAAGGAACTCACAGTGGGAAAACACATTGGGGATTAAACAATGCAACCACAAGATTTTTTTAAAAATCCATATATAAGAGCAATTAAAAACAACTATATCCCCCCCAGATCTGCTCTAACCACTAACCCAATGCTGTCAGTTTAAAACCAGTGTGCCCTGGGACCAGAAATGACAATTTATGTCGTGAACCGCCCTGAGATCTACCGAAGAAGGGCGGTATACAAATTTAATAAATGATAATAATAATCCAACATTCCAACTCTGCGTTACATTTGGGTTAGATGAAGATGAGGGCCCATTTTTGCAGCTCTCATTTCTGAGCAGACTTAATTTTCACATCATTTCATGAGAAAATTGACTCCGAATGACTAGGGCATCCTAGTCTATTAGGAACCTATCATCAATGTTCAAGGGACCTTTTTTTTAAAAAAAAAAATGAATCCTTATTAAAAATGCAGAAGGGCTTTAAGAACAAATGTCACCTTTCTGTGTATTATCATAATTGTTAAATAATGACTGAAAGAGACTTGTTTCCAATTTCCCTAATATCCATGAAGCCGGACTTAATGAGATCGTTAATTCAAAGGGTCGTGATCCATTGCCACCCTCATTGCCAAATGCTCTTTTACTCCTCCGTGCTCAAATTAATGACACAGCACTTCAGAATTGGTACTTGAACAGATCGTGCTGCTAATGGCTGAGTCAGAGAGGGATAAAGTGTAGGGCATGGTCTGAAGACCTGTGATATGGTAGGCCTGCTGAAGTTAAGTAAATCCGGGACTGGTCAGGACTTGAATGGGAGATCCTTCAACCCAGGTGGCAAACAGATTTTTTTACCAGCATTGGTTGTGTAGATAATTTTTCAATAACAAAATACATTGTAGAAAGAGAAGTAGAAATCGGCTAATTAATAGCTACCACTGCATGTGCAGTCTTCTACACACTCAACTAGGAGTCACTCCTGTTGGATCCTACAAGGTTTACTCAAGATATGGTTTATAGATGTAGGGTTGCCATATTTCTAAAAGTGAAAATCTGGACAAAAAAAGTCATTTGGGGGGACGCCGAAGTTGTTGAGCTACCAAAGGGTTTTTGTTTTGTTTTAAAGTTTTGCCCAAAGTTTCTGAGCTTCTCCCAGGTCTTGTCCAGGGAGTGGGCAGAGGAGGAATGGTGGAGACCACCTCCCAGGGAAGAAGAGGAGGAAGACAATATAGATTTACAACAGTGGTTTGCGGGAAGTCGCAGCTCAGAGGCAGATGAGGGGGGAAATTGGGAAATAATGGAAGAGGACACAGTGTCACTAGAAAGCATTCCAGACCCTCCATCCCCTAGAACCCGGCGAGCCTTAAAAGTAGGAGAGCAAAGAGCTCAAAGACAGAGGGCACATAGCAGCACCCATAGAGGAGGTGATGAGAATGACGAATGAGGAAGTGGTAGAGACGGGGGTGGGGTGGAGATTCACCCAGGACAATTCCATTATCCAAGGGGCTGGGTGTCACGGTCCGGTCGGCGGGCGTCAGGGCCAGAGGTAAGATGGTGGTGTAGAAGCAGGAACAGGTGCAGGGCTGAGGGTCCAGCAGCAGGCAGTCACAGGGTCAAGGAGCAAGGCAGAGGCAAAGGTCTGGGAGTCAAGGAGCAAGGCGTCGGCAAGGCGAAGGTCCAAGGAGCAAGGAGCAAGGCGAAGGCTCAAGGAACAAGAAGCACGGCAAAGGTTCAAGGGTCGAGGATCAAGGCGTCGGCAAGGCAAGGGTCCACGGAGCAAGGATCAAGACGTCGGCAAGGCAAGGGTCCAAGGCGAAGGCTCGAGAAACAAGAAGCAAGACGTCGGCAAGGCAAGGGTCCACGGAGCAAGAATCAAGACGTCGGCAAGGCAAGGGTCCACGGAGCAAGGATCAAGACGTCAGCAAGGCAAGGGTCCAAGGAGCAAGAGGCCAGAGGCAACCAGGCAGGGATAGCGTTGCTGTGGCCAAGAGCTGAAGGGAAATGCTGGGCTTTTATCCCTCCCAGCTCCTGCCACCAGGTGCAGTGAGATCTCAAGTGGCCTCACCTGGGTGACTACTCCTTGCCTCTCCAGCACAAGCTGATGTCTTCACCTGTGTGGCCACGCCTTGCTTCCCCAGCACAAGCTGAGGCAGGCCCCAGTCCTGCAAGGCACTACAGGCCCCAGAGCCTGACTCCTGCCCATACTCCTGACACTGGGTTCTATAGCTTCTCTCTGTAAAGTTTGAAATAAAAAAGGACTGTAAGAAACTTTTCCTTGTCTTTATACTTTCCTGGGCAGCCAGCTGAGAGCTGCTGAGAGTATTCTGACACTAGGATCCTCAGAGCCTGGAAAGTGGAACTGGAATGTGGAAAGTGATTAAAAGTATGGGACACAATCCATCCTATCTTGTTTGTGGGGAGGAGGGATGAAGTCTCCATTGAACATTTGTTTCTGTATGCCTACTATTTATATACCACTTAATTCTTGGAATTCGATGTGGTCTACATAAAAATTAAAAAGCATTGTGTTCCAGTGAGAGACCCAGTGTGGTGTAGTGGTTAAGAGTGGTAGACTCGTAATCTGGTGAACCGAGTTTGCTTCTCTGCTCCTCCACATGCAGCTGCTGGGTGACTGAAATGTACTCTGAGTCGAGAGTGAATTTCATGCTCTTTATTCAGCTCATAGTCATCAAGGAGAAGAGGAGAAGAAGAATGGCTCTTTTCCCAAAACCATCTGCTTATATACATTATTTACACAATGGGCCTTGCGTGATTGGCTACTTCAGGGCTACACCTGTGGGCCAATTATATTGTGGATTGACTTCTGCCTGCAGCCTGATTGGCTGCTCCTACAGGCCAATCAGGTAGCAGATTCGCTTCTGCCAGCCGCCTGATTGGCTGCTCCAGCAGGCCAATCAGGTTGCGGATTCACTTCCACCTGGAGTTGGATTGGGTAGCTCCCGCTGATTCTGAATCCTATTGTTCTAGGATTCAGCTCAGTACATAACACCCCTCCCCTCTAAGTTCCAGTCCTGCCCGGGAAGTTGCATTCGTAGTCCCCAAGGTCTGCTGGCCGCCTCCGTGTGCGTTGTGGCCTGGGGTGTTCCTTGGTCAGGGGTTCTGGTTCTGGCTCGTGTTCCGAGGCTGCTGGCTGTGCCGGGGCTGTCTGGTCTGGCGCCACTGAACCACTAGGTTGTGGCTCTGGTTCCGGTGTCCTTCCAGCCTCGGGGCGCCCCTCTGTGCCTACTGCTTCTGCTTCCCCTGCCCACCCCTCTCGCTCTACAGGCCTCACTGCCCTGCTGTCCCCTTGGGACCCCTCTGTCCCGCTCTCCTCCCGGGTTCCTCCTGGGAATCGTCGCCGTAGCTGGTCGCAGTGGCGGCGCCAACATTGCCCCCCTTCCGTTAGTACCTCGTACGACACGGGACCGGTCACCTTGGTGACTGAGGCGGGTACCCATGCTGGGCCTGCCCCAAAATTCTTTGCGTACACTGCGTCCTGGGCCACCGACGAGGCGGTCACGAAGCATGTTCTCCAACTCTGAGAAGTTGCATAGCCGGGCGGCTTGGCGGAGGGAGGTCACAAACCCAGTTATGGTTTCCCCCGGGGCTTGCCGCTTTGCGTAGAAGGCATTTCGGCAAGCTACCACCGAGGGCTGTGGTGAGAAGTGCTCCTTCAGCCGTTCCATTATTGTTTTGTAAGAGACGGTAGCGACATCTCTAGGTGCAAGGAGAGCCCGGGCGATTTCAAACGTCTCCTCTCCACAGACGCTGAAGAATGTCGCCCTCTTCATGGCATCGTTGGTGACTTCTTTCGCTTGCAGGAGGAAGTTGAAACGGGCGGCGTACCCTTCCCAGTCTCCTGATGCTGGTTTGAATGGCGAGAAGCTGCTGTCGGTTGCCATTCTGGGTTCCTTGGGTCCTGGAGCTGAAGCCTGGATGCACAGTGCGATGCAGCGGTGCAGCAGGTGGCGGTGCTGCGGTGCAGTGCGTGGTGGCGGTCAGCTCAGCAGGATCCCACCTTCGTCGCCAGTGAAATGTACTCGGAGTCGAGAGTGAATTTCATGCTCTTTATTCAGCTCATAGTCATCAAGGAGAAGAGGAGAAGAAGAATGGCTCTTTTCCCAAAACCATCTGCTTATATACATTATTTACACAATGGGCCTTGCGTGATTGGCTACTTCAGGGCTACACCTGTGGGCCAATTATATTGTGGATTGACTTCTGCCTGCAGCCTGATTGGCTGCTCCTACAGGCCAATCAGGTAGCAGATTCGCTTCTGCCAGCCGCCTGATTGGCTGCTCCAGCAGGCCAATCAGGTTGCGGATTCACTTCCACCTGGAGTTGGATTGGGTAGCTCCCGCTGATTCTGAATCCTATTGTTCTAGGATTCAGCTCAGTACATAACAGTGACCTTGGGCTAGTCACACTTCTCTGAAGTCTCTCAGCCCCACTCACCTCACAGAGTGTTTGTTGTGGGGGAGGAAGGGAAAGGAGAATGTTAGCCGCTTTTAGACTCCTTCGGGTAGTGATAAAGCAGGATATCAAATCCCAACTCCTCCTCCTCCTCCTCCTCCTCCTCCTCCTCCTCCTGCTCCTCCTCCTCCTCCTCCTCCTCCTCCTCCTCTTCTTCCACCACCACACCTGAGATGAGCTGTAGCATTCCTTATATTTTGTAGGCTATTGATGCCTGCTTTTAACCTCCCAGGAAGGTGGTATGTTATAAATCTCAGTAATTAACTGACATAGTATGTGTTTGTACACTGAAGGAAGGCCCACTGACTTTAGCTGACCAGACTTCTGGGCAAGCATGTAAAGGATCGCAGCCATAATGTCACTAAATCAAACATGCAGTTGTTATGAAGGCAGGAAATTGTGTGAAAATCTCCAAAGCACACTTTTAGTGCTTCAGCTGGTCAGAAAAGAATGTTTCCTGGCAACGCATTGCAATGTTCTCTCCCTGTTATTGGCCATAGGAGAGCACTGTCTCCTGTACAGGCTATTAAAATGTTTTGGTACTAACTTTGCAATCAAACATGGCCATTAAGGGAGGGGTACGTTCTCGGAGTCGTAAAGACGCCCACACAGCCAAATTTCAGGGAATCACGCCACTTTGTCTTCCAAGAACACCAGCTCACTTGTTTCAATTTCAGAGTTTGCACTGGGAAATCACTGAATTCAGAGATACCAAGTTCCTGCACTCTTAATTAATGAACACCAAACTTTTAATAGGTGTTCGGAGCTCCAGATGTTACTGGGACTCTAACTCCCATCAGCCCCAACCAGCATGGCAAACGATGAGGGATGATGGGAGTTGTGGTCCAAACACATCTGGAGAGCCAAAGGCTCCCAAGTGCTGTACTAAGCAGATAAAGTAAAGGTAAAGGGACCCCTGACCATTAGGTCCAGTCGTGACTGACTCTGGGGTTGCGGCGCTCATCTTGCGTTATTGGCCGAGGGAGCCGGCGTACAGCTTCCAGGTCATGTGGCCAGCATGACTAAGCCGCTTCTGGCAAACCAGAGCAGTGCATGGAAACGCCGTTTACCTTCCTACCTTCCTATCTATCTACTTGCACTTTGACGTGCTTTCGAACTGCTAGGTTGGCAGGAGCTGGGACCGAGCAACGGGAGCTCACCCCATCGCGGGGATTCGAACCACCGACCTTCTGATCGACAAGCCCTAGGCTCAGTGGTTTAACCCACAGCATACATATGATGAAATCTGTGGTGACAAGTGTGGGGCAGAATGGGATGCAGAGGAGCTGTACGGGGACTTGAAGCACATTCTTCTTTAAAAAGAGATTTTTATTAAAGCTTTTTTATGATACAAGAAAATAAAAGCTACAAAAATTACAAATAGAATAAGTAACATACGGAGGCCTCTCTTAAAAGTAATTCTTACCACCCACAGAAGGTAGCAGTGTCTTCCAGCTCTCACCTGGGAGCTCTCATTTCATTTCCCAGACTCTCACCCTGGGAGACCAACACTTCCCCTTTGTCTCACCCAGGATCCTCCACAGAAACATCTACTACCCCCATGAGTATGCGATCCCTGGACCTTAATACTGCAAAGGCCCCAGAAATAAGACACCAAAAAAAAAGAAGACAAAGAAAAGAGATAAACGAATAAAGCACAGTCCTGATTGTCCCTTGATAGATGGCGTTCTCTCTCAGCAGCAATCAGCTGATGGCTACTGGGAAGCATTCCCTTGAAGTCCAGCTTATATTCAAACCTCTTGCAAGCAGATTTCAAAGGGAATGGCTCTCGTTGGCCATCAGCTGATAGGCGCTAAAAGAAAGCTCTCGGTGCCGATCAGCTGACAGTCAGCCTTCACAGAGGCTCATCCTCTGACATCATAATATCAGAGTGGTTCTCTGACATCATAATGATCTCATTCCGGTGAGTGACAGGGTAGCAGCCCCGCTCCCTAATCAAAATTGGTCCATGGGGCAGGAAGCAGGTGGAATGATACAGGCCACCACATGGAAGCAGTTCCCCAACCCTGTGTTAGAGGGAGCTCTGGATGGACCAATTTTGATTAGGGAGCGGGGCTGCTAATCTGAAAAGTATAAAATAAAAATTGTGCGGGGGGGGGAGGAGATGCTGGGGGGTGGAACAGGGACTTTGGGCATTTAAATCAAATGTTCTGACCCTGAGCTACGGCGGTTCCTTAGTAGCAGGGATGGGAATGCAGGGAGGGTAGCCGGAATCAGGGGTGGGTGGCCTTGCGTGATCTTTGGGATATGGCACCCTGTGCAAGGTCAAAATTTAGTGCCCCCAAATGAAGCTTCTCAACTATGGGCCTTTTCGGGTTTTGCACCCCTTCGGCTTGGCGCCCTCTGCGGGAGACCTGCATGTGCTACCCAATTTCCAGCACTGCAGGGATGCTATGGAGTGTAGAAGGAGGCAGAGAGGGAAAAGGAGAGAGATACAAGGCCTGGCTGCACCTGATGTGAATTACAGGATCAGCAATCGTATTGTGGCTTTTTAAATATTCACTACCAGGCCTGGCAGGTGCAGAAAGAGAAGAGAGAGCTGGGAATGAAACGGGACTATGGGGGAATGTCTCCAGAAGAGAAGCACTGAGTTAAATCAGTAACAAAGTATTTTCTGGGGTTATCTTGGCCTTCCTGAGTTAGCAGACATCACTCACAGAGGATGGGTGAATCTGTCAGTTTTGATTTCTCTCTGTTTCTCATTGCTTTCCCAAGCTTCAGTTCTCCGCATTTCCAGATCAGTTTGAATTTTTAAATATATTTTTTAAACTTATCCTCGTGAAAATGCAGCAGCATTTTAGCGTGAACTTCTCCTAATATACACATTCTGGTATGCAGCCTTGCCTAACAAAAACAACAACAACAACAACAACAACAACAACAACAACAACAACAACAATCGTAGAGTTGGAGGGGACCCAAGGATCATCTAGTCCAACCCCCCGAAATGCAGGAATCTCAGCTAAAGCATCCTTGACATATGCCCATCCAACCTCTGCTTAAAAACCTTCAAAGTATAATAATAATAATAATAATAATAATAATAATAATATCAATAATAATTTACATTTACACCCCACCATTTTCCCTGACAGTGTGTCAAGGTGGCTTACAGATAAAAATAAGAACAGCTGAAAACATTGAAAACGATGACAATAATTTAATTGCTTTTTAAACATTGATAGAATTTTATACGCACACACACATTTCTGCAAGCGGTTTTCCATAACAGAACACACATTTGTATGTTATCTTCTTTATTATATGCATCTTTTTGCACACTTTACCTAAGTATAGGCCCGACTTGGCTGGAGAAATGTACAGTTGTACCTTGGTTTTTGAACAGCTTAGTTCTCAAACTTTTCGGCTCCTGGATACCGCAAATCTGGAAGTGACTGTTTGTGAACTATTTATCGAAGCCGAAAGTCCAATGGGGCTTCCACAGCTTCCAATTGGCTGCAGGAGCTTCCTGCAGCCAATTGGAAGCTCCGCCTTGGTTTCTGAACATTTTGGAGGTCGAAGGGACTTCCGGAACAGATTCCGTTCGACTTCCAAGGTACAACTGTACTGCAAAATGCAGAAAGAGCTGATTTGGGAGGATTTGCTGTGTTTCTGTTTGCACATCCTTTCAGGAAGTGCTAATTGGTTAGATTTGCCTTTAAATGCAAACTGAATAAAATTTATCCAACCTCCCCGCCCCCCACTGCACACCCACGTCCTCACATAGCTCTATCCTTTGGGAGTCTGCAGTTTTATCGGCTCTATAAATGAATCAGTTTTAAATCAAGATAAGCAACGAGAGAGGGCGGGGATGAGAGAGGAGAAAAGGAAATCTATTAAAGTTATCTTCTTTACTCTTCCCTAACTCAGAGAAATCTCCCAAGTTCTTTTCCTAACGAATTCTGCTGCATAGCACCCTTCCATTTTATGTCAGTCTTACCAACACACACACACACACACACACACACAGACTGTTGGATGAGGTGGTTGTTATCAATATTAAAGGCTGGAGAATGTGCTTGCCCCAGGCTCTGCGTGGAGATGAGATGCTCTGGATACAAAAGCCTGTCCTTACTAAATTGCTCTCGCTAAGTCTTTGATTTATCTGTCCTTCAAAAGTGGGGGGTCGTTTCGCCGAGACTATTAGGTATCTCGAGAAGGAAGGAAGATTTATAAAACCTAAACGTTTGCTCTGAGAGCAGGTGTGTTGCAGTGGATAGAGTGCTGAATTAAGATTGGAGAGCCCTGGGTTTACTGCTCAGCCACTGAAGAAGAAGCATTAAGCCACCCAAGGTAAGCTCACCACCTAACCGTCTTCACGGGGTTAATGTAGAAATGAGGTGTGTATGTGGAATCTGATTCAGTTCAAATTTAAAGGCGAACCTACCTAATTTGCACCTTCCAAAACTATACACAAATCAAAACACAGGCACCCTTTGATATTCATACTTCCCTGAGCTTCGCAATACTGCCAAGTCGTGCGTACAAAAATAATAATGCATAACAATTATTTTATAACCAGAAAGGTGACTATAGCTGCAATCTTATACACACTTACCAAAGTGGTAAGACTCACTAAACTGGTGCTCACTAAACTGATACCTTGTTTGAGTTTGTTCTGAATTATATTAATTATTTAATGGATTGGGGGCGGGTATTTCTGTTTAGGGAAGCTTTTAATGTTTAATAGATTGTTGTATTTTAATATTCTGTTGGAAGCCGCCCAGAGTGGCTGGAGAAACCCAGCCAGATGGGCGGGGTATAAATAATACATTATTATTATTATTATTATTATTATTATTATTACAAAAACACTGTGTTTTTGACAGTCTTTACTGATTGTTAACTTTTAATGCTTTTGTTTTTGTGAGCCCTCTTTGAGCTCAATGCTTGTTGCTGGAAAAGTGGAATACAAGTATTAAAATAAAATAAAAAATGAACCAAGTGTTGGAAACTGAGAAACCAAGAAAAGCTGGAATTGTCAGGTTCACCCAACCCTAATGGAGGTGTTGCTTTGCCCAGTCCTGCCTCTGACCACTCAGTGGTGCTGGTATTTTTACTCCATCAGTGCAGAGTTCATCCATTCCACCCAATGGATACCCCTCTTTCGGGAGTGAGAAGGGGCTGAAGCAGCTTCAGATCCTGAGATAAACAAATCACAGCACAATCTTTACCCTGGCTTTTGACACTTGAGTGGAAAACACTGGCCCGTGAACGCTCCAATTGGAGAATAGCTTCTACCAAAGGTGTCATGGACTTTGAATAATAATACCCTGTTTCTCCGAAAATAAGACATAGCCATAAAATAAGCCATAGCAGGATTTTTAAGCATTCAGGGAATATAAGCCATACCCTGAAAATAAGACATAGTGATAGGCGTAGCAGCAATGCCGGCCGCGGCAGGAGGAGGGGGAGGGAAATAAGACATCCCCTGAAAATAAGCCATAGTGGGGGGGTTTTTGAGGAAAAATAAATATAAGACGGTGTCTTATTTTCAGAGAAACAGGGTTAATAATAATAATAATAATAATAATAATAATAATAATAATAATAATTTATTTATACCCCGCCCATCTGGCTGGGTTCCCCCGGCCACTCTGGGCGGCTTCCAACAGAAAAGTGAAATACAATAATCTATTAAACATTAAAAGCTTCCCTAAACAGGGCTGCCTTCAGATGTCTTCTAAAAGTCCAGTAGTTGTTTTTCTCTTTGACATCTGGTGGGAGGGCGTTCCGCAGGGCGGGTGCCACTACCGAGAAGGCCCTCTGCCTGGTTCCCTGTAACTTAGCTTCTCGCAGCAAGGGAACCGCCAGAAGGCCCTCAGCAATGGACCTCGGCAGAACGATGGTGGCTGGAGACACTCCTTCAGGTATACTGGACAAAAGGGAGAAACAAGCTAAGAGGAAGACACGTTTGGAAAATCCACACCATGATCAACTCTCACCTGGAAACCGATGTCTCCACTGTGGAAGGACGTGCGGATCCAGAATTGGCCACCACAATCACCTACAGACAGTGCTTTTGTTCTGGGGGGGGGACGCAGGGGTACACATACCCCTAAACATTTTGTGAATCTAATGGGAGAAGAAACTAAAATTTTATCTAGCACAGTGAATCGTCAGTTCCCTTGCTACCCTTGATGGCAGCCTCATTTCCTGTCACAGTGTTCCCTGAGTCTCAGATGGAACGAGAATAACCCAAACATTTTTTTTTTAGAAAAAATTAATCACTGCCTACGGACACACTGTTAAGACCATATTCATGGAAGACAATCTTATTTGGCTATGAGTAATCGCCAAAGACAGATGAAGATGTTTCTGGAGAACACCCTGTTCTTGTGATTGTAATTTGTTTAATCTGTTTCTGATGATGTAGTTTAAAATGTTGTGGCCCATTCTGGTGAACGGAGGGTAATAAATCATCACCCATCCATCATCATTATCCTCATCATTATAATGTCATCTACTCTGAAGTAAGTCCTATTAAATTCAGTGGGGCTTACTCTCAGGTAAGTGTCCTTAGGGTTGCAGCCCTACAGTTGGGTCATATTGTCACCATCAGTATTGTCTCCAAATACTGTCCCTCCAAGAAATCATAGCCCACCATGTTTCATTCAAATGAGGTCTGTCTTTAAAGAAGTTACAATAAAGAAAGCAGTGCCTCTGAACATGGGCAGAGAGCTTTTCACCGAACTGTTGGATGGCCTTGACTCCCTGCCTCTCCTATTTGTTTGCGCAACTGCAGCGTACAGTAGGTCTGAAAAAAATAAATTTCATGGCTTGAATCTGAGCATTTGGCAGACGGGTGCAGACACTTAAATTTCATATTGCTGAAATTTTAAGCATCACTAATTCAGTATAAACAATTAGAAAATCCATTGGCTGATTGCAATTATTTACTAATTAGGTTTGCTTGATATTGTTACTTAATACTAATTGGTTTATTAGCTGTAGTATTAGCTGGTGTGATGCCTCCAATCATCAGAATAAATACGATATAATTCCTCTTATCAGCAACCCAGAATTAGGCAGCGGTCCCAAAATTAACGTGGATGTATGCCTTGAATACCAATATCTAAGAAGAAGGTGTGTTTCCTTTCCAAGAGAAGTTCTGTGCACACATTGCACTAGACTCCATTGCTAAAAGAATTAAAACAGGGCTGGGGAACCTCAGGGCAGAGGTCAAATGTGGCCCTCAAGGACTCTCTATCTGGCCCCCAGAACTATCAAGAAGCCACACATGCCCTCCTTTGACCACACCCCTCATTGACTCTTTCACAATCTTCCTGACTATGTCTTGATTGGGTGGAATGCATCCCTGAACACTTGTTAGTCGGGATGAAGAGGAACTGTCAAGGTAAATGCTACGGGACCGGCTCTACATAGCCCCCCGGTGGCGCAGTGCACCATGGCGGGGGGGGGGGCTGGTAAGCTGGGCGCCGGCCTAGCAAGGAGGCTTTGCCGTGCGGAAACCAATTGCGCCCTGTGAGGGCGGGGCGGGCAGCGGAGCGATCTCCGCCCCTCAGCACCAGGGCGCGCGATCTGCTCAAGACGGCCCTGAAATGCTACAAGCAATTTTCTAATCAGGTTTGCATTTACCCTGTCCCCTTGCTGGTGTGTGGCCCCCAGAAGGTTGCTCAGAAGGGAATGTGGCCCTCAGGTTAAAAACAATTGATAGAATCATAGAATTGTAGAGTTGGAAGGGACGCGAGGGTCATCTTGTCCAACCGCCTGCAATGCAGGGATCTCAACTAACGCCCACATGATAGGTGGCCATCTTCTTAAAGGAAGGAGAGTCCACCACCTCCTAAGGGAGTTTGTTCCACTGTCAAACAATTCTCACTACCAGCAAGTTCTTTCTGATGTTTAGTTGGAATCTCCTTTCTTGTAACTTGTACCTAAGCAGTAAAACAATGCAATTTAAACTGCTGTAAAAACATATTTAAACCAATTAAAATCGTCAGGAAACATCGGAAAATGTCTAAAACAAAGAACAAAGAATCTGACTACATTGGTACCTTGGTTCTCAAACGTAATCCGTTCCGGTAGTCCATTCCAAAACCAAAGCGTTCCAAAAACCAAGGCGCGCTTTCCCATAGAAAGTAATGCAAAACGGATTAATCCATTCCAGACTTTTTAAAACAACCCCTAAAACAGCAATTTAACACGAGTCTTACTATCTAACAAAACAATTGATCCATAAAATGAAAGCAATAATCAATGTACTGTACTATAAAATAAATAAGACAGTATTGTAGATGATAAAAAATTAAAATTATTTCTTACCTACACTGTTGATAGTCATTGTTTGGATGGGAGGCTTTTATCCATTTCCACAGTCACACAATCAATCAATCAATCAATCAGTAGCTGAACTGGGTTCCACACAGTCACAAAAACAAATTAACCAAAAAAAGCCTTTAAAAAAGCAAAATAAATAGCAAAAACAAAAGCGCCAAACTTAATCCATTCCGGAAGTTCATTTGACTTCCGAAATGTTCGAAAACGAAGGCGCAGCTTCTGATTGGTGCAGGCACCCCTGAAACAATAGCCGCATTGGACATTTGGCTTCTGAAAAACGTTCGAAAACTGGAACACTTACTTCCGGGTTTTCGGAGTTTGGGAACCAAGGCGTTTGAGAACCAAGGTACCATACCACTATACTTCCAACACTTCCTTAAAGCTATTTAAGCTATTTAATAGAACGAAGCAAAAAGTTAAGTTAGGGCAGATTAAACTTACCTGGCACAATAGCAGAAACCAGCACAAAAACTCCTGCTAGTGTAACAGGACTTTCCCTTCTCTCCTCCTTCTCTGCATCCCCTGCACCCCCCCCCCCCAATCCACTTGGGAGGGTTGGGGGACCCCCAAAATAGTGCACGGGGTGTCAGAGGGCAAGAGAGGAGGCTGCCCCTTTTGGCAAGCAGAAATATTGCACTGATCAAAGCAGAGCGACAGTGCAACGTTGAATTCCACTTTATAGGCTTTACTCACCCACACTTTAAATCAATGTAACTTAA
The DNA here is from genome assembly GCF_963506605.1 of Zootoca vivipara. Lineage (NCBI taxonomy): Eukaryota > Metazoa > Chordata > Lepidosauria > Squamata > Lacertidae > Zootoca > Zootoca vivipara. The sequence continues at coordinate 110,262,542 of NC_083278.1, forward strand.
AAGTGCTTAACTTTGGCTGGATCATTTTTAATTTGCTATGATTCCTCCACCCCACCCACTCATTTTTTTCTGTACTCATCCATTGATTTGGGTTCATTAGCATAACCTCAGGAAGACAGAACGTCCATGAATACCCAACAAAAGCTTCCTAATTCCTGGATGAGAACAGAACTTGCAGCGACTCTTTTCCATCCATCAAAATAGAGCATAGGGTTGTTCATTAGCATAATCATTCATCTGTGCAGCCTGCAGCTCTGCAATAACTTCCAAAACTATCCCTCAACATCCATGAATCGAGGGGCTTTGTATTATTTATGGATCTCTTCCATGGCTAGATAATTTCTCTATGGGACCATAAATTCTGTGTTATTAAAGCGAGGCTGGAGAAAGTACCTGCAGATCCTTTCACTTGCCATTGTTAGGTTACTTTGATCCAGATTCCCGGCGAGGTATATCATTTCTGCTCCATTGCCTTTAAGAAAGGATGTATACAGCACTACTAACTCGTAATTCATAACAAATGCCCTTGTGATTCATAACAAGTCTTTTTGTTGGCATCCGTCTGTCTCGAGAGACAATGGAGTGCGCCTCTGGGGGTGAAGCCAAACCTCTGCATCAGCAGCACTGAAGTGACCTCCTTGGGGCGCAAGCCTGAGCAGTATGTTTGGAGGTCCAGGGTTGCCCAGACAACAAGACATGCACATCCCAGCTGATGTGGTCCAAAAGAAAGCAGAGAAATACGTTTGGCACCAGCTTGGCTGCAGGAGTTGCCAGAAGGAGGTGTACAAGGTGCCACCCAAAGGTCTCAGGGGTCAGCAACATTTTTTGAGACCGGGCCAGTCTACTCCCCGGCAGATCTCTTGGTGGGCCGGAGTGTGCATGCCCATGCGCGCCTGCGCTCAAGCTGTTTCTGGTGCTCTTCCGGGTCGAAATAGCATTGGAAATAGCATGTACACATGCATACAGGCACTCCTCCGGGTGAGGTGCACCTGTGCGCATGCACACAGGCTATTTCTGTGCTCTTCTGACCCGGAAGTCGATCCCTGAAGCGAGGAAAAAAATAGCGCCGCGAAAAGAAAAAGAGCACGGAATCCCCTGTTGGGAGATTCATTCCCCACCTGCAGTCATAGGCTTATTGTGTATCATATGACTGTATGCCTGTTGTCTTTGTCCATGGAGTTTTCTTGGCAGGGATACTGGAGTGGCTTGCCAGTTCCTTCTCCAGGTTGCCGGAAGAAATATCAACAACCTCAGATATGCAGATGACACAACCTTGATCGCAGAAAGTGAGGAGGATTTAAAGAACCTTTTAATGAGGGTGAAAGAGGAGAGCACAAAATATGGTCTGAAGCTCAACATCAAAAAAACCAAGATCATGGCCACTGGTCCCATCACCTCATGGCAAATAGAAGTGGAAGAAATGGAGGCAGTGAGAGATTTTACTTTCTTGATCACTGCAGATGGTGACAGCAGTCACGAAATTAAAAGACACCTGCTTCTTGGGAGAAAAGCAATGACAAACCTAGACAGTATCTTAAAAAGCAGAGACATCACCTTGCCGACAAAGGTCCGTATAGTTAAAGCTATGGTTTTCCCAGTAGTGATGTATGGAAGTGAGAGCTGGACCATCAAGAAGGCTGATCGCCGAAGAATTGATGCTTTTGAATTATGGTGCTGGAGGAGACTCTTGAGAGTCCCATGGACTGCAAGAAGATCAAACCTATCCATTCTGAAGGAAATCAGCCCTGAGTGCTCACTGGAAGGACAGATCGTGAAGCTGAGGCTCCAATACTTTGGCCACCTCATGAGAAGAGAAGACTCCCTGGAAAAGACCCTGATGTTGGGAAGGATGGAGGGCACTAGGAGAAGCGGACGACAGAGGACGAGATGGCTGGACAGTGTTCTTGAAGCTACAAACATGAGTTTGACCAAACTGCGGGAGGCAGTGGAAGACAGGAGTGCCTGGTCTGCTCTGGTCCATGGGGTCACGAAGAGTCGGACATGACTAAACGACTAAGCAGCAATAACATACTCTGCCACTGGGCACCTGGGGCTGTGCTATGCACAGATGATAGTGCATTTACTTGCTCCTTTAGAACTTCATTTTCATCGCTATTGATTTTTTAAATGCTCATCGAAGTGAATGATAACATTTTCTTCAGCCCTCTTAATACACTTTGAAGATCTGTTCCTCGCTACAGAAGGCATTTCTCCCCGTTCATTTGAATCCTGATTCATGGAAGCTGCCTTGGTGGAGGTGCTCCAGCGCAAAGGGGGTCAGACGCCGATTTACATTTGTAGGAATCTCATTTGACTCGGTGGCTGTGAAATGGACTATTAACATTTCTGAGAAGGAAAGATGAAATGGGGCTCTTATCATCGGCTCATCGTCCGCGACACGCCTGTGTCTGGGAGTGTTGGACACAATGCAAGAACTGCTGGGAATAAGCTATACAATGGCTGCTAGCAAATGTGCATTTGCGTTCTCACCTGTGATAAGTGAAGAACCAGCACCAGGTGACCAAGCTTATGTCTATCGGACAAGAGTTGCTTCTCCCCAACAAACTTTCCCTGTTAAGGTTCCTCGAGTGCCACAAATCTCTGAGAAAGAAAAGCAAAAAGCACGAGGACCAGTAACTTTCCAAAGTTTTATTTATACGGCTACTTTATTAGGACATATCAATAATTAGGGTTGGGAGGCAGCAACCCCCCGAAATATGGGTACACATGTTTTATACACATGGGCAAAGTTAAAAGTGAGTAAGGCTTGGTGGCTCCCATTCTCTTCTCCCGTGGCAAACTCCGAGTTCTCTGATGAAAAAGAAAGAAAAAAAGGGAGCATGAAATTAACTCAGACTAGACCTCTTGAAATCAATGGGCTTAATTTAGTCGTGTCCATTCATTTCAGTGGGTGGTTCTCCTATGCGTATGACTTAGTTGGGTACAATCCAAGCAAGGGTGCCAACTTGAATAATCAATCACAAGATGTGGGATACACACACCATTTGAATGGCAATGCCCATCAACTAGGGAGGGGCCTCCCCCCTCAAATGTTTTATTGGAGGGAAGAAGAAGAAGAAGAAGAAGAAGAAGAAGAAGAAGAAGAAGAAGAAGAAGAAGAAGAAGAAGAAGAAGAAGAAGAAGAAGAAGAAGAAGAAGAAGAAGAAGAGTAGTTTGGATTTGATATCCCGCTTTATCACTACCCGAAGGAGTCTCAAAGCGGCTAACAATCTCCTTTCCCTTCCTCCTCCACAACAAACACTCTATGAGGTGAGTGGGGCTGAGAGACTTTAGAGAAGTGTGACTAGCCCAAGGTCACCCAGCAGCTGCATGTGGAGGAGTGGAGACACGAACCCGGTTCCCCAGATTACAAGTCTACAGCTCTTAACCACTACACCACACTGGCTCTCCAGGGAGGCAAAGGGACATCGGTCCCTGGGAGTTGGTCCCTATGAAATCAAGTAACAGACACCACGGTGCTGTTTTCACCTGACCTCCCGACAGAAGTGTTACTTCTGCTTTTCAAAAATTGGAGGGGCAAGATGGCGGGGAGGTTGCCAAATGCGCCAGCAGAAACACCGAACTGGCTCCGCTGGTGTGTTTGCATCACACTCACACCCGGCTGCCTCACTTCTCTCCCTCTCAGGAAGCCATCACGACTCAGTTGCTGGGAGGTCAAGTGAGACCTGCTGCCTCACCACAATGCCTGCTGCTGCCAAAGGCTCATTATTATTTTTTTTAGCAATATGATGTCTGTAGCAACTCTCCTGAATCACTTCCCATGACGTCCAGTAATGTGTGAACAGGATCAAAAGATTAATGTTGGTGTGGGGGGTGCTTGAAAAGTCCGGGGAGGTCAGAAGAGGTCAGGCACACCAGTGCAAGGCCAGAGGTACATCTAAAGCATCACTGTAGACAGGGCTATAGCTAGGGGGTGGTGAGGAAGGCCCCCGCCAGGGGTGCAGGTGCGGGGGGGGGTGTCCAAAAAAATCTATCCATAAATATGGAGAATGGGCCAAGGGCTGGGCTACCGGTTGTCCCTGCCTGCCTGCCTGCCTTGGGGAAGGGATGGGGCACCTGCACGGAACAGCGTCCGCTGGGACCCCCACAGACCGAAGCCGATCTTCCAACTGCCCGGCCATCCCTTGGAAAGTGGTAGCACCAGTTCTATCCTGGTCAGGTCTGGACGCACCACTGGGTCTACTGGAGCCTACTGGTCTACTAGCTTTGAAGGGCAATGGCTCTGCGGTCTATCTACTCAACTGGAGCTACCCGTCCTGCCGCTTGGAGGACCTCCTGCTGCCCAGCGTACTTGCGATGTCCAAGGTGCCCCCGGTTTACCTGCTGGGGAAGGGGAAAGTGCCAAGTCTACCTGCCAGAGGGGCTGGACCCGCCACCGGGCTGCCAGGTTTACTTGGGAGGAAGAGCTAATTTGTCTGTGGCCAGGGGGTGCAATCTGGATGGTTCTGCCAGGGGCGCAAGATCACATAGCTATGGCTCTGACCGTAGATGCTTATCAGAAGAATCAGACTGCCTGGCAAGTTACTTCTTCTTCCTCCAGAATAGGAGTGTGACTGGAGAAATAATTTCTTGATTAAGGTTGGTTTGGGAGCTGTCTGACATTTCTAGGGATGGATATGTGTTGAGAGTCTTAAACTGGTTTAACAGCCGTTCTCTCTCTCTCTCTCTCTCTCTCTCTCTCTCTCTCTCTCTCTCTCTCTCTCTCTCTCTCTCTCTCTGTCAGTTGCAAGTAGGATCAAGCTGAGAAACACATGACTTCTCAAAATGTTCCATGCTGTTTGTAGGCAGTTAAAATCCTGACAACATGGGGTAGGGCAAGTGGAGACCCAAAGTTGGTGTTTTGCCCACCTGCCTCATGCTGGAGATGTTAATGAAGCCAATGGCAGTAAGTTGTATAATAATAATAATAATAATAATAATAATATATTTATACCCCACCCATCTGGCCGGGTCCCCCCGCCACTTTGGGCGGCTTCCAACACACATTAAAATACATTAAAATATCACAGATTAAAAACTTCCCTAAACAGGGCTGCCTTTAGGTATTTTCTAAATGTCAGGTAGTTGTTTATCTCTCTGACCTCTGATGGGAGGGTGTTCCACAGGGCAGGTGCCACTACCGAGAAGGCCCTCTGCCTGGTTCCCTGTAGCTTTGCTTCTCGCAATGAGGGAACCGCCAGAAGGCCCTCGGAGCTGGATCTCAGTGTCCGGGCTGAACGATGGGGGTGGAGATGCTCCTTCAGGTATACAGGACCGAGGCCGTTTAGGGCTTTAAAGGTCAGCACCAACACTTTGAATTGTGCTCGGAAACGTACTGGCTATTAGAAGCCACAGATACATGTGCTCGGAAACGTACTGGGATCCAATGTAGATCTCTCAGGACGGGTGTTATGTGGACCCAGTGGCCGCTCCCAGTCACCAGTCTGGCTGCCGCATTCTGGATTAATTGCAGTTTTCGGGTCCCCTTCAAGGTTAGCCCCACGTAGAGCGCATTGCAGTAGTCCAAGCGGGAGATAACCAGAGCATGCACTACTCTGGTGAGACAGTCTGCGGGCAGGTAGGTTCTCAGCCTGTGTACCAGATGGAGCTGGTAGACAGCTGCCCTGGACACAGAATTAACCTGCGCCTCCATGGACAGCTGTGAGTCCAGAATGACTCCCAGGCTGCGCACCTGGTCCCTCAGGGGCACACTTATCCCATTCAGGACCAGGGAGTCACCCACCCCCACCCCCACCCTGTCCCCCCAGAAACAGTACTTCAGTCTTGTCAGGATTCAACCTCAATCTGTTAACCGCCATCCATCCTCCAACCGCCTCCAGGCACTCACACAGGACATTCACTGCCCTCACTTGTTCTGATTTAAAAGAGAGGTAGAGCTGGGTGTCATCCGTATACTGATGAACACTGAGCCCAAACCCCTGATGATCTCTCCCAGCGGCTTCATATAGATATTAAAAGGCATGGGGGAGAGGACGGATCCTGAAGCACCCCACAAGTGAGAGCCCAGGGGACTGAACACTCATCCCCCAACACCACTTTCTGAACACGGCCCAGGAGGAAGGAGCGGAACCACTGTATAACAGTGCCCCCAGCTCCCAGCCCCTCTAGACGGTCCAGGAGGATGTTATGGTCAATGGTGTCAAAGGCTGCTGAGAGATCCAGCAGAACTAGGAAACAGCTCTCACCTTTGTCCCTAGCCTGCCGGAGATCATCAACCAGTGCGACCAAGGCAGTTTCAGTCCCATGATGAGGCCTGTATCTAATGTGGTTCAAAGGAACCCAAGGATTTGCAGTCGCACGATGGAATTTGCCCCTTCACCTCTCTGTGTGTCCCCCCAAGTCTTCCAGAGCAAAGACACAGGGCACACTCAGAGCAAGAATGGGGAGACACTGTTACACAAGTGTAAATAATTGTGCCGAAATAATTAGTGGATTGGATTAATAATAATGCTAATAATAATAATAGGTATGAAAGAGATACCAGTATATAGTGTAGCTGTGCTGTCAGATAATTTGACAGATATTAAGGGTCTAAAGGTTTTCAGCAAAGGTTGCTGAAGTGACTTTTAAAAAGCATGAGGCAGTATTATTTTATGGGTAGCTTGAAATAACACTAAGTATTCGTCCTTCAAGATGGAAAGGTCTTTGGCATTTGACACAAGCCATCTCAGCCATCCATTATTGTTACTGTTTTTCAACAAGATGGGGCTTACGTGTTTTTATTTTATTTTTCTTGTTCTGTAAAAAAAAAAAAAAGCGCCAGATTTCATGAGCTAGCAAGAATGGAAGTGCAAATTATAGAGTTTGCCTTCTCCTGCTTGAGTAATCAGTACCGAAGCCTTTGTTCGCCGAGAAAGCTGATGTCTAAAATGAGGCACCAGCTCCCTCTTCTGTAAGCAGGGGGGAAAGCAGGAGACATATTTTTTATTGTGTATCATAGAATCATAGAATCATAGAGTTGGAAGAGACCACAAGGGCCATCCAGTCCAACCCCCTGCCAAGCAGGAAACACCATCAAAGCATTCTTGACATATGCCCGTCAAGCCTCTGCTTAAAGACCTCCAAAGAAGGAGACTCCACCACACTCCTTGGTAGCAAATTCCACTGCCAAACAGCTCTTACTGTCAGGAAGTTCTTCCTAATGTTTAGGTGGAATCTTCTTTCTTGAAGTTTGAATCCATTGCTCCGTGTCCGCTTCTCTGGAGCAGCAGAAAACAACCTTTCTCCCTCCTCTATATGACATCCTTTCATATATTTGAACATGGCTATCATATCACCCCTTAACCTTCTCTTCTCCAGGCTAAACATACCCAGCTCCCTAAGCCGTTCCTCATAAGGCATCGTTTCCAGGCCTTTGACCATTTTGGTTGCCCTCTTCTGGACATGAAGGTGTAAGAGCAAGACCCGGGGGCAAAGTACCTGACCCAAAGGCTTTGGCATGCTTACCTGGAAGGAAATCTTGCTGCGTTCAATGGGGCTTCCTCTCAAGTAACTTAAAATCCAAGTAACACACGAGTTTCTTGCTTTTTCTGATAAACATGTGTTGCATAAAAAGGATAAGATGGTAAGAAGCAATAGAAACAGAAGAACCACTACTGCTAAAAGTGGCACCTGCATCTCTCATAATTCTTCAAGGAAAGCAGTGTGTTTATGGTGGCATCGTAGTGCTTTGAAGGCTTGGTGTGAATGCTGGCCTGTGCTGCTTGTGTAATCCAGCAATTGCCTGCGGGTTTTGGTGCATATTTTGCCTGCATTTCTACACCATGTAGCCCCGAAAAGATGCCAACTTTACTGCCAACCCAGAGGGATGGGAGATGTTGCCTACATGAAACAACTGACCCAGGATGGGACCCACTGTTCAGCATCTGTGTGTGTTTGGAGTAATAGTAGTAAATGTAGTGCTGGTGGTAGCAAAATAGTTGTAGTGTTGTAATCTATAGTAGAAGAGATAATAGCAGTGGTAAAATAAGTAGTAGAAGCATTGATAGTTGAAGTTTTATTATTGTAGTACATGTGATAAAAGAAGAGGTGGTAGTAGTGGTAGAAGAAGTGGTATTATTACTACTACTTTGCTACCAGTTGATGTTGTTCTATAGTAGTAGTACAGATAATAGCAGTGGTAAAATAAGTAGTAGAAGCATTGATAGCTGAAGTTTTATTATTGTGGTACATGTGATAAAAGAAGAGGTGGTAGTCGTAGTGGTAGAAGTGGTACTACTACCATTACTGCTAGTAGTAGTACAGAAGGAAGAAGAAGAAGAAGAAGAAGAAGAAGAAGAAGAAGAAGAAGAAGAAGAAGAAGAAGAAGAAGAAGAAGAAGAAGAAGAAGAAGAGTAGTTTGGATTTGAAATCCTGCTTTATCACTACCCGAAGGAGTCTCAAAGTGGCTAACAATCTCCTTTCCCCTCCTCCCCCACAACAAACACTCTGTGAGGTGAGTGGGGCTGAGAGACTTCAAAGAAGTGTGAGTAGCCCAAAGTCACCCAGCAGCTGCATGTGGAGGAGTGAAGACGCGAACCCGGTTCCCCAGATTACGAGACTACTGTTCGTAACCACTACACCACACTGGCTCTCATAGCACTGGTAGGAGAAGTAATAGTGTAGAAGATGTGGCAGAAGCAGTGCTTCTTTCCTAGAAAGAAAGAAAAAAAGATGCTGGTACTTACCATGATCTTCTTTGATTCTTACCCGCCTATTCTCTCTCACAAACACTAATACAGTGGAACCTCGGTTTATGAACACCTCGGTTTATGAATTTTCGGTTTATGAACGCCGCGGACCCATCTGGAACGGATTAATTCATTTTCCATTACTTTCAATGGGAAAGTTCGCTTCAGTTTATGAACGCTTCAGTTTATGAACAGACTTCCGGAACCAATCACACCCATGCTTCAGTTTATGAACGCTTCAGTTTAAGTACTCCGCGGACCCGTCTGGAACGGATTAATCCACTTTCCATTACTTTCAATGAGAAAGTTCGCTTCAGTTTATGAACGCTTCAGTTTATGAACAGACTTCCGGAACCAATTGTGTTCATAAACCGAGGTACCACTTGTATCCTGTCCCAAGTATCAGATAAACAGATTAACTGTACTGTGGTACCTTGGTTCTCAAACTTAATCCATTCTGGGAGTCCATTCGACTCCCGAAACCATTCAAAAACCAAGGCACAGCTTCCGATCGGCCACAGGAGCTTCCTGCACTCAAACAGAAATCGCTTCAAACTTCTTCGCACTACCTGAAGAAGTGTGCATGCACAAGAAAGCTCATACCTATGACAAACTTAAAAGGTAAAGGTAAAGGGACCCCTGACCACTAGGTCCAGTCGTGACCGACTCTGGGGTTGCGCGCTCATCTCACATTATTGGCCGAGGGAGCCGGCGTACAGCTTCCAGGTCATGTGGCCAGCATGACAAAGCTGCTTCTGGCAAACCAGAGCAGCACATGGAAACGCCATTTACCTTCCCGCTGTAGTGGCACCTATTTATCTACTTGCACTTTGACGTGCTTTTGAACTGCTAGGTGGGCAGGAGCTGGGACCGAGCAACGGGAGCTCACCCCGTCGCGGGGATTCAAACCGCCAACCTTCTGATCAGCAAGCCCTAGGCTCTGTGGTTTAACCCACAGCGCCACCCGCGTCCCATATGACAAACTTAGTTGGTCTCTAAGGTGCTACTGGAAGGATTTTTTTTTTTTACTGCGTCAGACCATCACAGCTACCTACCTATAAGAAGTCGCATCGGACGTTCAGCTTCCGAAAAACATTCACAAACAAGAATACACTTACTTCTGGGTTTGCGGCATTCGGGAGCAAATTTGTTCGGCAACTAAGCCGTTTGAGAACCAAGGTATGATTGTATATGAACCTGGGTCATATACCTGGCCCCTTGACCATGCTGGCTGGGGCTGAGTTAAGTTGTAATTCAACATGCAGAGGCTGCCACTGTGTAAGATTGTCACTGCAGCTGTACCCACCCAGTGCCGGGTTTACGTATAAGCTAAACAAGCTATATCTTAGGGCCCCACTCTCTTGGGGGCCCTCAAAAAAATTAAAGGGAAAAAAAACTGGATGTACATTTCCAAAATATAAGATAAAAAAACAAATAAAATAAAACCTACATACCTATTAGGTCCATAAATTACCATATAGCATATATTCAACACAAAAAGCAGTGACAATTTGTTGTTGACATATAAAGGACAGCTGGACATACCAAAGGCCCTATTACCTTCAGTAGCTTAGGGCCTCATCAAACCTAAATCCGGCCCTGTACCCACCTGCCCACTTTGGCCAGGAAACTAGATCTTGAGAAGGACCTGGCCTGCAGATCCAAAATGGTTCTCCACCTCCATCTACTATGGGTGTGCGTAACACTGGTTGCAACCCACACCTTCTCCCTTCTAAGGTGGAACCGACTGTGGGAAAATTGGGCAAAGCATACTGGTGTCACATTAGCTTATTATAAAAACATTAAGTTTGGGGAGGTCTGAAAACTGGGAAAGATTCTTTGGATGATTAGCAGCCCTTTGTTAGACACTGGAATCATTTAAAATGACACAACTGTGTTAAACAGAGTGGAAACATTGAATATTGCATAGTAACGTGTGGGTTTTTTGTTTTTTAAAAAATCTAGTCCTCCTTTGTGCATACAGTTGTTGAATCTCTGCCGCAAATTATCTCACTATTTCTACCGTCTTTTGGACGTGACATTTATCTGTCGTGTTAGATTATATGTTAATATTAATTTAATCATGATAGAACATTAAAAATCGAAAGGAAGGTTGATACGGGCATGCAGTTCACAGAGATGATGGTGATGATGATTGTGACAATGATGATTTAGTGAAGGAAATCTGTTTCACCCTGAGGACTGCATGCCTCATTCTCTCTTGGGCAACCTTCCAGGGGCCACATGCCAGAGGTGAGTAGGTAGGGCCACAGGTAAAAGTGGGTGGAGCCTTAAGCTTGAACCCGGGCCATTCTGTATGAAAAGCAGATACTCCATCTCTGAGTTACTATGCTTCCAAGTATCACAGTCTCACTTATAGGATCATAGAACTGTTGTTGGAAAGGACCCGTGGGTCATATAGTCCTCATAAAGCTTGATTTCCAGACCCTTGACCATCTTGGTCACTATCCTCCACACATGTTCCAGCTTCTGACCAAGGCAGAATAGAGTGGTACTACTATGACTTGCCTTGATCTGGACACTATACTTCTGTTGATGCAGCCTAGAATAGCATTAGCTTTTTTGCTGCTGCATCACAGTGTTGACTCATTACACGTAGGTAGCCGTGTTTGTCTGACGTAGTCGAAACAAACAAACAAACAAAATTCCTTCCAGTAGCACCTTAGAGACCAACTAAGTTTGTCATAGGTATGAGCTTTCATGTGCATGCACACTTCTTCAGATACACTGAAGCAGAAGTCACCAGACCCTTATGTATAGTCAGAGGGTGGGGAGGGGTATTACTCAGAAGGGTGGTGGGAATGGGTGATTGGCTGATAGGAGTGGTAAACCTGTTGACGACTGTTAACGACTGCAATTGGTCTTGCAGGAAAAAGCAAGGGGTGAGATGGCATAAGAAAGCTTTATCATGTATAATGAGATAAGAATCTAATGTCCTTACTCAGACCAGGTCTCTCCATAGTTTTAAGCTTGGTAATGAGTTGCAATTCAGCAACTTCTCTTTCCAGTGTGTTTCTGAAAAATTTTTGTAATAAGACAGCTACTTTGAGATCTTGTATAGAATGTCCTGGGAGATTGAAGTGTTCTCCTACTGGTTTCTCTGTCTTGTGATTCCCGATGTCAGATTTATGTCCATTTAGCCTTTGGCGTAGGGTTTGGCCTGTTTGTCCAACATAGAGAGCTGAAGGGCACTGTTGGCATTTGATGGCATAACACAGTGTTAGAAGTGTTGACTCATGTTAAGCTTTCGGTTCACCAAGACCCCTAGATCCTTTTCCCAAGTACTGCTAGTAAGCCAGGTGTCCCCCCATCCTATATGTGTGCATCTGGTTCTTCCTTCCTGCCTTCCTCCCTTAATTTTCACCTCCAGCTGACACCAATACAAGCCTAGAGTGCCAATCCTACACACTAAAGAAAATTCTGGAACCCTCTTTAAAGCTTCCAGGAACTTTTATCTGTTTCTTAAAGAATGATTTCCTAACACTGTAATCCTAACACTGATTTCATAACACTGTAATCCTCCCAATTACTTGACATGAGTCAGCAGTGTGGTGCAGCAGCTAAAAAAGCCAATGCAATTCTGGGCTGCATCAATAGGAGTATAGCATCTAGATCAAGGGAAGTAATAGTACCACTGTATTCTGCTCTGGTCAGACCTCTCTTGGAATACTGTGTCCAGTTCTGGGCACCACAGTTCAAGCAGGATACTGACAAGCTGGAACGTGTCCAGAGGAGGGCAACGAAAATGGTCAAAGGCCTGGAAACGATGCCTTATGAGGAACGGCTTAGGGAGCTGGGTATGTTTAGCCTGGAGAAGAGAAGGTTAAGGGGTGATATGATAGCCATGTTCAAATATATAAAAGGATGTCATATAGAGGAGGGAGAAAGGTTGTTTTCTGCTGCTCCAGAGAAGCGGACACGAAGCAATGGATTCAAACTACAAGAAAGAAGATTCCACCTAAACATTAGGAAGAACTTCCTGACAGTAAGAGCTGTTCGGCAGTGGAATTTGCTACCAAGGAGTGTGGTGGAGTCTCCTTCTTTGGAGGTCTTTATGCAGAGGCTTGACAGGCATATGTCAGGAATGCTTTGATGGTGTTTCCTGCTCGGCAGGGGGTTGGACTGGATGGCCCTTGTGGTCTCTTCCATCTCTACGATTCTATGATTCTATGATTCTACAACACCGCTGTAAGGGAGACCAGCATAACCATCTCCACAATTCAGAACTGGGAGGTGGAGCTCGGGGCAGAGTGGTTTGCCTAAGGCCACCTAGCAAGCTCATGGTGGATACATAATTTGAACCTCTTAGGCTGCACTCCCTCAGACTCCCTCAAGGTGACATAAAATCAGAGACTTATCCCAGCTAAACTGCCCCATCTGCCAGCCAATGAGTAACCAGATTACTAGGCTCTACTCGGATTTTCCATCTCTGGGGAAGCATAGTCACACAGTGACTTTGAGCTTCACTGCCTTGTGCTCTACCAATATCCCACTGCTGTCGAATGCATATCCGAGGGGAGAAAATGCCTAAGAACGAGGAGTTTGTGCCATGATCTCAAATTTAATTATGGGTGTGCCGAGGTGGCTGTTTTGTTTTTGCAAATCTGCTGGTTTCTGGTGGGTTTCAGCCAGTTCACTGCCTCTCTCTGAAACATTTTGTTCAAGGGCACAAAGTTTGAGAGCCAAGTCAGTCCCCAGTGGTTTGGCTTGTTCTCTCTTTATGAATAAACATGGATGCATAATGTATACTTAACACATCAGCTATTGCGCTGGCAGAAAGGATATCTCAAAGGACAGTCAAAACCATTTTGGCTCAGTTGACAATAGAATCATAGAGTTGGAAGAGACCACAAGGGCCATCCAGTCCAACCCCCTGCCAAGCAGGAAACACCATCAAAGCATTCTTGACATATGCTTGTCAAGCCTCTGCTTAAAGACCTCCAAAGAAGGAGACTCCACTACACTCCTTGGTAGCAAATTCCACTGCCGAACAGCTCTTACTGTCAGGAAGTTCTTCACTACACGAAGCACATTATTACATTGGAAATGAAATTGTGTGTGTGTGTGTACCACTTATAAACGCCACCCCCAACCCCTTGAAAGATTCCATCAATGGTGTCTCTGAAAAATGTTACACATCACTTGGGAAGACAGGTGAACTAATATCAGTGTACTGGAAGAAACAAATATCACCAGTGTCAAAGAAATGATTTTTCAACATCAACTTCGTTGGACTGGTCATGTTGTGCGGATGCCTGATTATAACCTTCCAAAGCAACTACAGTAGAACCTCTACTTACGACCGCCTCTACTTGGGCCCGACCCAAGTCGCGACCATAGCAAACCCGGAAGTAAATACTGGGTTTGCTGCAATTTGTGCATGCGCAGAAGTGGCTTCTGCCATCTGTGCCCGCGCAGAAGTGGCTGCCACCGTCTGTACATACGCAGAAGTGGCTGCCGCCGTCTGCACATGCACACAAAGGCACTTCTACCAGCGACTCGTTTCGCCTAAAGGCTGGGCCACCAAAATGGATTATGGTAGTAAGTAGAGGTTCCACTGTAATCTATTCTGAACTTAAAAATGGAAAGCGTAATACTGGTGGTCAACAAAAGAGATTTAAAGACTGTCTCAAGGCAAATCTTTAAAAATGTAGTATAAACACTGACAACTGGGAAACACTGGCCTGCGAGTGCTCCAGTTGGAGAACAGCCTTTACCAAAGGTGACATGGGCTTTGAAGACACTCGAACTGGGGACACAAGGGAGAAACATGTTAAGAGGAAGGCACGCTTGGCAAACCCTCACCATGATCAACTTCCGCCCAGAAACCTATGTCCCCACTGTGGAAGGACGTGTGGATAAGGTAAGGGAGGAGGAGGAGGAGTGTGTGGGGTGTATGTGTGCGGTGTTACACACAACCAACATTCATGTGTTTGTTTTTACTTGCAGGTCCTTTTTGGTTGCTAATGGCTGGAACAGCTCAGCACAGTAGAGTGTGGCATTGCTTTTCCAGCATACAGTAAATTCAAGCTGAGCTCAGAGCTAAACAGCACCACCTACTGTCAGAACATAGCATTAGCCCTCCTAATATAAGAAGAGGCCTGATGGATCAGGTCAAAGTGACATCTTTCCCAGCATCCTCTTCTGAGTGTGGCCACCCAGATGCCTTTGGGAAGCCCACAGAATACAATATTCATGTCAAAAATATATATAAAACAGCCACTTCTTTCCAAACAATCAGTGGAAAGATTGGGATAGCTGCCTCCAGTTGTGTGAGGTCAGATAGAAGACCTTTCTAGACAAAGTAGACACCATGTGACAGGGCTTTCAGAGAAGAAGATGAACTCCAGTGCTGGCAGGGGCTTAAGGGAGTTTGAATCAAACAACCCCTGGATGGCCATATGCCCCCATACCTATCCTAGCAGGACATGCCTCTCCACATCAAGGCACACAAAGGCACAACCTGTCAGTGCTGAGGAGGGCTGCACTGAGGAGGAATGGTGGTGGATCTGGAATCTTTCCAGGAACAAGAGGACAGCTTAGATTTGGAACAGTGGTTTGCAGAGGGGCAGAGTTCAGAAGACAGAAGTTGGGAAATACTGGTTGGGGAACAGCTAGAAGAAGAAAGACTAGGAGAGAGGGGGTTAACAGATTCACAGTCGCGGGGCAGCATTCCTCCAGTGCCCTCCCCAAGGTCGAGAAGAGCTCAGAAAATCTCAGAACCAGAAAGCGCAGAGGGTAGAAACTCAGATTACAAGAAGTAGGAGTGACGTAGATTAATAGGGATGGAGGGGGGCGTGAGCCTTAATTGGGAGCACCGCCATTCCTCGTAGATGTGTTCTTTTTGTCTCTCGCTGTGATTATTAAAGAATCTAACTGGTAAGGTGTTCCTTCCATTTGAGCTTCTAATTTACTGCCACGAGGGAGGAAGCCGGTTCTCCAAAGCCTGACACAATCCTTCCTACCCACTGCAGCTGCCCATGCCATATCCTATTCATAGAATCATAGAATCTTAGAGTTGGAAGGAATCCCAAGGTTGTTCTAGTCCAACTCCCTGCAATGCAGGAATCCTGCCCGCAGCCATCCCCGGATGAGCTTGAACCACCAAACCTATAGTTAACAGCCAGATGCACCGACCCTTTGCACCTATTCCAGAAGAGACCAGAAGCAAGTTTTCAGGATGGTTTATACAAATATGGAGGAGCAGCGAAAAACAGGTGCCCTGATTTATGCAACCAGAAGCACTTTCTGCTAAGGCGATGAGGCTGCTTCCAAACTAACCCAACCAGGATGGGGATTTAAGCTCATATCTAAGTAACTGATACCATAGGGAAATGATATCACCACATTGGGTGTCCTTTTTATTGTGCGTTCATAAAGATTTGTGCTCGCGATGGTATCACGGCAGTCACACACCATTCCACTTTCAATTCTGTTCACACCTGCAGACATTTCAGGGTGCACACATTGCCTTGTTTCCAATGGGCGCGTGTCCTGTACATTCCTGCTTAAATCTTGCAACTTTTGATCCCACAAATCAAATATCTGAAGGGCTGTCACATGGCAGGTGGAACAAGCTTGTTTTCTCCTGCTCAGGAGGCTAGGACACAAAACGAATGGATTCAACTTACAAGAAAGGAGATTCCGACTAAACATCAGGAAGAACTTTCTGACAATCAGAGTTGCTCGACCATGGAACGGACTCCTTCGCAAGGGGGTGGATTCTCAACCGATAGAGGTTTTTAAGCAGAGGTTGAACGATCATCTGTCAGAGATTCTTTAGCTGTGGTTCCTGCATTACACAGAATTGGACTAAATGCTTCCTAAATTGGTCCCTCCCAATTCTATGACTCTATGAAATGATCCTGTTTATTTCTGTTGCAATTTTGTTGCACTAGGGTGCCCCTCCAGATGGCAAAAATGCAGTAAATTTGGGGTACCATTGCAGATCAGCTGTTGAAGTGGATGGTTCAGTACAAATCATTGCAACTTTGGAATGTTGCAGAATATATCTGCGGGGGAAATGTCTGGAGGGACCTTGAATTAGCTGCTTTGGGAAATAACATTTGTTATATATAACAAAAGAAACAGATAAATGTTTACGTGAGGATAATAACTCCATCTGCTCTTACGCTGTGTGGGTGGGTTTGATTCTTTCCCAAAACTGGAGAAACAATTGTAATTTTTTACCCCTCTGGGATTCGCTCTTCTTTCACTGACCTGCCTGAAGCCCGAACAAAGCGAGCTAATTTCACTGTTGCTATTTCAGTCGTTAATAAAGTCTTGTTTTAAAATATTGTTTCTGGCACTGAGCATAGCTGCCAAGTTTTCCCTTTTCTTGCGAGGAAGCCTATTTAGCATAAAGGAATTTCCCTTTAAAAAAGGGAGAACTTGGCAGCTATGGCACTGAGTCTTTTCAGGGACTGGAGGTGGAGGCAGGACAAGTTAAATCAATCATCCCAGCACAACAGATAGCATAGGAAATATTTAGAAACCTTGCCTGTGCTTTGACAAGGAGCTAAGCTTCTGCTGCCAGACTATTTTAATTTCAGGAGCTTAACTTCAAATCCCCAAAGTTTGTCAATCAAGATCACGCACATGAAAGTTTTCTTCACAGCGGTAAAAAACTGTCTTCTGCATTGTGGAATTACTATTGGACTACATGAGTCAACAGTGACATGAGTCAACAGTGTGATGCAGCAGCTAAAAAAGCCAATGCAATTCTGGGCTGCATCAATAGGAGTATAGGATCTAGATCAAGGGAAGAAATAGTACCACTGTATTCTGCTCTGGTCAGACCTCACCTGGAGTACTGTGTCCAGTTCTGGGCACCACAGTTCAAGAAGGATACTGACAAGCTGGAACGTGTCCAGAAGAGGGCAACCAAAATGGTCAAAGGCCTGGAAACGATGCCTTATGAGGAACGGCTTAGGGAGCTGGGTATGTTTAGCCTGGAGAAGAGAAGGTTAAGGGGTGATATGATAGCCATGTTCAAATATATGAAAGGATGTCATATGGAGGAGGGAGAAAGATTGTTTTCTGCTGCTCCAGAGAAGTGGACACGGAGCAATGGATTCAAACTTCAAGAAAGAAGTTTCCACCTAAACATTAGGAAGAACTTCCTGACAGTAAGAGCTCTTCGGCAGTGGAATTTGCTACCAAGGAGTGTGGTGGAGTCTCCTTCTTTGGAGGTCTTTAAGCAGAGGCTTGACAGGCATATGTCAAGAATGCTTTGATGTTGTTTCCTGCTTGGCAGGGGGTTGGACTGGATGGCCCTTGTGGTCTCTTCCAACTCTATGATTCTATGATTCTACATTAACAAACACATGTGGAATGGACTTCAGTATCTGACCCACTGGGTCTTCTGATCCTTCAGCTATATTGTCTCATCTTTGTTGATATGTTAATATGATACAGTAAATAACAGACTTTATTCGTGGTATAACGCAGCCGGTTACGTTGATTGTGTTTGAGCTGTATCTTGTGTTTGAGCTGTATCTTGTGTGTTGCTTGGGTTGCAACCTGTCATGCATCTGAAGCACACACACAACAACAACACAATTGTGTTGATACTCTTGAGCACTTTGCACATGAAGGATGCTCCTAGAGGCTCACTTTGTCCTATTAGGCCCCATTAGGCCCCACCCTGCCCCTGGTCCACCCTTGTTCTGCCCTCCTCTGGGTCCAAAATGACCCACTGGCGTTGGCAGTCGTGCATCAATTGAACATGCCCAAAATGCTCTCTGCCTGACACCACAGTCTTTACTGTCCCTTATGCCAAGGTAAATGGCTTTGGCCCTGTTTACCTGAAGGAGCATCTCCACCCCCACATACCCTCCAACATTTCTCCGATGAAAATAGGGACCTCCCATTCCACAATGATAAGTTTACTATTTATACCCCACCCACCTCACTGGGTTGCCCCAGCCACTCTGAGCAGCTTCCAACATATATAAAAACATAATAAAACATTTTTAAAAACACTTACCTATAAAGGATTGCCTTCAGACACCTCGGGGGTTGGATAACTCCATAACCTCCAACATTTCTCCAAAGAAAATAGGGACACCCTAAAG